>NC_071403.1:102732532-103040052 GCF_017976375.1 Cuculus canorus
ATACTGAAATACCATGCTAGTGTGAAAAACTTTACTAAAGACAAAATATAACTTATACTGATTTATTTTTTATCCATGCCTTGTTTTTCTGCCTCAGAAGGAAACTGAATTGGCTATTTGTTTTTGACAAATCCAGTTTAGCTGACAGTAATATCTTTATCTTACAATGCTTACAAACAATTTTGTTCAATTACTTGCTCCGATATTTTTCTGGAAACTGCAGTTGTGCTGTGTGACATAACATCTTGGCATGCTCTTTTTGCCCATTTTAAGGATGGGAAAAGAAAAACCTTGGCTCCCATTACCTATCTTCCATGAGTTCATAAAATCACTAACTTTTCCAACTACCAACTAGTAGTTCAAAACCTTTTTTCTGGCAATTAGAATGCAAGTCACATAGTTATATAAAGAAAGAGAATGGAAATTATATATATTTACATAAAGAAATACAATCGGAATTAGAATATAAATTATAAATACTAGCAGAATTACTTTATTTCTTGCCCTACAATTACTAATTGTTAATTGCAACTATTGTTACCAAGAAATTGGGGGCGTACATATTGAAAACTTTCAAGGGCAACGTCTGATAGTTAAAAGTTTAGCTTACTAGTCATTCCTCTAATTGCAATTTCTACTTTCCCTTCCTTAACATGGCAGTGCTCCTTAAAGTCCCATAGGGAGATAATTATGGAATTTCAGAACTAATGTTTGGATGTCATGAAATTACACATAGTAAACAAACTTCAAAATGGAAACTGAAAACTATGCCTTATTAAACAATATTCTCTAAGGGGCATAAACAAAGAACTTATACAAATAAAGGTAAACACGATGACAATACCTTTTATCCTTTTCTAATATGTCACTTAGAAACAGTTTTAAAGAAAGCATTTTGGTAAGAATATTCCTCTCTATGGTAAAAACTGGATATTAAGCCATAGATGCCAACCACTGTTCTGTTCTCTAGACTAATACGATGCAATAGTATCCTTAACGATACACCACTGAGGGCACATCAGAGACCTCCACTGGAAGGCAGTGGAGGAAAGACCTTAATCAAGAGACTGTCACATTCTAATCCAATCTTTCTACAGAAAGAACTTATGATACCTCTCCTCTCCTCCCTCACTCTCCCCTAACTGAAAGATGTAGATCTTCCTACTATTTACACTAAAAACAACAATGTAGATCTTCCTGCTATTTACACTAAAAACAACAGGAAGAAATCTCACAGCTTTCTGACTTCTTGAGAAGATTCCACTCAAAAGAAAAACCTCTTCAGGTAAGAGCTCATACCAGAAAAGCACAGAACTTACTTTTTAACACACACCACGATAGAAGTTTTGTACCTTCGAAAAACAAGCCCACCTAAAACAAGGTTGTAAGTTAATATAGCAACTGAAGTCACTAAAAATGCGGTATCTGATCTGCTGGTATCTGTGAAGTGTCTATATGGATTACCCATTGCTTTCTATCAAGAAATTTGTTTGAGCACTATATAAAACTGTTTTTCAAAGTTTGTCTCATCATACCATATATGGAGCTTAAATAAAAAAAAATAAGAGGGAAAGCTACTTAAAAAGAAAATTTTTTTTCTAAATGTAAATTAGGTGGAAGTAATTACAAACCAAAGAAAGGTTATTAGGTCTGTCTTGTTCTTCCAATGCATTTAAAAATTAACAATGTTGAAGTAAAATTATATTTCTTTTAAACAACTGTTGCATAACATGGCTAAATGGGAAGCAAAGAGGGATAATCTATTGCATTTGTTTGTTGCATGCAATTACCTGCATCTTACTTATACTATTGTTTCAAAGTTCAGGGGCCTAAGGGAAGTGAATAAGCAGAACTTCAGCTGTGTCAATAACAACTCCTTATATATTTTGCAACAAAGAACTGAGACTTGCCTTCCCATTTTAAATAAGTGGTTGCCAATTTTAAAATGTTTTCTACACTTCAGTAACAGCAGCCTATAGTGCTGGTAACATATCAGCATTATTTCATGGTGGCATTCTTACATTATTTGGATGCGGTAATCTTTGAGTAAAAGCACAAAGCTCAGAAACCTGGAGACAAATTCTTATCCTAGTATACCTGAAAATTTATTCTGATTAGAGAGATACTTGCAATCCTGCTGAGGCAGCTAAAGTTACTGCTCCCCAACCAGAAGTTAAGGTTCTTCATACGAAGCCATTTTCCTCTGCATTGCAAGAGACGCAGTACACATCACTGCATCTCAGTAGAGACGCCAGCCTTCCAGCACAGGAAGCAGTAAATAAGAAAACGTTCAGAGATTTACAACAGGAGGTAGTTAGATAAGATTGAGATGATATTGTACATACGTTTGTTTAATATATAAGCATGATGTAAAAAAGCTACGTTTGCTCCTTTAGACCCACTATACATTTTGTGACAAGAATAGCCTCACAAGTAGGAAGAGGCTAGATAAAATCCAATAATACACCTCAGAAAAAAGCTAAGTGCTATAGGAAGTTTAATTTCCAAAATTATTATATTACTGATAATATGGATGCAAGGATAACATCAAAGTGAACAAAACTCTTTCAGCTTCCACTAACAGTACTTCATCTCCACAAACACCATTTCTGATCAGTATATTTTTTTCCTTGGAGAGCAGGAAAAAAAACAGGTGGGCACACAATTTTTTCCTATTCAACTTGCCCTTCAGTATTCAGACACTTGATACATTCAATGTACTTCCAGATGCAACAAAACATTCAAACTCATTCAATGGCACGTTATCATTCTTAATTCCAGTATGTTTATTTTAGCTCCAAGAGATAAGGACCCAGAGCAATCACCTCAAATACGTCACTTTCCTTATCAAACTGTCCTCGGTTCAGGGTCAGTTTTGGTGATGACATAAAAGATGATGCTATTACAGCCTCAGACACTATCGACTTAGCAGGAATGGCAATGACTGAAATACACTAGCCTCTCAGAGAAAGAAGACAAAGTTCAAAATCCAAGATGCAAAGAACATACCAGCATCACTACCACATTCAGAGAAGTAAGACACCTGCAAAGCTTGTGGACTAAGTATAAACACCTAGCTTTGCAAACATATTTAAATCAGCTTTATTTTTAAGCTAAAATGGTAACATCCTGGCAAGAGATAGATATAAAAGTCTATTTTCAATTAAATACTCTATTCACCACATTGTTTCCAAACCAGCAATATCACATGGAAAGAATGTTCTTCGTAGAATTTGATTCTGAAAGTATCAACGTCAATTAAAAACCCAAAATGAACCCCTTCAACTTATCTTTCAGAAAAAAAGTGAGACATTTTTAAATAGATTTCTCTTTTTCTGAAGAAATTAATGATCTAGCAGATATAGTAATAGTCCACAATACAAAAAAAATGCCCAAATTCACCATGTCATGTATTATTTTATTCATATTTACATTTCTTCTCTCTTAATATCAAGTATACAACAAACCAAACTGCTACTATTCAAAGTGTAAAGCTTAAAAATGTTAAAAAAAACATTATTCACATTGCTAACAAAGATTTCCAAAGAAAAATATTTCTGTGAAACTGTACAGCACAAGTTTTCAATTTACAAGGAATACAGGAAAAATAAAATAATCTTCTGAAAGGGAATGGAGTATCCTTGGATTGCTATCATGCTAGCCTGGCCAGCACAATAATACTTAAGAGCAAACCTTTTGTATAGCCATGTCACTATACAGAAAAAATAAAACCAAAACCACACTACGCCTCTGACCAATATGTTTATCCAAGGAAGAATTGTAGCTTTCTGTAACTGCACCAGCAAAATACCGGTAAGAAATTAGTATAGTATGTAGCAGGAAAACAATAATTCCTTTACAAATGTTTGATGGTGGTATATTTATATGGCAAATTGTTAAAGACCCAAACAAGCCACTAAAATTTACTTGCGGGGTTACGCAAGAGCAGTCAAAGACTACTTGATTTCTGCACAACAGAACAATCATTTCAGATTTAAGATCCCTGACCTATATATATACCACTCTCTCACACTTAGGTTGATGCACCCTGCGGCTCTCCTGGGCCATTCCCTGTACAGCCCGAGCAGAAGGTTTTTATGTCCCTCTTAAAAGTTACATTATTATACCATCTATGAAAAATTGTACCGTGCTACTGTGTCTGTGCCAGAAAGAGAAAATGCTGCTTTAGAAGATAGACACTACAATATACTGGTACTGCTGAATTTCTAACAGAAAAAAAACTAAAGGAAAAAAGTGCAGAAATTTGACTACCTTCCTGTTACATTTAATAGCAACAGCTACCTGCCACTTAATTGAAATTCTGATAATTTTCCAGCGGACCTACACTCCCTTTTCTCTTGCAGCAAAGCACTACTTGGCAATAGTGGAACCTTCTGTGTCTAATAAGATGTTCATATTTGCCTGTAATTCACAGTGAAATTTAAATAAAGACTACAGGTATTACCAATGTTATGGCACTTTATTTGCAGATTCTTCTGGCTCAACAGATGCACAGTGGGCTCTTCCAATATGCCATGTTTTATGAAAGTCAGCTTATGCCATCGCAAATTATCAGTTAGTATCTTTAACGTACAAACTGTGTATAGGTCTGGCCCGAAGCTGTGACAGTAACTTCTGCTATCCTTAGCACCACCTCAGTCTGTAAACAGAGATGAACAGAAGCGTGAAAAGCCTGTACTGCACATAAAAAATAATGGGAAGTTCTGCATCCTCATCTGAAAGACTCCTGTGCATCTGTTCCCAATGCATCTCAGCTTATTCAATTAAAACTCCTCTCTACATTCCACGTCCTGGGGCTATGTATACCTCAATTTCACACCCTTGCCCCACCGAGTTACTCATTCACCTTCTTCAATGGAGCCTCAAGTGCTTCTACTCTTTCTCAATTCCCCTCTTCTTCTTAAGAGTCAGGATCCATGTGCTTCAACGGTTTGCTTCTATGCTAAGACAAGTAATGCAGTACCATACAGGGCAAGCTCCAAGTTCAACCCCACCTTTCCCACTACATTTATTGATGTTTATCCCTCTCTAGAAACAGTAGGAGACTCTGTGTGTCTAGAATCTCAGATGTATAAGCTAGACAGTAGGAATGTTCTAGACCATTGCCTAGAGGACAGAAAAGCGGCTGTTTTGACTTTTTTATATTTTTTTCCAGAAAAATCCAAGATGGAAATATGAGTGATTTAAAAATCCAGAAAAAACTTCAGCTGCAGAGCAAAGCTAAGCTAATATTAACAAGCCATGCCAGCATGATACTCCCTCACTTATTTCCCTTTCAAAAGCATTTATAGATCTTCTGAAAATCCTCAGTTCAACAGGACCAGCTAAAATGTCAGTAGGCAACAATTTGAAATCCACAGTGAAAAGACATTAATGTCATATTTAGTGATATGATTCATTGCCGTTGCTTCAATATGCAATGAACAAGGCAATAAATCAGAGAATATGCCTACAATTTGTTCTGCTAATTCTTTTTACACAACCTTTATAAGAAGAAAAAGAAATTACACATTTTAATCCTACTGAAACTTGCAAAACATTTATAGCAGGGTTTTATCCCTCTTACTAAATGCTTTGTGGTGTAAAAAGGGCTCAGAAACTTGTATTGGCATTTGCATAAAATAAAATACCTAGCAAAATTCCTAAAATAGTAACAAAATGTTAATGTCTCAGTTTTAACTGAATAAAGTCTGAAGTATTTAATTTAGAATCCTCTTAGTAACAGTAATGAATTTCCTTTATATATACTCTCGATCTCATTCATCAAAATATTTCATAAAGCTTTGGGGAGTCTTAACATTAGACATTTATATCTGCACAAAAATCAGTAAATATCATATTCTCAACTATACTTTAATTTCAATATACTTTAAAAACTGAAAAGTCTTTAAAAAACACTTAAGGCTCTAATGTATCTAATGGCATAAAATTTACAATTTTCCCTGAGCTAGAAGGGCTAATTTGATTGCAGTGTCATTTAGCTAGGTTAGCTAAGTTGATCCGAAGAAGAGGGCCATACATTTGTCAAAACATGATGTACACTCCTGGTTCCTCACAGTAAAATATAATACAAGTCAGCAAATGATCTGTTCAAACAGTTGAACCCGAGACATTCAGGCTGGTACATTAAAAAGTGTAAGACTGACAGCAGCGCACCTGTTTCGTTACTGCCAAGGATGACAGTACAGAGTAAAAGAGGAATTAAAGGAAATAAGAGGAAAGTTGCATGATTCATGTATTTGAATGCTGCACTGTTGAACTGGGTACAGCCTCTTCAAGGACCGCAGAGTTCTGATGCGATGCCCAAAAATCTCAGATACAGTAGGGTTTTCTGAAGTGCCAATCAAGTTCTCCCCAATATTTGAAGCCTGTGCCTTCACTTTACATTCAGAATTGTAAAGTGAGATAAAGAAAAGCTGGGCAAAGAACATGAAATGGCAATTACAGCAAATGAAATACCATTTTATAAAACACAAATCTAAAGAGTTGAAGTAAGGTTACGGATACTACTTTCACTTTTGTGTTTCTAAACATCCAATCACTGGATTTGCAACTTTGCATAGAAAGTTTACACTGAAAATTCAACAGTAATTTCTAAATATTAAAGTCAAGATGTCAATCGATCATATGGTATACCACTACCACTCATGCAGATGACAACATACACATTCAACATGCAGACTTGTTAACTAAGAGCAACCAGGAACAGCAGCAAACACTCATTCTCCATCCAGATCAGCAGTGAATCAGATACTTGGCAAATTTCACATTTACCGCCAACAGAGAAATGCCAATATTGAAGAATTCTTGGTGCTGGTTTTAAAAATAGATGAGGAAGACAGAGAGCAAGTCAGTCGGACACCTACCTCCTGGAACTACTGCTACCCAACCTTTTCCAAACCAGCACCTATCTTTAACTTTTAATAATCAAGTAATCTGAAGGTGCTATCAGTGACACACAGAAAGATGGCACAATTAGCAGTTCTGGTTTTGGTCTAGCTTTTTCTTCACTTACTTATGCTTATACAGATTTCAGATTTGGAAAAGTGAGGTTTATTTAGTCTGATTGTTTAAATTTCCTTTGTGTTAAAAATCCTCCAGTGTTTTAAACAGATACACAAGCTTGGGAGGGTATCATCAAGATATGTACCACCAAGCCAAATAAGAATAAGATACACATTATCTATGTTGCTAATTTTAAACTGCAAAATAAAGGTAGAAAAACAGCACCACCACTCAAATACAAAGAACTAGACTTCATACTTAACTCACTGATATTTTAACTCATACCTCCCCATGCAGTTATTAGGTCTATGAATTTTTAAGAATCAAAATGAAAGAGTGAATGACAATAAGTTGTATTAAAAAGTGCACCTTTATCCCAGCTTCATCCAAACACAAAAGATGAGGTCAGTACAGTTGAAAGGTAAAATATTTTAAGTAAAAATTAAATACAAGTAAATTAGTTTATACTCACAATACAAGACAATGATTTCTAGAAATCTTAACAAAATATCCAATTAAATAATATTGATTAAAATAGACATAAGCCAAAGTGTTGTTCACACATTGATGCATATTCTGACCTCTATGTGATGACAAGGAAAAAAAACCCATATCAGTAGATTACTGCATAGCTAAACAACATACAACTTTTGTGTTATTTCCTGATACATAATTTCCTACCCACCACTCCAACACAGGCTACTGGCTGGCTCATCAGATTGTTCCACAAAGATAGTACACAACCCCATGGAAGTCAAATGTCTCATTCCTCGCAGTTTTGCCAAGGGAGCAAAGAAAGGGAGGGCAACAGGGGAACTTTACAGTAAGGTGCTTACGGGCACTATGGGCTGCAGTTTAACCACAATTTGATTGGACGGGTTTGTTCCTAGAACCGAAAGTTTTGGGAAAATCCATTTCCAAAGCTTTTCTCCCACCCATTCCTTTCAATTATTCATGAAAATACATCAAAATATCCTGGGGAAAAAAGTATATAAAGCTGGCTGATATCTAAGTTACTGCAGATTTCCCTCACCCCTTCTTTTGTCACTGAATACTTTCCTTCAAAGTTTGGGAAGCTGCATGCCCTCAAATACCAAAGGACAGAAGAGAAATGCAGCAATGAAAACAAATATGCTCATCTCATCTAGCTTATTTCCAGCAACAACTGTTAAATTGTCCAACAGAAATGTGAACTTCAAAAATCTATGTTTTTAGTTAAAAGCAGAGAAAATGGGACACTAGACAATGTCCCACAGACATGCAATGTTTCAATTAAAAACAAGACACAAACAAAAAACCAAACAGAAACAAATGCTTCAAAAACTAATAGACAATCCATGCCTGACAAACAAAAGAAAAAAGTTCATTTAATTAAGGTACAGTTCCTTCAAAAGGTAATTTCAACTGCGACTACTCCGTTTCTCAGTTACTTCCATAATACAAATAATGCAGAAAAACCAAAAGCTGGCATTTTCTCAAAGCCTCTTGGTATTCAACAGGGTTACTGTTAGATTTAAGAACAAAGAGCTCTACCTTCCAGCTTGGGGAAAGAGATCCAATTCAAAGACAGAATTAATACAGCAGTCTAATCATCTGACAAACAGAGTTAGGATAAAGTAGTTTAATACAAAGTATAGTGATAGAGACCAATAGCTGCAGTGTGGATTCAGTTCCACTGACCACAGATAAGTGTAATGTCAAAACACATTTTCAGAACAGCGTTAAAGGGACATTTCACAGAAAAAGAATTTATTTGAAGTTGCTGAAGACTAAATACTCTTTGAGCCAAGCATAGTAGATTCACAGATATTTTCTTTTCTTTTCTTTACATTCAAATCACCATAATGTGTCTATTCTTTATCAAATAATCAGGTAACTCAAATTTCTACTGCTGACATTCTGAATTAATCCGGTCATTTCCATCACCAGTTCTCATCTGCTAGCATCAAAAAAAGAAAAAAATCCTTAAAAACAGTTGAGCTGATCTTCTGTACCATCCATTTTCAATTTTATTATTTTAAGCTTCCAGTCAAGGAGCTCCACCTCTTTCCTATCAACACTTCTGGTGTTTATCAGTCAGTACTTATTAATTTAATCAACTCAACTAATTAGGAAGTAGAAAACTACCATGGATCTGTGAGTTGAAACTGTTCATGTGCAGGCCAGACACGCATCAGAGCCAGCTCCACAAAGAGAGCTATTTTCACCCAAGATCTTCCACACTTTCCAGCATTCCCAATACTCAGCTGAGGGTTGAACTTGCATAAACATCGAGTCCATCTTATGAACTGATTAGTCTCCTAAACTACTTCACAACAGTAGGAAACAAGCATTTCCTCACTACTGAGGAGAATTACTCTAACAGTGAGCATCTCAGGAGTTTTAAGTGGGGAGACACATTCACATCATCAACTTCGACACAGGGAATGAACGGCATTCATATGGTGAAGCTGGGGTACTGAGGTACCTCAATGATAAATGACATACTTGACATCACATAAGGAACCTAAAGAATATTTGTACTTCAAGGAGAATAACATGGCATATTCATAATAAATATGACAGCAAGGGGTTATCAATTGAGATCTGACAGATGCAATAAGAAGACTATCAGAAGCAAGGCAGCTATACTTCCAAAACCAGCTTACTCCGGCCAAGAGGTCATATTAAGTCTCAGAGCAACTGACCTAGATGGAGCATCTCATGCAGGTTATGTGCTCTCCAATGTATAAGCTACCCGAGCTATTTCTGCACATCCTTATAAAGTTGAACCCATATAAGCACACCTAATGAAATTTAATAAAATCATTTAATTTAAAATTATTTATTATTTATTATGCCAACTAATCATCAGAATCCTAGTCATAATATATATCTGTAAACCAATGTTTATGTCTTTCCTTAAAAAAGTAACAAAGCAGCAATTTCCTTTCATAATTGCTACAAGGTGAGTGTAAGACAAATTGCAACATAAATGTATCTGAAGCAATGAAACACACAGAAAATACTAAAATATATTAGTAAAGAGATGTTTAACGGAGAAAATTACCCTTTGACAAAAATTTAGTATCAACATTCATTAGTTCCCTCCTCAAGACACAACTGTTCTTACTCATGCTATGCCATTTCGGGTCTGATTAAAATATAAAATCTATTTAGGAAATGTTAAGACTATATTACACCACAATTTGTAGCTGATCTGTCAAACTGTGATAACACTGCATTTCTTATCAACCAACCTGTATGTCTTCTATTACTATGTATGAAAACTTACCCTAAAATAACTTCACAGTTGTCACAGATGACTGTAAAATGAAGAAAGTTTATGGTTCAGTAAGAAATGCATTCAATACATAACCATAATAGGTTGTACTGACCTTTATATCATGTACCTGTTTATGGGAAGACATATGGCAACATTCATTCTTACTTTCACTGCTCATTCTGTTCTGAGCTTTCTTAAATATTGTTTCTGTACGTGAAAAGATAAACAGAGGGAAGCTGAAGTGCCCTGAGCATCTGGAATATTGTGTCAGGTGGCTGTACTATCACTGCTGCTCCTCACCTAGACTGAAGATTACTAGTGATAACTCTAAAGTGAGCTTCAGTGTGAAATTTGAAAGACTCCAAATTACCACAATTTTGACAGAAGTTAAAACTGAAATAATAGATCTTACGCAAAGAGTTATACCGATATTTTTGAAATGGCAAACTAAACAGAATAATAGAGACTAAGGTCAACCTGATGGTCGGGTTGAAGAGGCTAGAAAACTGAAAAGGCCATATGCATGTAAGGATTTGATTGCTCATGGAAATGCTTTAACTAGGGAGAATAGTGGGAGTTTTGGTTGACATACTGTAGTTTGAAAACTTCCACTTCAGTAAACCAGATAACCAGTATTCATCTTCATTCATAGGCACCTTCAGATGAGGCATCCTAAACCACAGTGATAGTAAACATGACAAAAAAAGAAAATAAATTACCATTTTTTTTTCTGGCTGTACCTTCATCATCAATAACGAGATTGGGGAGCATTTTTTCAGCTGATAAAGCTATGGACTCCTGATAATAAAATACTGTACAAGTAAGCACTCACAATGTAAGCTATTGAATTTCAAGTAAGAAAAGCAGACAAGACACTTACAACATTCTAGCAGTTGTCTAATCTCAGTAAATTCAAACCTTTAAAAACTGCACAATAAAGTGCTTTTGTATACCTTTATTAGCTGAATCTATAAGAAACAGCAAGAACATTCCAATGAGATCTCTGGGCTTGAATGCTGAGGATTTAACATCAATGGGAGATAGGAAATCAAGCACTACCGGTGTCAGGTAAGTCAACATTTCTGTCCCTTGTTTGGCAACTACAGCAGTTTTGTTCTTTCAGCAAATATAATGTTCACTTCTGTTCAACTGAAGAATCAGATGGATTAAAAAAAGTCTATAGAATTGGTCTGCAAAACCAAGATTTTGTAGAAAGAACGTCTACAATGAATTGGCACTTGTTTCAAATGTTGTTTACAAGTCTAATACAAAAGAAACACAGAAAGAGTTATAAAGAACTATAAAACTGAAGAGAAAAGAAAATAATAGGGCCATTGAGGAGATAATTAAAAATTAAAATCTACAGAACTACATTTATTTTCAAAAACTTTCTTTCCCAGTAACTTCTCATGAACCTGACCGCAAAATAAGAACTAGAAAGTGTTATTTTAGGGGTGTGGGGTGGTTTGTTTTATGTTTGGTTGTTGGGATCTTTTTTAACACGTGTAATGAAATAAATTAATGCTAAAAACAATGTCAGCAGCATTTTGTTTTGATGCAGTCAAAAAAGGAATTGCATGAGTTTCAGTAAATTATAACCTTAAAAATCTAACTAACTTGTAAAGAAACCATTACTGTCATTCAAACAAGTTTCTACAGCTAAAGTCTGCACGTTAAGTGTAAATTAAATTGCCATTTGAGAATATAAATCATTTATCTGTTTAATGTGAAGCAAAGATGCAACTAGTTATTGCATAGTGCTCTCTAGTGGTAAAAGGTGTTCAAGCCAATTAAGTCTTTGGAACAATTCTGACTACAGAATCTATCATTTAAATAACAATACAATTTTACATGACTGAATATACATCTATGTTTCTTACTTGAGTGGTCTTACTTGGGTGGAAAAAAATACAGGTATCTGGGAAAAGTGCTTGCTTTTATGGTGTTTGTTGTTAGTTTTGTGTTGTGGTGGTTCTAATTTTTAACAACTTCACAATCTCTCATGAGCAGCTTTTTTCATGGCAATGTTTCAAATATCATCTTTGTGAAGACCACCAATGCTGAATCTAGTAACATTTCAAACTTCCTTTAAATTATGTCTTAATTCATATCTTAGTAACGCATTCCACAGACAACAAAACAGAATGTGTTTACGTTCTCTGACTTCAAGCATAGTTCATAAGTAAAAAATACTCTGAACTGCTTCTAAACAGTTTCTACAATCCGCACGTACACTTCTTTATCTCCATAAGGTTGACGACACACAGCTTACTAATGAGAACTGAGATACACATGTAACTAAGTTGTATTTTATATATACTAAATTAAAACTAAAGCATATAAAGAAGATCATCTATTTCTATTAACCTGCACAAAAATGAGCTATATTTTATGCTGTACTTCTTAAAGTAATAAGACAAATAATGGTTTCCAACACACCACGACAAATTTACTTGTCTGTCACTTGAGAACAAAGACATGAGGTTGGCTTCTGCAAGAAGTGCAGAGGAATTTACTAGTCTTCCAATCAGCTTGCTCCCTATCTCTCCTAACAGCAAATTTTCAACGGTATCCTTCAGCTCAACTATGCAGATTTCCCATTATATGAGGATCATACATGAAAGCAAAAAATCCCTTACATTATTTTCCAAACACAAAATCAAGACATTTCCAGGTTCATTAAATAAATTCATGTGAAACTCAACTGTGTTTTTAGTAGAACAAGCCACATTTTATTATTTAATAGCTTGGGATATGCTGGTTTCTAAACTCTGATTTTATGCTAGAACTTCAGACTAAGTCTACTTTAGCTGTTCTTTCTCAGAACAAGCATCTTCTCTGGCAGATTAGTAAAATATTACCATCATTCTAGCAATAGAATAAGTACAGATAAGACTGGCTAATCCATTTTAGTACAACAAAATTGTATATATTCTGTTAATAACTGCCCATAACAATTCTGAGTAATTAAAAGTGAAGTTACACCATATTAAAAAAAAGCATTACAAATATAACTATTATGAGCATGTGACTACCAAAATACTTTGTCATAAAAGAAACTGTAAAGCAAGACTAGAAATCTGAAGAGACAAGGTTTTTTCTCTTCTTTTTTAGAGATGTAAATATTAGATTAGAAAGGATTAGAATTACAGTCAGTCTAAGAGCTGCAGCAACTTACCACATGTGTTTGTTCCTTGTTGTTTAAACAGCCCATTCTTAAGCACCTATTATCAAATGCAAAATTATGCTTTCCAAACAAGATTTTACACAATAAAACCAGTTTAAAAAAATTTTAATTATGTAAGTATATTTGGGCCCATCTTGGCAAACTAGAGCTCTGCTGTTTTGCTGTGGCACATGCCCTGATAGGCTTACTGAGCTACGAGCAAACAGTGAACTGCAACTGCTGACAGCAAGGGTCAAGAAGGCTCTGATCAAAGCAGACATAAAAGCCATAGTTACAAAAGGCTCTGGCACATAAAACCTGATCTTGGTTCAAGAAAGTAACCCAAAAGGCTTACACCCAAGGAATCACCTAGTGCTGGAGGAATATACAACACACTGGAAACGCCTTAGTTGCGTTAGTTTCTTTGCATGTCTAAAAGTTAAATCTACAAGCACTGAAGCACTGACTTCGGATATGTCTCTCCAGCCAATGCTATGACCCAGAGACTAGCTTGCAAAGCCCTAATAAACCAGAATTTTTCTTAATTTTCTGTTAAATTTATTTTATTTCATTTTAAAAGCTTTTTATATTAACTAGGATCAAGCAACTCTTGCTGGGCATCTAGTCTGTCTGGACACCCTTCTGAAGGTTCTCTGGATTTTATCAGGAGTTTAGATCAAAAGCACCAAGTCGGGCACTCAGGATCTCACCTGCTAGCTTTTCTTAACTTATTTACTGAAAGCAAATGTGCACATTTACTGCTTTGAAAGCCTCCCTTGCAGTAAACAGGTATTTCTGGCACATTAGTATGAAAGTTTCACAAATTCTGGAAAACACCACAGATAAAAACAACCCTAGCAAGTACCAGTTCGTAAAAGGTATCGAGAAAGTGAGAGAACTGCCTTGAGTGCAGCACTAGGATTCCTTGGCAAACTCATTGCTTATGACAGCTTTGGAAGTATACTTTATTCCTTTAAAAAAAAAAATTGTATTATAAACAATCCAATAGTTTTGAAACTCGAGAATTCTTGGAATCTGTTAAACAAAACTTGAATTCCACAATAAGATAAAGTACTGATCATTGTCAGTGTGCAAATTTAAAACATGACCTTTCTCCCCTGAAATAACTTTCTACTATCTAGTCTCTGAAAGAAGAGTATGCATTATTTAGTTTAATTTTTAGCAAAGTAACACCACCACCACCTGGAGGATCCCACTTAAAAATGAAAAGAAAAAGGGTTTTTTAAATGACAAAAATCCATGTTAAATAATTTAAAAACTCTATGGAAAGTATTCTTTCAGGCAGTCATATATTTATTCTAAATCAAAAGATTTTCTGAAGCTTTTTTGAGCTGAACTTTGAATTAACTTAAGGTGTATATAAAAATGAGCAGTCATTTTACAAAGAGAATTCAGGAAAAATTTTAGTGGTCTGCTCTGAATTTCTTACTACACTTTATTAACAAACAAATTACAGGTCTTGGATATCTAGCCTTCAAGGTAGAAAGAATAACTTTAAGAAGTCCTGTATTATAAAATTATTTGTTTTAAAATACACTCACACGTGGTATCTAGCTAACTAGATATTCAGTATTCCCAGTTTGATCCTAATTGTAAGCAATATTTTGAATTGTATGTTATTACACGTATGAATAAGCTGAGTATTACACTAGCATACAATGTGAATTTAAAACAACTGATTATATTTGTAAAGGACCATTATTTATTCTTCCTGAAAGTAATCTTAAAATCCTGCTGTAGAGGTATGTGTGTGTGCTTTCATGTATACCTAGACATATAAATGTGTGTGTGTGCGTGCGCATAGGTGCTTTATACTGGCTCTGAAAACACTGTGAAATAGCATGAAATTACTAAATGCACACTCAATTTTACATTTCTACAGACTGTTTTATTACAAGACAAAACCAGAGAAAACAGTAAGGAAAGCAGCTGCTTATATAAGAAATCGGTTTTATTAAACTTCTACTTTATGTCAGTAAGAAGGTTTTAAATTAGAATTCAGTACCTTATGTGGGGTTAAATACATAAGACACAGTTTTGTCTGTTAGTCATGATTGTGTACGTTTCATGTTAAACGTTATAGTAATTTTAAGGGTATAATAAATAGTTTCTCATAGGCATACTGACTTTTGCTATGAAAACGCACAGTGTGTATGTGACAGTTCTAATACACTTACTACTCAATATAACATTTTGTACCACTGTGCAGACTAAAAATTCCAGTCTCTCGCTTCCAACAGGTGCTTTTAAAGTACTTTGATGGAATAGCATTTTGAAATGTTAACACAGTGTCTTAGAACTGTGACTATATGTCGTATTTTGCTGGCATCTTTACTTACTAAGCAAATGGACATTCTGCATATAAACTGTCAGAACAACAATTACTTCAGATTTCTTGCTTACATTCCCATCTCAAAGCCAATCTGCCTCTCCATTGCAAATTTTAGTATAACACTGAAGCCTAAAGAACAGCAGTTTTTTAATTTGGTATCATTTTTATCAACAGGCAAGCAATATAAACCTAAGAGATTTCATCCTCCATCCCTTGTACTCCTTTCCATGTGAGAATGCAAATGGCCCCAGTTCAACAGAAAACAGAAAAGCATCCAACAGCAGAGACAGAAACCCCTTTTTGGGCCCTTAATGAGGTCTCCAGAGCCCAAGGCAAACCAATAACAAATTGTACTTTCCACACATTGGGAAGTGGAGGCTGTGAGGGCGGAGGAGAAGAAAACCCTGGAGCTTGTCATCTGAAATTAATTGAACTTAACCATGCCAGGAAAACAGCAGTAATAAACCCTCCCCATCTAAATAAAGGCTTTGCACCATGAAAAAAAAAATAAATTATGGGAGTAATTTCATCTTGTTTTTTTTCAAAAAGAGCTTGCTGATTTTCTTGCACTCAGTAGAAAAATCCCAGAGGAGCAATGCAGACAGACTTCTGAAGAGATACCACTTCGTTCCTCACTCCTTTCCTTGCACTATTGCTCCTCTTCCACTTTTCTTTAACTGAATATTAACTCTGTCACTGCGATATGCTATCACCAGGTTTCTCTCATGCTTCACTGTCCTTCTGAGAGGGTATTAGATCTCTGCAGGTTCATCATTCATTCCATCATCCTAAAAACAGTCCAGACATGCTAGACAAATTGGGATTAACAAAATGGCATCAAAAACCAAAACAGGAAAGATCTTAAAATATTAAACCTCAACTTGGCCAGAGGATAACCTTTCTATACACAAGTAACTGATGCTGCACATCTTATTCCCACGTGCCGTGGAAATAAAGTGGTCTTGGATTTGGCAACTGCTGAATATGTGTTTTGCTCCAATTATGCATCTTATATCCTATTAAAAATCCAGCAACTAATATTCATTGCTTCTATTTAATATACAGCATCCTCACCCTTCGCTCAAGCACTAAAAACAAAACTTTGCAATTTTAGTTTGTTCTGCAAACGAAAGCAGATTAGCCTATGTATACATACACATATGCGTGTGTGTACTCTACAAAACTGAAATTGTCAGTGACCCCCTTTATTGCTTCACTTTCTATCATAACAGAAAATGAAAATATCTGTACAGCTCACACATATAGGTATTGCGTCTTACACTTACAGCTTACACTGAGATGCTTTTGGCGTGTCAGAGAAATTACTACCAAAGCTCCACAAATGAACCATTTAACAAGTTGAACCTCACACAGAGTGTTCACTCTCTCTAAAACACTCTGTTCAAGCAAACTTGACGCCATGCTTTCCGTGGACCTGATGGCACCCATCTTAGGTTCACTAACTCCAAGCTGCTTCCCTGTTCTGCACAGCAGTGACTGTGCAAAAGAGCACAGAAAAAAACTCTTCCAGATTTCAGTCTTGAGATTTTTACCGCTACAGTATTCCTTTTTAAGGTCATCTGAAAATGGACGCAGACATATATGGTCTGAACCATTAAAATGTTAGGCTTGTTCCTGGCACAACTCCAGTCTAGCCGAACCGGTACTCCCTTCTCAAGCACTGCTTGAGTGAGGGTCCACATGGGCCAGAAGCTATTCCCCGTGTGGGCAATGGGCATGCTCAATCCATTAGCTGAAAGGAGTTTAATAGATGGATGTGGCCACACTGTGACAGTTCATTACAAGACCAAAGACTGGACACTGAGACTACTCAGCTCATTAATTTTAGATGCAGCTGTAGAATACTTGAAAAGGTTTCGAAACTATTACGTTAGTTACTAGAAACAAACATACAGAATTTATCATTCTGCCTGGAAAGTAAGATTCTTCAGCATTGCTAAGCATTCTCTAGGCTTGTCTTGGAGAGACATGATTCCACAATTTGCACATGACACTTGCTCCAAATCCTGTCTTCTGTATACAGCTTACTTTGCCCTTTGGCTAATACCCTCACTTTAAAAGGCTTTCTTTACTTTAAAAGCTTATCCTCCTATTCCCCTCTTCTGTCCAGGCTTTCTAAACCTCTTCAATCTCTTCCGAGACTCACAAGCTACACAGTTCTTAAGATCTTACTTAATCCCCTTGATCAGGCTAATACTCTGTTTTTGAAGAAAGTCTGGTGGAAGCCAGATGCCTTTACCTAGAGCGAAATAACCATTTTGTTATTTCATGTAAAAGCCATAAAACTAGGATCAAGGAAGAAAATAACGTAACATTTGTTTTCCTTCAAAGACAGTAATTATCAGGATGATTTTCTGATAGTAACTTTAAGAATAATCAGTGGCCTTGACAAGAATCATACTATCCTCTACTTAAGTATTAATCCAATTGTGTTATCCAAACACGCACAAAACCACTTTATAAACCGTCTTTAGTATCCGCCATAAATATCTGCCATTTAATTTGCTGAAACATTTCCAAATCCTATCTACCACAAACACTGCATTGTTTTCACATAAACAAAATATCCTTCCTAATTCTGTTGATGCCATTTGACCGATTTTTAACTTAACACCGTACCTATGAGCTGTTGTATCCTGGTTGACTACAGAGTTCACTAAGCTATCCAAATTTTTCTAAGCATCTTTCAGTTCAGGATAGAAATATATTGCCAGAATCACAACAGCAAGTTCCAGGGAGGGACTAAGGCCTGTCCTGAGCCCAGTATGAAACTTGCACTCTTCATTCTTCCCTCATTCTTTCCTGAAGTATGGTCCAGGTCTCAGTTTTAACGAGAGAAATTAATGATGAGCTCTGATTGTCTTTACTACCTCTGCCTACATGTGAAAGCATCTTTAGGCTATTAAGCCAGGCAGGATAAACTAGACACTAAGGAAAACTAAAGCTATCTCATATTTGTAAACTGTTACTATCTAGCATCAGCTCAGCAGAGAATTAAGACCATCAAAAACACAGAAAAGATTGATGTGACAAGATACAGAAACCCCATGAGAAGTAGGAGAAAGAAGGAAGACAGCAGCTCAGCAAAATGAAAGCTCAGCCTACTCCAGGGAATGACGCGACCAGCACTTTCCCACTTGACTGACAACTGTCCTGCAGACAGTCACTAAGGGACTGTGCTAAGGGTGAGGAACATATTCATGTTTAGTTAAGTGTGTGTTACTGACAGTTAATTACTGTGAACAAGAACTATTCTTCACTTAGAAACTCGCTATGATCCTGCTGTCAAGGACCCAGAGTCAGCAGAAGGTACTTAAGAGCTATCCAAAGATTTGACAATTGCACCACGTACCTCTATCACTGCGGAAAAAGTGGGGGGGAAGAGTGAAAAGGAAGTCTCAGGTTTTATGTAGGAGATCCTGTCTCTATATGTAACTCAGCAAATTGTTTTTCTTTCAGTAAGAGGGTTGCAGAGCTTCCCACACACTCAGCATGGAAGTTCCAACTCCCAGTCCATGCATAAGAGGTTAAGAGAAAAAGGCGAAAGTCACAAGCTGAGCCCCAGAAACCCCCACCTCAGTGCTAACTTTGAGCTCCAGACAGAGAAGAACCAGGAGGAACCACTGATCAAGTCCAGTAAGGCCTTCTGAAGGAAGATAAAGTAGCAACAGCATGGCATATGGGAGTTGTATTTTAGTCACTAGTCCAAGAAACCAGCTGTCTTAATACTTGGTCTTTCGAACTGGAATGAAATAGCTATCCCCTGACCTGGAAAGGGGATGCAGGCACTAAATAAGGAGTCAGTAGTTTTTCTACCTATAAAGGTCTCCAGAAAGACAGCAGACATTATCAACATGCAAGTGAACCACTAAACTTGACTTGCTTAACAGAAATTGCAAAGAGGAAGGCAGAGTCAAAAAGAAAATTGTCTTACAGATGCAAATGATCAAACATGCCACAGGAAGACACCCGTTCCATCTGAACTTTCAAAGTTGTCAAAAACAGTATTCTAGAAAACAGGCTGCAAAAGTTACTCCAGTGACCGTGGAGTAAATTATTTTTCAATAAAGCTTTTACATTACAGTAACTAAACTGAGAATTATTCTCATGTTAAGGTGTGGCCATAATTCTACATAAGGCAAAATTTAAAACTTTAAGACCACCCTCTCCCATGTCTCCAAGTATGGCATTGCATATTCTAACCAGATGATGGCAAGTAAGTTCACAGAATTTCTTACGTATTTCCCTTCTTCATGCTAAAGTTGAAAACAAAATATCTGCTACTCAAACTGAAGAGCACAAGTATGTTTCAGAATATCCGGATAAGAACTCCCCAATTTTGGTTCTTGATATCGGAGGTCTGGGGCTTATTAACAACTGAACAATTGATATGCTTGTACATAACCTTCCTGACCCATAATTCAAGATAACTACAAAGTCAACATAAAAGTTCTCCTTAAAAGACTAGGTGGGTAAGACAGCTCCACAGTCCCAACAAGTCATTTCTTCTAGCTAACGTGTGAAGTAGCATCAACTTATTCTGAAAACCAGAAGTTAGAGGGAGGAGGAGGAAAATGTGGGAGGAGGCAAAACCAAAAGACATTCAGAGGACCCCAGAGAAACACTCTTATCTCCTTTTAAAAGGCCACTAGAAATAGGAAAAGTACTGCAGAGAAAACGAAAAAGCTCAATCCCTTCCTATAAGCCTGATCTAACACACCTTGCATAAAAAAAAAAAAGCATTCTCCATTGTTTGACTCCAGTGGTGACCCCTGTTTCTCTTAGGTACTGCAACTACTTCAAGTAATTTCCATGGTAACTGCATGTCTTTCTTAATTTTAACACCCAAACCAAATCCTTATCTGAACGAATAAAATAAAATACATAATTTAGTTCCTTATGCAGATATAATTCTATAAAAGATAAAATGAACAAAGACATTCAAGTCCAGTGATATCTGAAAAAAGAAAAGAAAGTAATTTTCCAGTTTTACAGTTGCTTTCAGAATTCTGCCTGAAAGATTACACTAAGCAGTTACTCAGCTGCAAAAATATTACTTCTATTCCATAGACTTTGAATACAAACTATTAAATCTATAGTATTTGAATGCAAACTATTAGATCAATAGTTAATTCCTCCCACCTGCATTTACGAAATTGATATAATGATCATAACATTTTCATACTGAAACCTTTCCTTTTTAGGCAACAGAGAACAAATATATTCAGCTTTTTCAATTGGATCACAGCAGTTACATATAATGTAAACCATGAAGGTATGTAAAGGATGAAATTATGAATTTCACCAAAATAGCATTCTAAATAATGCACCACTGACCTTTAAAATGCACCACTATTCTTTAAAATAAAATGGGATAACAGATGTTCTTCAGTGCCTAGATGCCTTCTTTCCTCCTGCATTTTTCTTTTTTTAAATGTAACCACTATATAAATCTGTTGGTTTGTTTCTGAAGGCTCAAACACAGGTAACCCATAGAACAAAATGAGAAAAAGTGTCAAATAAGTTTAGAGTAAATATTCAGAGAAGATATATTTTAAAACCAGTTAATCTTTAACAATTTTATAAATAATACATCACTGTAAGAGAGACTGGTCAAGAACAGTACTTCCTCTTACTCTCTCCACTTCCCTTAAAAAAATGTTTAACTGGCACCATCCCAAAACACACAGAACAATGCATCACTCTGGGATATTTTTAACGGAGGTCCAATAGTTGCCAAAGCTAACAGAAGGAACATGTCAATGTGAACAGCCACTCAGTTTTCATTCTGTGCATTGCTTTATGCAGTTTTCCTTACCTGATGATTTGGAGAGTTCTTCTACAATAAATTTTGGAAGAAACATCCAGTAAAAGAGCTTAACAGTACAGAATTTCCTTGCATTCATATAGGTGACAGAAAAAGAAGAGTTTTGGTGGCAGCAGATGTGTTTACCGGTAGAGCATGCTTGTGTATCATTACGACAAACCCTACAAGCTCAACTTCCATATGACACCATGAAACTTTTAAAGATTTCTCATTTTCTGCACAACAAGAATGTCACTCAGTTGTGGAAACAAAGTATTCCAAATATGCTGCTGGCCGCAGACCTTCTTACTAAATTAATTTCCAGACACCTGCAGGAAGACCAGTTAGGAGCTAGATGGGATGGTGCCAACACATGTGCAAACACCAGAGGGCTGTGAAGAGCCTTCAGTATTGTCCCAGAAATCGCATCATGCACAGATGGTGCAGATGAGGTACTGATAACTACAAACCTTCCATAATGCAAAGGACAAAAAGGGTTTAAAAACTTTGAAAAAAATAAATCTTCCAACAGTGAACAGCAGCTTCATTAAAATGAATTACATGCTCTGCTGTGTGAATTATATGAGGATATGTTGAACGCCTTTTTCTTGACTGTAATTCACTATTTGTGAATATGGCTGACTACTGTTGATTATACAAGAAACATTTTCTTATGACTAATCTCCCATGTGTCAATCTGCACCAAGAGGATAAAATACATTTATAGTTCTTAGTTTCACCCAAGAGTGAATTATTTCAATTTCATTCATTTTCACTCCAAAGAAATAATATAGATTTGCCACATTGAAACAATTTGTTTCCCTTTCATTTACACACTTATCTATGAAGGAAAGATGAAATATAACACAGGAAATCATCTCTCTTTACAGCTGTTATATGTGCTTTATAATTTGCCACCAACTGGAATCATCAGTAATAATGTCTTCCAGCCTCTCACCCTATTTTGATCTACTGAAGTTCTAAAATCATTTTCATATAAATATACATTAAATCCTTCCCTTAAAAAAAGGAGATAAAATACAACCTGAATGGGAAAAGTGTCTATGCATACCCATATACACAGTGTTCCACCATCTGTAGTCGTCCTACCTGTTAAATCAGAATCGAGAATGTTCTTGTAAAAAATACAAACCTAAACTTCACCCTCTAAAAAACTAAGATCACTAGATAAACTGGAAAAAAAAAAAAATTTTCTGACATCAATGAAAGTCTTCATAAATACCAGTTATACACAGAAAATTGTCCTGCTACAGATACAGCAATAAAAATAATAATTTTAAAAATCCAAGCTTAGTAGTACTTAGAAGTCATTTTTTTCAGATAAACTTATTCATATGCACTGAAGAACGTAACTGCCGTATGGAAACCCCTAAGGCACAATTAAGACTGACTGTATGCCTTAATACTATGTACTCACAAATTACTACTAATTTTTTAAAATGTCCAAACATATGACATTTAAACTTAATTTCTAGAGTCTGAAAAGCTTGTTATAGAAAGAGTAATGCGTTACTTCCTTTTGAATTAATTGCTCTTTTAAATAAAGATATTTTTCAACTCCATTATCTAAATTTTGATGACATAAAAAGAGAGAGCGTCTAGTAAGTTCATGTGAAAATGAATATGTAAAGTCAAATCACATGGAAAATTAGTATAAATTCTCCCCACAAAAATGCTACACACTTGAAAAATGAAGTCTCTCATGAATCCAAAGAACTTGAGAATTTTTCTAAGGGCTTTTCAGGATTTTTCAAATCCAATTTAATTGTAACCACTTAAAAATTAATCTGCAAACAACCAAATTTCCCCCCTCAGCTCTATATAGGAAGGTCTGAAAGAAAATAATTACTTTAATTTCAGAATGGTTCACTTGCTTTAAAGACTATAGTTCTATTCATTAACTATTAAAACAAAACAAAGAGCCACCTGCATCTTCATTCTCCCCCAAATGCAGATATTGTGTAAACTGCGAAAATCCCCAGACAGGTTTAGAGGGAATTTTTTCCAAAAAAAAAAAAAAAAAAAAAAAAAGGGGGAAAAAAAAAGAGAGTGAAAATAAAAGAGAAAAGAGGACCAAAAAAAAAAAAATCAAATAAGCCACATTCAATCTTAGCTTCTAAAGTATGTCAGAGAATTAATCTCTGTAAACCATGCGTCAACTTGAACACAAAGAAACACTACCAGATCTTACTTTTTAAAGCTTTAACATAAGAGTTGAACAAAACTGCAAATCTGATGGGAGTCACACAGTCAGTCAAGGAACTGTGAACACCAAAGAAGTTTTCATACGCAAAACACTGTCAACATCAAGAAAAGAAAAGTAGTGAAAACTATAGTCTTGTTTCTCAGTAGCCTGGGAGCTAACAAGCTTAAGTTCTCATTAGTGCAGACTCCAAGTTTGCACATGAAATTGGGGAGGTCAAATGCCAGATGCAGGGGTCACTAAAATACTGCACATCACTGGAAAGAGTGCTGAGAACAAAATAGAGTGTTGTTCTGTCACTCTGCAATAGTTTGGTGTGCCCATACCTCAAGCTGTCATGTACAGGTTCTGGTCACCACAGCTCAAGAAGGACACAGAGTTACAGAAGGTACAGAGAAGATCATCTAAAATCATAAAATCAGAGTAGATGGAACCAAAGAAGAGCTGGTTATGCAGGCTATGCCTGACATTCACAAAATCTTAGTAAAAGCGGGAAAAGATGAATGCAGTGGTGCAATTCACCAAATCCTACAGCACTGGAACTAGAAGACAAAACTAGTAAAAGAATTGCCTGAGTGGATAAAATTACTTTTTTTATGCAGTGGCTAATGAGCTTTCGGCATCTGCTGCCACTAGAAGCTGTGAAAGCTGCTGGCAACAGAGAAGGAACTTGGATGAATGAACGGACAAGAAATCTATGAATACATACTAACAAGATGAGAGGAGCGTAAGGGAGAATGGAACACAGATGATGGCTGGGCTCAAAGGCTGTGGGGAGAGAGTAACTCCTCCTCTCTGAGTCATAAGCAGGACACAGGGCAAGGTGCCCATTGATCTGAGTCAACAAAGCACTTATGTTATTAATGCAGTTTGATTAGCCAACTTTGCAATTTCCCATTAAAAGAGACAGGATAATTGAATTGAGAGAAATACAGATTTAGAAATCAATATTTAATACATCTTTCATCACTGCTTTTATTCCCTGATAAAAACAACAAAGGAAACAGTATGAAGAACAGCAATGAAGCCACTACTTTACTGCTTGCTAATTATGCTACTTACAGTATCTAAAATGTCTCAGACTTTTATTAGAAGTACGAACATATTGTCCAAACTTAAAACTAAAAGCAAGCATGAAAGTATAAAGATATAAAGCTATTTGCTTAGTTGTACAAATGAAAACTCAAATGCAGAGTCGGGTGTTTTACAAGATCACTCCCTCTTTTAGAGCACATTACAAATAACAAGATAACTACTTCCAGTAGCAGCCTGAAAAATAATAAATTATACGTGTTTTTTCTCTAATTAGCCCTACTGTAAAAAGTATCTTTTGAAATATTTTTCACTTGCACTAATTTTTTTTAAACATGTTGTATTTTTCTGTGTGATCTCTTCTTCATTGCTTTCTTTCACTTACTTCATTTCTGTCAGCTGAAGATGCTTATGTATGTTTTTATGTCTTATTTCCTACAAAATTGATTCTCTATAGCGCACAATTTGTTCATTTTTATTTCTTAGTCATTTCAGCTTCATTTTCCACTTTCAATTGTTTGTGTCCTATCTTCTTCCATACTAGGGAGTGAATACTCCTTTCATGGAACAGTAAACTATTTAGAAGCTGCACCAAACGGAACCACCAGCCTAACCCTCCCAATTGAAACAGAGACAGGTACAGCCCAAGATATAGACATTAAACTTAAATATCCGTTTTACAAGCTTCTTTTAGGGAAAAAAAAGGACACTGAATAGATTAATTTACTTCATGGCTTTCCAATTCTTACGCTAATTTATACCTTTAAAAAGCACTGCACAGATGATAACTTGAGGTTTGTGAACAAAGAATGACGCTTAACCACAAATTTGCTTTACTAGAAATTTTTTAACTTCATTCAAATTATTCCACAACTGAGATAGGCCTAGTTTTGGTTGACAGATGGTTTCATAAACTTAGAATCTGAATTGAATCTACATTCACATGTTATTTGGTTTTACATATACAGTTTGAATATTCATAATGTGTCATTTTAAGTGTGGTACAGTGTTTCAGATACACATCAACAAACCATGCCCATTATCTGCTAAGAAACAGGGAAAAAGAGAAACTGTTTACACAGAGGCATCAAAAAACTTCAACAGGATGGCCAATCAACAATCAATAAACTAAAATAAACCAGAATTATTACAAATCCGGCAAAATTTCCTCTGGTAAAAGCCTGTCTTTGTAAATATATATGCAAAGTTTTCACAGTTAATTCTAGCTCTTGGAGCGTAACAGAAATCACAGAAGAGGATCTGAAGTGTTGAAGATGCCTCTTAAACACAGATTTGTCTTATGCAACATTAACTTTAAAATATAACTTGCTGCAGAATCACTGTGAGCAATTAGATAATTTAGTGTTTAAGTGTATCTCTATGTAACACTGTCACGCTGAATAACTACTGATAATTTTCGCCTACGTCAGATCTCTCTTACAAGATGAAAAAGCTTGAAAACAGACCTAGGAAAAAAAGTTTATAAAACTCACAATGAATAATTAAAACTCGGAATACACAGAAAATGTGACTATACTACAAAAAAAAAAGTCAAACACGAGAAACATGTAATCTAGATCTCTCAGAAAGTTAATTGTTTCTTCTAAACTATAAAGCAAAAATTAAGATTATACTTTTCTATAATTTGTCTCCAACAAACTTGATTGGCAGGCTCGCTCTCTCACATTTCTCAGGCATTTCTATACAAGCCATATTGACCCCTCTATGCACACTTTTTCAGACAAATGCTCATCTTCAGAAGATGAGCTGTCTGGCAGGTTGTTACAGACAGCTTAAATGCACACTAGCTTTTTTGCTTTTCCTCAAAGCTGAGCTGGCTTCTTTAAGTTAGGATAACTGCAATTGCTATGGCAGAGAGAGAGAAGGAATTTGAGAAGAAAAAAGCTGCCTTGATAATGTTTCTGATGAAAAATATTATTGATTATGCCTGTAGAGAAATGGGCTTCTAAATCACTAAGACCACATTTGGAGCTGAAATTAGAAGAGCAAGCTTAAGATCAAAAGTATACATAACCTGAAATGAAGAAAGGAATCTTTTAGATCAATAAACACTCTGTCCTAGACAAGGGAATAGCTTTCTTGATTCTGTGTAGATGATCTACATTGTTTGAAAAATCTGAGACTGTCACCTTATTTTAGGAAAAGGGAAAAAAAAAAGCCAGATTGAACACATACTAGGGAAAAAAAAAATATGTTTAAACACTGAATGACAAAGAAAATCAAGCAGCACGCAGCCACTACAACGGAGAGTTCAGGACATAATTTCCTTGCATTTCACAGAGTTAAAAATCAAGGTATCGGACACATGTCAACAAAGATCTCTAAATATGATCACTTACTAGAAAGACTGATTCTTCTCCCCACCCTCCACCCCCCAAAAAATGCCACAAAAAAAAAAGAAAACTGCATGCCTGCAGTGAAAATTGATGTGTGAAAATTACATCAGTGAAAACCCCCAAAGGTCTGGAGTGACACTTTCAATAGATCTCTGTAATGCAAACCAAGATACTTTTACTTATCTTTGGACATCACATTATCAGCATATAACATACAGTATTAGAATTAGGAAAAGATTTTAAAGATTCAGTTATCTAGAAATGAATAAAGATAATTTTATGTCTACAGCAGAGGTTTTTTTCCTAAACTCTGAAACATCAGCACATCTTCACAGGTAGAAATAAAATATTTACACAACAGTCCCAAAGCACAGTAATAATAAAATAACTAATCAGCATGCTTGCTATGCAACCATTTGTATTTCTCAAGTGTGGTAACTAAGGTAAAGGTAGTTTCAGTTGCCTGAGTTTAATCATTCTATTTGCAAGAAGTCCTTTTATAAGGATATTAATGACTTAGTGATATAAAAATTTTTCAATGCTTTTCCAGAGACTGACCGAACGCCTTACCAGGGCTCCTACCAGCAACTCTTACTCTATGTATTTCCATTAGGTCAGTGACGTAATAAAGCTACATTTTAAGTTAAAACAATGTTCAAAAGCCTCTTTTGGATGTCTATGTGCTTCTTCTAAACACTGGAGAAGAAAGCAGAATTACTTGCTTAGAAAAGCCAGTGCTAAATCAGACCTGTAGTTGCTGCTTTCTTCTCAGTTTATTTCAAGTCCCTGGGACAGGGCTTCAACCTGCTTTTCCCAGAAGAGTTAACTTGTCACTTGTTTCAGCATCTTATTAAACTGAACCATATCCAGAACACCTTTTGGCAAATTATTATCACTAAGTTTCCACAAAGCACAGAAAAATGGCAAAACGCCTGCCTATTACAGATAAGGATGTCAGAGACCTACTGGTAAGGCTGACGGTGAGGCATTGCTGCCTAATCAAGAAACTAATTTCCAATGAGTGACTCTCCAAGTGGAAAGAAAAATGAAACGACTGCACCATAACCAGTATAAAAGCCCAGATATCCGAGTCTGCCTAACCAAGAAGAGGAATTAAAGGAAAAAAAAAAATCTTCTCCAGCCTGTACTTGAAATTGCTTGTCTTCACATATTACTACATGTGAATAATTGTGCACAACTACTAGCAATTTCTTAGTTGAGAACTATGTTAGCACTGAAACATTTACTTTTTTTTTACATTTTGCCTTTTCTCAAGGCTCAGGAGACGAGATCCTACAATTTAATTTGTCTTCACTCAGGCAGAGGATTAACAAATGGTGTAATCATTAGCAGCAAAAAGCTGTTGAAGCACTGAACCAAAAACACACTCAGTCTCATCAATGCTTAATAAAAGGAAAGGCAAGAAACACTCTCTGCACTGATAAATACATTTAATACACGAGTACAACTTCTAAAGGAAAGATAATTCTACATCACGCTTTGTATAGAAGCCAAGTTCTTTAGGGAAACACAGAGCTTGTCACTACTAATTTCATCTACTAGTACTAGAAAACCTCAACATTTTTCAATTTAAAACTAATCAAAAACAGTAAAAAGAATATGTTTTAAATTGTTTTCCCACATTTACAGCATTATTCCACAAAACGTCTATCATTTCTTTGAACAGAAACATGCTTTAGGACTAAAAATTTATGCAGTAATAAATAATTAATATTTCCTTTGACTAGTCACATTATAATATCTCAAGAAGAGATAAGACAAACAAAACTGTAGCAAATGCAGATAAAAAACTGACCTCATATTCCCCTTTCATCAGCTTTTTAAAATTCTGGTAGTACTGACAAACTAGCATTACTTTTCAAACTATAAATTGATCTGGTTAGGCAAATACTTGCCCAATTAAAATTCATCATCATTTAATGTCAGATGAAACATGGCAAATTAATGAAGAGTTGTTTTCTGATTTAATGTACAATCTCTCTATTTGCTCTCTCTACAGAAAAAACAGCAAACCAGAATAATTCCACAAATCTGGGAAGTTTAGTATGCAAGCACAACATACACTAGGAATAACAGTTTCACTAAAGGAATTTAAACAGAAAGAAAGTACCTTAAACTTTTTATTATAGTGACACCTTGTGGCTAGATTTGACCTATTTTGAGACCTCTCGAAATTTTTCATTCTCCTTGTAAATGTTTTAATGTAAGTTTCTTCAAAATTTTGTGGTCTAGGACCAAAGTACAAAGATGGTGCCATGAAACAAAATTGAAAGGGATGAAAAAGTGAGAAGGATAAACCAAAAACCAGCGCTGCTTGTTCAAATGGGGGGTCTTTAGAGGTACTAACATTTATTTCATGTAATTCCACTATTCCATCACAAAGAGAGAGGTATGGCTCAGAATCACAACTCTGATTGCTATGACGACTTGAAAATCTGCCTACTGAAAATATGAACTACTGTTGCTTACCCATATTTAAACTACTATCCATGTGGGTTATGAAAAATACCCTACAAGCAGCTCTTGTGATTTTTATCACAGATTTCTTGAAACACAACACTGTCAGGCTTATGGACTAAGTGCCATATAGGAAAGATTTAATTTTTTAATATAATCAATATGATATATTCTTTTCAGTTAATGACAGGGTAAACTACTGGCTATTAAGAATACTTGGAAACAGGAAAGAAAAAAATTAAAAATCAGTAATAAACCACACAAGGATAACAGGCACAAGCATTCTCTTCTATGTTGCCTACTATTAAAAGAGGAAAATGAAATAACTATGAACCTGACACTTGCTCCTAATTCTGTCAGGAACCTCCTTACCTGACTATTTTCTGTCTCTCATCTTCCCTCAAAACAAAGTCTTCAGCTCTACATAAAAACTGTCAAACAAGTGCAGACAATGAAACTAGGACCAAAAGAAGTTCTGAAAAAACCCACAGTATCATGTTAAAAAAAAGGAAAAAAATTAACTCTGTAATCCCACTACCTTATTTGCTTTTTCTGTATAGTATATTGCTGTTCAATTTTTAAAGGCGGTGGAATAATGTCTTCTAAAAGTATCCAAAGCAAAAATGAAAAGCCTTCCAAACATATCTAGCATTTTCTTTTAGTAAAAAAAAAAAAAAATCCTTCAAAATACAGCAACACCTTCTCATCTGTCACAGTAAACTTCGATGTCTAAGAAATTATCTTTCTTGTACAAATTAGCTTTTCTATCTAAATTAGGGATTACATCCCACAAATCACAAATTAATCACCTTCTGTGTGTGAGAAAGCATAAACAATCTTCTCTTGTCCTTTTCATCATAGAAATTCACAGTCTTTGTACACTGCCCTTCCACTTTCCATCCATAAATCTAGAAAAAATTTATGACTGACAAAAGTTATTCCAAACCTATTAAAAATTAAACTGGAGCATACAAGTAAGTAACTTGAGAGTGTAAATGATTGTATCACATTACTTATTTGATTCTGCCTCATCAGTCTGGTTGGCCTGGTACATACTTTGCTAAGTACAAATTATCTTTCATAAAAAGGACAACAATGCCCCTCTCTCTAAAACTGTTGTGGATGTTCCACGTTGCTCTACATATGAAAAAAAAAAAAAAGCAGTCTTGATAAAGACTATGACATATATAATACAATAAATTACTTGTTAAGGAGACAAAACGGGTCTTAATTCATTGTGGTATGAATTACTTAACAACTGCCTGTCAGAAGGTTGCCTTTTTTTATCCAGCCAGTGTGAAAGAGGCATTGATTGCAGATTCAAAAAGGGATACAGTCACTTAAAACAAAAGTGAAAAGTTTTCAAAAAACAAACACAAAAAAGCCCTGCATGTGTGCAAGTAGAAAATACTCTCTGTCAATTTTTATGCCCATGAAAATGTTTGAATAGCTTCTTAACACTCAGGTGAACACATTGGTTCAGCCCTTGACAGTTCTTCAACCTTGCATAACTAATATTTATGTGAAAGGTAAATCAAAAAGGCAACTAACCTTGCCTGACATTACAGGGCTTATATTCTCTTAATAATCTATGTTTGAACAATTGCTCTTCTGTATCAGACACAAAAGGTTGTCCTTTAACAGTATGTACAGAAACTGGCATGTTCTACTCCCTTGCTTTGTAAAAAGGTGTGTAAATAAAGAGCACAGCCAGCAACACCAATCTCCAACTCTCCATTATTACTCAGGTAGTCATCGAATACCACGATGCCATAAAACACTTAAAACCAAAATCAATTTTTTTTTAAACCAAAAAACCTCAAGCTACCACACATCTGAAATCTATACTGGTAAAAAAACTGCACTCTGAAAAGACACTTAGTTCAGCATCTAAGCTGATGCATCGTTCCCTAAGTGGTTGCATGCAAAGATATTACCGGCATTATTAAGACAAAAGGGGAACAAAAATTAAAACCAGTGGCAAGAAGACAGAGCGAAGCATGATACCTGCAATACACTCTTCAGTACTTTCGTCCATGAACATGAAAGTTTTGGCACTGGGACTTGTCACACTGATTCAAGAGCACACAGCAGAAGCAGTGTTGAACAATATGAAAACATAAGTAGTTTTGGACTTAGAAAATGTATAGATTGACCTAACGTTAATAAAAGTGAGTGATTTGCTAAGTTGTATTACAGCCTTCAGTTAAAAACGGGGCAGGCATTTACATCTTCAAATGAAATAATTTTTTTTATTTATCTGTTGATAATCTGATAACAATTTCTTTCTAGACAGAGAATATGAAACACTCCAAACATATCTGACCTTTGATGAATACGCATAAGTTAGCTGTAAAAAGCAATAGCAAATATTAGAAGAATACATTCTGACAATCTCCTATTAGCTTAAATTTTAAATCTGTGCTCACAACACTGGAGATCATAGCTTATTTTAGAGGACAAAAAAAAAAAAGCTACATATTTTAGGATTTCTGTTTTGTGTATGTTAGTATCCTAGAGATAACCAGTTTCACTCATTTAAAGCAGAGCCAACCTTCAAGCTGGATCTATTTATATTAATACAATTAAATAAAGTTCTCAAATGGAGTTCCTAAAAAAATTGTCAGCAATGTTAGGTCTCTAATTACATTTAAAATAACCATTTCTTCTTATTTACAGGAAAAATACGTAAAAAGAACAGTAAATTATATTCATAGTAATTTTACTTTTCTCTAGCAGATGCACTCTTAGTATAATACAGGCTTCAATCCACTGATGTGAAGAGGGATTACAGAAAAGCCTTATCTAAACTATCCTGAATATCATGTTGACTCACAACAAGGAACACTTCTTACCTTAACATTACTGCTTCTTAACACTAAGTACACATAAACTTTCGCTGCTACATGACTTTCTCTTTAGCTCTTTCACTTGCTCTTCTAAGTAGCTGCACCTACGGAGAATTCCCCACCACTCTGTGGACATGATAATGAGGAACAGAGATTTATAGAACATAAAAAGTTTACTGGGGATCATGGAGCAGAACAGGAAAAGTGATAGGCATGAGGACTAACAATGTGATAAGGAAATCTTTGCTGTAGTTGCCTGGACAACTGTATAGTTCAAATATCTGCTAAATTAAAACTGCATGGGGGAGGTTTCCAGGTGTGCTTGTGCATGCATTTAAGTAGATAATACATAGCTATGCATACAAAAACACCACATGAAATGAACTCCCTCCTAATAATCTGCTCCTCCAATACAGGGCAAGTTATTTAGGATTAAGAGATGATCAGAGAGCTACAATATGCAAGACGTCCTTTTCTGACAAAAGATGAGTAAGGTACAACCTTAAACATTCTCCCCTCCACTCTTCTATCTCTGCATTTTCAGGCAAGGCTACAAAAAGCCTTCAAAATAGAGCAATGATGCTTTCAAAACATAGTACAGACACACACAGCTGAAGACAGCTGAGGGAGGGGATGACAAATAGATTAACTGATGTTGAAATAAAAAAGTCAGTTTTTGACAAGCCTTTGGATGAGGCCAAAGAATGGCCGCCCTTTTGAAAGAAGATGAAGTCCCACTACAGCATCCTAGATCTCTTCAAGTCTTCTTGCCAACGTGACAGAAGAAAAAAAAAGCTGTCCTTACTAACAATACATCTACTTTGCACCAAGTCAAGGTCACACAAAAACACATGCCCAGGAAATGTAAAACACCTATAAATCCATAAGGCATTTCCTCATTGCTAGATGACTAATTACAGACACCTTTAAGCAAAGATTTATCAGATATGCACATATAAGGAAGACAGCACCAACCATTTCAGAGAAACAGTAAAATCATAGAACCTAGAAGGCAGGAATGCATTTGTTTACAACAGGAAAAACAAATTTCAAGACAGTTACATTCAGTATGAATGTTGCTTTGGTTTACAAGAAGTGTTGCTCAAACTTCCTCTGTCTTAACTCTCCCCCTTCTCTCTTTGACTACTGTTTAAAACACTCTTCCAATGCAACAGCAGAAAATACATAAAAACACATTTCCGAGTTGCATAGCAAGTACGTAAACACATTTTAAATATTTTGGCAGTCAAGGAATTATGTTTACTACTAAGTGAAACAAAACACATCCTCTGCAAGACAAAAAGTGAGTATGAATCAAAAAAAATAAGAAGAAATAAAAAATAAAGGTGAAAGAGATACATAATTAGAGATGGAAGCACTGGAGTTTTCAAAACAGGATGCCTACAATTTATCATCTATACTTACATTTAAAAATCCACTAAGATAGACAAACTGTTTTTTTAAGATAGCTGATCAAAGTTGTGTATATCATACGTTATTAGAAATACATAATGCAGTAGCAACATCCAGCAGCTTATTCTGCTACGTACATTATTTAATGATAGCCATGCAACATTACATTGATGAACTAACCTGCAGACACGGGCAGGAAAATACAGGTTCTGCCAGGACCGACAGAGGTATTTAGAGTGATCGATAACCCGAATCCAGTCTAACTCATCCATGGATACCTCAATGTAGTAGGAATAAGACCTATGGATTGTCAAAAACACTGGTTAGAAGACATCTTAGGTATTAAATTTTACACTTTCTTTTGGATTTTCAGTTTCACTGTACTCTAAGTGTTTTATGAAGACAAAGAACTCTGGAGTAAAGGTCCACCTCATCTGACATTCTGGCACCTACAATGATTTGTTCTACAAATTTCAAAGGAAGGAAACAGGACACCATGAAACAGAAAAGTTTTTTAATACGTTGTCCAAAAGAAAAGGGATCTTCCCCAAGTTTGAGTAGCTGCCAATTGACGTCTTGCAGATGAGGGACATTTTACCAGTTACAAGATCTCTAAATGTGCTAGAACACTCCTCATTATTCATACATGTCCAATACTACTTCAAATTTTATAGAATTAGCTAATAATTGGTTTATAAATTTGGTTGATCTTCTAGGACAAGTAGAAGAACACTGGATGAAGTAGTTCCCGTACTTTCAAAGATTTACTTTCCAAGCTTTCCAAAAGGAATAAAGGAGAAACACATAATTCAGTTAATCTAAATGAGAACCTACTTGAAACAATTACATAGCTAAAAATTAATGCAGTTTGTTTTGAAGCATTAATAACTGTAATTAATATTTTTTAAATATTTTAATTCTCAATAAATAAAACCCAATAAAACTGTACAGCCTGTTCCAAAATAACACTGCTTAGTTAAGAAACCAAAATGCAACTAGTTTGCAATTCTAAATTGTTAGTCTGGAAACAATATAAAATTAATCTTTTTTCATAAAGGTAATAACGTGCTAAAAGTTCAAAAAGCTTGCTTTTTTTTTTAAATACAAAATTGCTTATAAATACCTGCATGACCTGTCTACTAAGTTGTAAAATCTTTGTCACGGCAAGTTATAAAATTAATATATTAAATTTGTCAGAGAAAAAGAATATTGCAATCTTCCAGCTTAAGCAGTCACTCAGTTGTTCGAATACACAGAATTTGATCTTTCATGCATTCCATAACAACCTAAAGGCTGCTAAGCATTAATTGGCTAAGGTATCCATGATAGTCCATACTTCACCAGTTGCATCAGGAAGTGGCTTCTAATAACTACTGCAATCAGTCAGTAATTCACATTCTAAATATATTTTACTATCTCTGAATTATTGTTGAAGTGTGCTATTTCATTACAATTTTGACACATGGAAGAAATCTGACCAAACATTTCTTCAACATTTGGAATGTAAATATGTAAAAACTATGGTTTTTGCAAAAGAACTTCAGTATTGTTTTTCAAACTGAAATAAAAGTGGTTGAAAACTAAGTGGCAAACAGAAAACAATTAAACTAATTTAAATTACAGAAAGTGTCATTGCTAACATAAACTGCTTAATGAAGACACATAAAATACAGTGAAATGGGGTAGTTGGATATCACAAAATATGGTCTTGTGTTAAGGAACCAAAACTACCTACAGAAAAAAAAAAAGTGTTTTTTCAAATAAAACTAGTCATTGTCATCTCCAACATTTTATAACGCTGTTTGTATAAAATATTTAATGAGTATTTCACATTGATATGTTAATACCAGTACATAAGGCATTACCTGCCCTTTTTACATCAACCTGGCACCTACCGACTATCTCTGTCCCACAGGAGTATTCGTATGTGGTTGATTATTGATGGCTGGCCTAGTTTAATTTCAATTCCAGAACGGCAGTCATCATCGATTGGGTGTCGAGAGAAGCCATGATCCAAGTCATAGTTCTGAGTATCTCCATCTAATAAAGCAGACTTCAGCTCCCCTTTTACAACCTGTGCTCCATACTTCATTGTTGCAATATTTTCCCCTGGTACTAAGAAGAAAAGGAAATAATTGCTTAGTTTTTACAGTCTCATACTGCAAATTAGATGTTCTGGACATCAGCTGCATTAGGTCAGAACAAAGATTTATTGTCAGTATCCTTTCTTAGTCACAAATGCATGCTTAAGGAGAAACAAAAGTACAAAAGAGCCACTTTAGGAATTTTGCTTGTTCCATTTCATTTGATGCCCCCTAGGTCTTTTATTGTAATAATAAATCATGATAATTCACTAGTTTGTATTATTTATATTCTCAGTCCCCTTCATAATTTTAGAGAATTCTATCGTACCTTCCTCATTCAATCATTGCTTTTCACCTGTTTTTAAGGGTTTCCTATATTTAGTGTCTCCTCGTGATTAACCTCTCCCCATAATTTTTTGCCCTTTGAGATTTTTTTTTCTAATTTCATCTGGAGGTCTTCATGTTTGAACTGGAAGGAAACTAAAAATTACATAAAATGTTCAAGATGTGGATGCATCATGAATTTGCAGAGTGGTGTATACAGAGGTAGAGCTGTACAAGCTATTTTGATTACTATATAAGCTATGAACCACCATGATTTTTAAGAGCCTTGTTTGAGGAGAGACCTATAAAACAATCTGAAAGCTAAATGATGAAAAGCTGCCCCTGAAATCTTCAGGTAAATTGGCAAAAGAAGTATGAATATTAACAGAATGTGAAGTTTAACTTCGAAAGAACACAATTTGAAGTGATAAAATTTCAAATGTATTGTAGTACTATTCCATAAAAACATCAAATGCACAACTAGAAATTGCAAGTGGTCACCAATGTTTCCACGAAATGAAAAAGTTCCAAGTGTCTGAACTAGTACTGGAACAATACCAAAATTCAATTCCCTAAAAAGCTGTGATTTTGACAAAGCTAGAAATTTTGAGAATAGGAGCATATGGAGACATAAATATGCAAAAAAAAAAAAAGTTAAAAAAGCCATTTAACTTTTTTCAATTCATCAATGTAAGAAACATTGCAGTAGGTAAGAATTTCACAATATCCTGTATTAACTCATATGTTTCAATATTAATATCTGTAACTTCTAAGAGAGAACAAAGGGAAGACAGTTCTGAAAAAGCAGCTCTCTTTCACAGGGCTTATGTACTACAGTAGAGGCTCTCAAAGAATATTCTAACTTTATTCTTTTCTGTGTTGCAAATACTCTCTAAATCACACATTAGATAAGTTAACAATAGCTTTCTAAAGCTCAGTGTTAGGTATTCTGATTGAATTAACAGAGAGCACAGACAAAGTCAAACAAAAGACTTCTCATTCTTTTTAGGCTTCCATCAACGCAAGTTTGGAAGACTTGTTTACACTATTTGGGCAAGCATGGAAAGAGTAAGAGAAAAAAAATAGTGAAAATTAAAATCTTCATGATGTAGAAAACAAGTCACTATCAATACAGACCCACTTAAATATCATGTATCACACAGCCAATGCATTTTTATTTTTTATTTTTTTGCAAAAGGTTTAGTATTAAAACAGTACTTCCTCTAGGAAAACACACTCTTATTAAACAATTATGTTCAAGCAATATCCTGAGATACAAAGCACAGAAACAATGTTGAACTATTATTATCTGAGGAACAGAAATTGGCAAGAACAATACAATAACACAGGTATTTCATTATGTAAGCCTTTTAATACACAACTACATCCTAAATGAGAGAACAAACAAGCAAAAAAAATCTGATGCTTACTCAACCTGCCCCTGTAGTTGAGGTCCATGTCTCGACTCTCAGAACGAATCTTAATGGCATCTAGGATGGCATCAGGTGACAACAATCCAGAAGGTCTTACAACATTTAGTAGTTCAGTTAGACTCATTAGTGGCAAACGTACTGCTTGCATGATTTCAGCGTGGTTTTCCTTGGGGTTATGTTTACACCAATTCATCAAAGCTTGGAAAATGTCCTTCTCAGGAGCTGCAAATGAGTCCCTCAATACAATACTTAGAAGAGCAGCCTGGAAAAGAAAAACATAAAAAAAAACCCACAGAAATAAAATTAAATTTTCTTAAAAGGGGAGGAGAGGGCGGGAGGAGATTAAAATAAGGAAAAAATTAATGGTTATTCTAACTTGTAGTTATTAAAAATAATCTCCAAAGGACTGACTACCTGAAACTGTAGCTTGTTTTAGTTACTTAATAACCTATAATGTAAATAATAGGTAATGTTACAAATCTACCACAAGAAATAAGTCAGAATGATGTCATAAAGTATGTGCTTCCTAATGAATGATGTCCACTGATGTCTTTATTGATAATATGCTCTCAGAGCTCAGATTTAACAAACTCTGCATGATAGAGTACAGCAGAGATAAAAAAAATAAAAAGACATGTTTTTTTCCCCTACACAACTAGTAAGTTAGTCAGTGGAGCACTGTGTCTTGTACTTATTCAAACAGTAGACCCATCACACCTTTTCCACTAAAAACACTTAAAAAAATAAAATTAAGCTATCATTCATTCAAGATGCCCTACTGCTTCATGCAAACATCATTTGAAACACTATCAATATTATATCCAGCCCAAAGATCGCTCCATAGTAAGTGGAAAACTTCAGTGTCATTGACTAGCCTGATTTGGGCACAAATACTTACGCATCAACAAACACCATCATCACAAAAAAAAAACACCAAACAAACAACAAACCACACTATAACACCATCATGTTATGCAATATGAGAGTATGATGACAATCAGCAATATAAATCACAGCAACCTCTAGAATGCTCTAACTTACAGAGTAGAAAGCCACTCATCCCTTATCAAGAAATTAATACAATGCGAGTATCTTCTGCTATCTTAAAATCTTTACTTTATATCCCCTAAGCAGCATTCAGAAGCCAAACTCTATTTCAAGAACAGATGAAAAAAAGTCAAATTAAGATTAGATTGCCTGCTCTCACACTTCAGAATACCCAATCAGATTTACTACGTTTAGCTACACTGACTGGTCAAAACTAAATATCTAAAATATTCAGAACAGATCATCGGGATTTTCAGTTCAGCTTGGCTTGAATGTTTTCAACTGTCACAGTTTCACCAATATAAAACAATATCTGTTAAATACACAGAAACTTGTTATTTGGTGTCCTCATTAGTATTTTATCATGAAGTTGTATACAGATTAACATTCCTGGGGGAAAATGTGGAAACAAAAGATATACCTTAGAAAGCGATAGGAAGCCTTCACTGGAGAGTACTTCTTGAGCATTTCTATCCATGAACATACAGCACATACAAGTTAATTTGGGAAGGGAATAAAGACTGGCAACATCAAATGTCATACAGACGTTCTGAATATTAAGGATTGTGCAAAGATACTCAGAGGTGGAATCCTCTAGTTCTGGGAACCCATATTTATGTGCTAGGCTTAGGAAGTCCAGGAGAACCTCCTCTTTCTCATCTCGTAGAGTAGCACGACCAGTGTAAATATATTTCAACAGCATGGTAAATGCTTCTGCAGTGGTGTCCTGAAGAGGAATCTCTGCTTCAGGTTGCGATTCTCTCATTCCACCATACAGTAATGCTCTATAAAGAAGATAAAATTAGAGAAATTTGTATCCTGATTTTAAAAAAAAAAAAAATGCAAAAAGCAGAAAGAGAAAAGAATAAATTACTATTTTCAGCAAAGGGAATACAAAAGGTGTATGGTCTAAGGATCTATAAACCAAATCCTCTTATACTTGGCATTTAAAGCACCACTCTGCTCTGGAAGCGGCTGCAAAAGAATAATATCCTAATGCACCAAGTTTTATCATACAAAACAATTGAGATACTATTCTCATCCTTTTTTTTTTTTTAATATAGTGCCAACAGAGAGAAATTAAAAAAAAAACCCAAAATATGTTCAGAAAGCAATGAAACGAGTAAATCTACTACTGTAACAGCGGTGGTAGATTATCATTCTCTGGATATGTGATCCTGTGTTCTTCACTCTGATGAAATCCCGTAATCTGAGAAAAAATCCAAGTATTTATAATTTTTTTAATATATGATAATACAGTTTAAACAGAATCTGCATTCATGCTTGAGTTTAGTTATTAGCTTATCCCTCTGACTGGAAGATTGGCAGGAAGTTCTAGTAATTACACTTAGAGTGAAGAAGGCCCACCTCTTAAAAAAGCCGGATTAGTATTATTCCCATTTTAAAATATATATTCTAACCTGTATCAGCCAAAACTCTTTAAATACTCAATTCCAATGCGTCCAAATTAAACTTTCTCATCGAGTATTTCCATGGAAGCACATCATCCATACTCTGAGAAATCAAAACAATTTTACAGCAGAACTTTGTTCTGAAGTTCTCTCTCTTAAATTTGTGAAACTACCTTCAAAATCCAATTTAATGAAGGTCAAAAGAATAACACCATGACATGGTATTTATCTTTTTATATTTGGACACAATGATCTGATGTGCTGGGAAACATTCACACGGAAAAGGTCACACTCAGTGGACAGATGATTACACCCTGAAAAGTTCATAGAGAAACAATGTTTATCCTATCTGCATGAAAATTTCCTGCGAACCTGACAAAAAGCTATACTTCACCTGAAATAATGGCACCTAGCAGCCAGGATCACCCTGTGTGCCGGAAAACGTTTCTTTTCCACAATAAAGGTAACGTCACTATATTCTTCCCCATTCATTAGAGCACCAATATGCTCTGATAGAATGTGAACATGGTCAATCTCACCCACAGCTGTGTAAGGGCGAAGCGGATGGCTGTTACTCATCTTGGATGGATGGTGATATTGGTAGCCTAAAGGGAAAAAGAAAATAACTGTTATCATAAAGGGCACAAATATTAAAAAATGGCAAAGACCAAGCTGTGACTGCGAAAAAAAGCAACTAGTGTAAGTTACCATATATTATAAGGAAAATGAAACCTAGAGTTTTTTTAGTAAAGTTAATTTACAGCAGGGCTCGATGCAACCTGCATCAACATCCTAATTGACAGAATATATTTCAGAGAATTCTGTCACCTTGTTGTTCTGTCAATCCATTCACTTAAAATAAAAAAGCTTCCAACAAAAAAATTAAAAATTAAACAACTATAATTAAGTTATAATTAGAAAGCAATTTGATCTGCAATAAAACACACACAAATTATAAAGAAAGAAATAATTTTACCAATTAAGGATAGTCTTAACTCCCAAGTCTCTATCAAAAACCGTGACAAGTAACAACATCAGTGTTTTTGCAGAATTCCAATCAACTTTCCAGAACTGGGAGAAAATAGCAGTTGGGATAACTTTTAACAAATAGCATACAATCTCTGTCAAAGAGCAAAGCTTTACAACATACAATGCAATTTTCTTACCCTTTTGGCTTTCTTGATGCCTTCTCGTTCCCTCATACATCTAATAAGCCTCCTAATACCTCTCAGTTATCAAACAGTAGATTGTCCACTAACGCACAATACAGATTAATGCATTAGTCATATCTTCTATGGAATTATTTTGTTACTTCATAATTTACAGGTGGTTTAAGTTTTGCTGGTTTTGGCTTATTTCAGCAACAGCACCTTTCTGAATTCTCAGTGGCAAAAGCATCAACAGGAGAACCTAGGTCTTAAATCATCTTGTATTGTTACACTTCAGTTTACTTTTAAATAAAAAAAGAAAGAGGCAGGCTGTTTCAGATAATAACCATCCATACTTTCAGAGACATCTTCTGTGCTCTGACAACCAGCCACTTTCCAACACGGGCACATACTTAGTGCTGAAGAAAGACAGTGTACCACAAGAAGCAAGAACATGATGAAGCCATATCCTGCACACAGCTAACAAGATTATCTTTCAAATGAAACATTCATTACATAAATGCATATTTAAGCTCTATTTCATGAGAAAATACACACCTGTTTCCAGTCATTTCTACCCCAACAAAGTAAAGAAAACACGTGCCGATAGGGTTAAGTGTTATTTGCGCTTCTGTAAAACATGGAAAGACTTAACCTAAAATCAAGGTATTGTAGAAGCATGGTCCCAAAGAACTTCAAACTAAACTAGAAAAAGCAATAGATATAGAAAGTAAGGGAAAAATTCACATACTAAATTGATAATACAGATCACAGGGCAAATGGGAACAAACCCCCAACTTCCCTCAGCCTGTCTCTGCTGTTTGAATTAGTAGCTGTGTCCCTGTGTAATCATTACAGCATGGAACCAGCAATACCAGCCAAGACAGTGGAGGCAGCCTAACTGTGGGAACAGAGAATACTTAACAGTCATTCTTCTATCCTGACACAAGATTAAATTATTTTTATAGGTTTTCATAATAACAAACTGTTTCTTCCATTTGCACTTGTTAAATTACAATTAGTTAAGACAACTCTACACTGAACAGATTTATGCAATGTGCGCTTCCAGTAACATTTACTTTGTAACAAGTAAGATTAACTTAACCGCATCAGTCCAGCTGCACCTATTTATACTAGCAATAACAATTATCACAACATAATTACTTGAGAGTTTTATAGACAAAATTAAAATTGAAATGCCCTCAAAATAGAAAAGGTTTTATTACACTGAAGGAGTAAACAAAAGGACATTTGTTACTAAGCTGCACATCTCAAGCTTTAACACTCCTTCCAGACTTCTGTATCTCACAAGTCTGTAATTGCTGTTGTTGATCTTCATACACAACAGTCAGGCAACCCAGTTACGTGTATTATATGCATATTATCAGCCAACTCTGTACTGTCTCTCTCTCTGCTGCTAGTTCTGATCTTGATTAATAGGGAAGTTCATTTGTGGTATTTCATACATGTACAAATAGAGGCACCTTTTGGTTTTAAAATCTATTTTAATTTCCTTTTTTCTATTTTGGTTTTAAAATCTATTTTAATTTCCTTTTTTCCTACATGCTACTTCTTTGTTTCCTTTATCTAGTCACATCTCTAAAAAATAAGAACTACTGTCTGAATGGAACTGAAAGACTATAGAACTGGTAAAGATAAGGAAATGCCACCAGCTGCACACTTCTTTGCTTCCAGTAGCTGTAGATGTTGCCACCTGCCAACACTGTGAAAAGTTCAAGGGAAAATTTGTTTCCATTTCAGGCTAAATAAACAAATAAAAATCAAAAGAACACTTCCCTCTCCAGGTATATCAACTTCTCTCTAAACAAGGATCAGTACAGAAGAGGGCAAAGTCTGAACTGGGGATACTTGCTAATAAGCCAATAATGCCAGCCCCTATAAACACGAAGACTCTGAGCTACAGCAAGTGATGAAAGTAGAAATTTAGAAATCCCTGTGCGTAAGCTGCCAGATGAATTTTTTCAATGTGTAACACTCCCCAACTTTCTGGTGCAATCAATGTACTCTTCTAAATTTCTAGTTTCAAACACGAGCATGCTAAACACATGGAATACAGAACTCAAAAGATAGCTACAAGCCTCTGGCTGGGGAACCTTTTAAATGTTTCAAAGTGCTGGAAACCAGCACCAGTACACTGAAAAAGCACTCAAACTTATTTGTTTACTACTAGGCATTTACAATGCAAGTTTAATCTGTATTGTGGATCTTCCACATAAAACAGCCTAACAAGAGCAGTCCCACCTTCAAAATACACAACCAAACAATGAATGATTTCAGATTTTCTCGGACTGGCTTAATTAATGGTACCAATTCAGTCAATCCTTGAAGTGATCTGCACATTTATTGTTTGAGGAAGTAAAAAGTAATACATTGCTTCAGTTGTGCTAAACTGCTATGAGCTCACAACTTCCCTGTACAGCTAAAGATATATTTTTCTACTTGCAACTTGAAGTATTATTTATGATAAAAAAGATAGATAGATGCTTCTGGGATCTTGGCAAAACCCTTCCTGAAGATGCCTCTGGCATCTTCTGTCATCTAATAATATCTTCTCTTTCAGAGAAGACAAGCATTTACTCTTCCTGATAGTCAAAGAACAACATTTAATAAGCTTCACAATAAAAAGCCAAGACATTTACAAACCTCTTGCCAGCACCATAACCTATTTCCAGGAGGTATTCAGAGCAAATTAACCACTCCAGGAGTCAGCTGCTGCAGTTCTACTCATGCCACAAAAATAAAAGTGTCTTTGCAGTGAGTTTGAGGCACCATTAAAACTGCAACAATCTCAAAAGGTATCTGTTAAGTCAGAAGGCCTACAAATCACTTCCACCCAACATCCCACCAGCAGACAAGCTTCTTGGTGGCCGGCCCACTTCAACAGTGAGCATGTAAGAAACACAGCCTAGGATTCATCACATAAGGCAATATGCAATATTACATGATGCACGTCATGACTAGAAAAACAATTCCCCCCTAGTTTTCAGCATGCTGTATTTCTTTTCAATAAGCAGTCTGTAACATGCTACTGCACACAAAAATGTAACCTAGAAAACGCAACAACAACAGCAAAACACCAATGGCATCTTTACTAAAGAACTCTCCAAATGGAGCCGCATACAGACTCGTACGAAGTCACTTCCCTCCCTCACTTTGTCTATCACTTAAGAGTCCTCTGAAAAGCAGTGCTGTTTCAATGAAACACGGGAGACTTTTCATAGCAGGCACAGAAAAAGGAATTTAAGAAATTGTTTAATAGAAGTTTGGAATTTTTTTAATATAAAATGAGTGGAAAACGTTTACATAATCGATAATCCTATTTAAACTTCAGAAATAATTGCAAGTGAACAGACTATTGCTACAATTAAAAAAAAAAAAAAGTCTGGATTATAAAAACCAAGCATATAATTTCATACCCTTGAAACACTCAATTCCTTTATCATCTACTTCGTACCTATCAAGACAATACCGATTTTGTCAGAACTACATACAGAGAATTTTCATAAATATGATTCTCTTGCACTGCTATTTTATCTAGAAACAGGAATTTGTCTTCAGTTGACTAGAAAGCATTTAAGTAGCACTTCATTTTTTTTGTAATTCATTACTTCATAAAATATTTCACTATGCTTTAAATCAATTCCAGCAACATATTATTTTAATTACAATTATTGTTGGCATAGACTCACAGAATGTGGTACATGTGGTACATGCAACAGTAAGGCTACTGTACAAACATATCACTGTTTCAAATCATAGTTTGTTTTTTAATGGATATTCAGGTCTCTTTACACAAAAATATTTTGTTCTCCCAAGTTCTTCTACAATAAGGGAACATCTCAGGAGATAGGAATTTTTAGTAAATATTTCAACATACACAGAGTATAACTCAAGTAAATACTCTGACTCCGTCAGAACCCTCACTACAGAAGCTCCTTTGTGCTTCTAAATAACAATAACAAAGTCGACTATAAGTGAAGATTGTAATATAAAGCGAAAATATACATGTTCTAATGCTTAGTATCCAATAATAATAAGGTAATCAATGCAGTACAAATTTATAGATATAATATGAAAGATCAAGTAAATTAAATTCACAGAATCAAACCTTCTGTTTTGAACAGATTAAAAGAAAAGCAGGTGTTAACTCTGGTTAATGGTAAATAACCACACCATTCAATAACAGCATTCTAAATAACGATTTAATACTGAAGTGTTTTGACTTAAAGCAAATGGAAAGTCATGAACTGCTCATCTGCAAACACATTCCCACTACTAAAGAGCTGTAGTGCTATTGTTTTACGTTCTGCTTAGAGGTTTCTTCATCTGACAGAAAAGCAGGAGTGAGCTTTGTATTTGTTCTCTGTACCAAAGCAATGGCAGATTATTTAGTCACACACTTACAAAATAAGTACTAATGCACCAGATAAACCTGGTTAAAATGGCATGCAACTAAACCATTAAGTTAAAATATCAAGAAAATACAGTGGTCCACTCACCAGTAAAGCTATCTGAAGATCTACAGTGGACGTAGCCTGTAGGCAGATGACCGGCTTCCTGAAAATTAGGGTTCTTCGCCATTCTGAATGATGTACAGATTGAACAGCAAGCTCATAGAAATGCTATTCAGCAACATCCAGCTGCACAGCAACAATTGTACCATTTCCTGAAACAATGCATGAAATGTGTACCATCAGAAACACAGAGCATGGCACCTATGGCAAAAGTGAGATGTATATTTCTTAGTTAAAACTTGTGTGAAATAAATTCTTTAAAAAACCCTCCATTCTATGCAAAAAAACTTCTACTAACACTAGAACATAGCATTAGAATTTCTCTTTTTTGAGTTGTTATAGTTTAATTTTGACCATTCATTTTTTTTAACCATCAAAAACCGATGCTAACATATTGCCATTCATTTCTTCATTATAAGCCATAAAAATTTCACCCAGATATCCCTGCTACAGCATTAATGTCCTCGAGAACACCATTTTCCCACAAGGGTGTCCTAATTAAACCATGTCTATACAACCTGTATCACACACGTTTTATTCCCTATACGTACGTAGTTGCCTAGTGTTCTTGCCTAGCTAAAGGTCTGGGGGATTTTTTGGTGGGGGAGGTGAGGGGCGTCTGTGTTTGGGTTTCTGTTACAATACTCTAGGCAATAGATCCTTCTCTGGTGCAAGCCTTTAATTTTACAAACAGGAAAGCAACACAAAACTGTAGGGTGAGGAAGTAAAGAAATATAGAGGCTTTATTTGTTTAACTACATAACCAACATAATAAGCCTCTCTCAACAAGTATAAATTACTGTTATTCTTCCTATCATACATGTCAGCAGGAAAAATAAACTGTATTTAATTTGCTAAATAGCTGATGTACTGATCTATGAATTGCCTCATAAGAGACACTCTACTCTCCTTTACAGTGTATGTTTAAGCAGGCAAAGGAAGACAAGGAAGAAAAAATACTTTTAGGTAGTCTCATGAACTGGAAGGTAATCGCATCTTAATCCAGCAAACTGAAAACAGGTATTTGACAAAGCAAATCTCCTGGGTTTGGAGAATAACCCATACTATGCAATTCATTCTTACAAGCAGACTATATTATTAAATTGGTTTTCATTGTCAAAACGTATTCAAAAGCCACTTAGAAAAATAATTTGAGTACTTTTTTTACATAAACATGAGCGAAGAGACCCCAACAGAACAGTGCACTTCAAGCACCCGTTTTATGTATTTGTAACAGCAGACACGTCAAACACACCTGCATTGCGAGTAGGATCAAATTAAATCTTAAAGAACACAAAAAAAAAAAATCAGTGATGCCAGCATAGAGCTTTGGGAGGGGTCTGTGCGCTGTGCTTTTAAAATAACACCAGCAAAGAGTATTGCTGGGCAAGCAAGACTACCAGCAAATTGCAAACAAGTTAACATCAGGTTAGGGTCAGGCCTGACAAGATGACAGCTTCTAAGCCAAAAGGCATTTCAGTGAATCACAGCAGCACATAGCTTGAAAGAGTACCTAAGGACTAAGACTTCAGAAAAACCTCTGAGAATACTGTTTACTATCAAAGCATAAAATATTTATAACAACAACAATAACAATAGAATATAAATTCATTCCAATTCATTGTATTTATACACAATATAAATTCATTGCAATGTGAAAACTACTGTTTTGTTTAATACTCCTGAATGGATATGCAAGCAATCATAAAATCATTGAAAGGTAGACATAGTAACTCAAATGATAATACTTTTTTTTTTTTAGTTTTGTGTTTGTTATATGAAGCAACCCTAATACTTTAAGTTGTCATTAGCAAGATACTTTCTGTCTGGCATTTACAGATACTGTGCTTTACATGGTGCCTTATCAGTAACATTCATATACAACAGATTCTTTCCCTTCTTTAATATTTGCCAAGCGGCCTTTATTTTCTGCAACAATAAACCATGAATTCATGGTTGCATTCTCTATTTCTGTTCTTCTATACTTCCAGAACTAATACCTACCAGAAAGTTAGGCTGGCACAGCTGACTCATGAAACCTCACCCTGCTTTAAAAAAAGGTTCACGATACTGCAGAGTACCTTACAGCAGCAATTCACAGAACTCTTAATTTAAAGACTATTTTAGTTTAACTTCAGTGCAATACCTTCTGAAGTTAATAGGGTGAGAATAGTGCCATGAAGCATGGGAGCCGTAGGAATGAGACAAAGCACTCAGTTGATAGTAGCTTTCGTAATGATAGTATCATAGAATGGTTTGGGTTGGAAGGGACCTTAAAGATCACCCAGTTCTAACCCCTCTGCCATGGGCAGGGACGCCTCCCACCGGACCAGGCTGCTCAAGGCCCCAGCCAACCTGGCCTTGAACACCTCCAGAGATGGGGTATCCACAACTTCCCTGGGCAACTTGTTCCAGTGCCTCACCACCCTCAATGTGAAGAATTTCCTCCTTGTGTCTAACCTAAATCTTCCCCCTCCAATTTAAAGCCATCCCCCCTCGCCCTATCACTACATGCCCTTGTAAAATGTCCTTCCCTAACTCTCCTGGAGCCCCTCTCAGGTACTGGAAGGTCGCTATAAGATCTCCTCGGAGCCTTCTCCAGGCTGAACAACCCCAACTCTCTCAGTCTGTCCTGGTATGGGAGGTGCTGCAGCCCTCTGATCATCCTTGCAGACCTCCTCTGGACCCATTCCAACCATTCCATATCCTTCTGAAGGTTTCCAGAACTAGACACAATACCCCAGATGGGGTCTCACGAGAGGGTAGCAGAAGGGCAGAATTGCCCCCCTCGCCCGCTGACCACGCTTCTTCTGATGCAGCCGAGGGGAGGAGGGGGAGAAGCCCGGCAGGCGCAAGAGGCCGGCGGGGCGGAGAGGGCGGCAGTGCCCGCCCAAGGTCGCGCCCGGGGCCGCCAGGGCCTGGAGTCGCGGCCTCCCCGCTCGCCCGCAAAAGCCGCTCCCGGTGAAGTCCCCTCCCTGTCTTCCGCGGGCGGCCCGCGCTGCCCCGGCCGCTCCCGGTGGGTCCTGCCGCGAAGGGGGGGGGATCGGGCCGCGGCCCTCGGGACTCACCAGCCCCGCCGCCACCGCCCCCGGCCCCGCCGCCGTCGCTACGTCAAGCGGCGCGCTGACGTCATCTAGCAACAGCGGCCCTGCCCCTGCGCGGTGACGCACGGCGGGCGGGGCGAGCTGAAGGAGCGCTGGTGCCGTGAGCGGCCCGTGAGGGGGTCGGTCGGTGGGAGAGATCCTGGAGCTCATGGAGTCCAACCGCAGATGCCCCTGAACCATCCCTGAGCGCCTCATCGACCCGGCTTTTAAACACCTTCAGGGATAGGGGCTCAGCCGCCTCCCCGGGCAGCTGTGCCAGTGCCCCAGAACGCTTTTAAGTGGAGAAGTTTTTCCTGATGTCCAACTGAATCTGCTCTGGTGCAGCTTGAGGCCATTCCCTCTCATCCTATCACTTGGGCAAAGAGACCAACACCCACCTCCCTACGACCTCCTTTCAGGCAGTTGTAGACAGTGATAAGGTCTCCCCTCAGCCTTCTCCAGGCTAAACAACCCCAGTTCCCTCAGCCGTTCCTCATAAGACTTGTTCTCCAGCCCCCTCACCTCACCTTCATTGCTCTTCTCTGGACACGCTCCAGCACCTCAAGGTCCTTCTTGTAGTAAGGGGCCCAAAACTGAACACAGGATTTGAGGTGTGGCCTCACCTGTGCTGAGTAGAGGGGCAGAATCACCTCCCTCATCCTCCTGGCTGCACTGCTTCTGATACAAGCCAAGATGCCATTGACCTTGGCCACCTGGGCACACTGCTGGCTCCTCTTCAGTCATCTGTCAGCCAATACCCTGAGGTCCTTCTCTGCCAGCCAGCTTTCCAGCCACTCTTCTGAAGCCTGTAGTGCTGTACAGGGTTGTTGTATCCCAAGTGCAGGACTTGGCACTTGGCCTTGTTAAACCTCATCCTGCTAGCCTCAACCCACTGATCCAGCCTGTCCTAAGTCATTCTAAGTAACTTCATACTCTGAAAGCTAACTATGTTTTCGAGACAGCACTCTTTTCCCAAAGTAATAACTTTGCAGGGCATTGGTATGTATAAGTCAATGCTTATACCCATAGTAGCCAAGCCATCCTCAAGCTGGTGAAAAAAGGCCGCACCTGCAAGGAGGTGCAAATAGGGCAGGTGACCCTAAACTGACAGAGCATTCCATCCCATATACTTCATAATCAGTATGAAGCTGAGAGATCATGACGCTCTCTCTTCTGCAATGACCAACACCCAGCAAGGACTACTTCTGTTTTCCCCTAATCTGGGGATGCATTCCTGAATCCAGTTCCTGAGTCCAGCTCCCTCTTAGCCATGGACCCATTCCCCTCTGTCTGCTCTGCAGTATTATGGTGACATAGTCATTAAGGAGTGGGGTGGGGGCACAATCTCATATACTTTTATATGTTCTATTATTTTCTAATATTTTAATAATTACTATTATTTCATTAAAGTTGTAGTTTTAGTTTCCAACCCGCAAGTCCTTTTACTCTCATTTTTCTCTGGAGGGAGGGTGATGACGGAGTGAGAACCTCAACCACCACGTTTTAGCTGCTCAGTTTAGCTGGGCTGGCTTTATTTTGGTTAAACTGTGACAGAACGTTAAAGTATGTGTCTCCATCCTGGTTGCGTCTCGCATGCAGGCAGCAGCCAGCCTGGCAGCAGGGACCAGCATTCTCCAGAAGCAGGAACCTCAATCAGACACCAGGGATGCACAAACACCCAGCCCTTGCAAAACGGGATCTACACATAACCCTCCCCGCTGATTCCCATCTGCTGGGCTTGGCTACATCCAACACGTCTCCTTTGTGTAACAGTGTGCTTGCCCATCTGTGTGTGTTCTGCTTTCCCAAGTCATGAGAACCTCTTCCCGCCTGGAAGGAGAATGTGGGTGTGGTCTCTACATTACCATTAGATTTATTTCTCCTGTATGACACAAAGGCCTAAGCGTAGGCCCTCCAAGTGGCAAAGCACTACATACTATTTAATTCCATGCTGCTTTAGCAGAAAAGCAGCGTACCCTTGGAAGTGTCATCAGTAATCAGCAAGATCATTACATAACTTCAAAAAATTTTTTACATCTAAATATATTTAATACTGTAGCAGACTAAAATAGTAAGCAGTTAAGTAGAATTTTTTGTAGCTTATTCTTGGATTTCCTAATGAGAGTACCGTGTTCCATTAGTTCTCAGTGGGGCAAGCAGCAGTAAGTTGTTTTGGGTTTTTTTGTAATAAAACCCTTTTACCTCACCCACTTCATGATACTGCTAAGTAGTTTGTAGACGCCAGTGCTTTTTTACTAGTTTCTTCTTTATTACTTCACCTAACACACTGCCTACACCGTGTAAAGAACATAAAATAAAAAGAAAACAAAGGTCATTCCAACACTAGCCAACATACCTGGAGTAACTTTTGAATGCTAAGCAGAGAATATTTGACAGAGCCTGCTCCTCCCTGTGTAGTTACCCACTGAACTATCCATGTGCACCCTATTGACTTACTCATCTGATTTACAAACTATCCCAGTTTTTAATTACTGGATTCCATACAACTGGCGTCAATAGCTTTTTCCAGTCACACCTGTATTTTGAAGTGCAGTGAAACAAGTCAGATTGAAACACTGTACGTCTGGTAGGTGTCCCTGCCCATGGGAGTTGGAACTGGGTGATCTTCAAGGTCTCTTCCAACTCAAACCATTCTATCATTACGAAAGCTACTATCAACTGAGTGCTTTGTCTCACTCCTATGGCTCCCATGCTTCTTGGCACTATTCTCACCCTATTAACTTCAGAAGGTATCGCACTGAAGTTAAACTAAAATAGTCTTCAAATTAAGAGTTCTGTGAATTGCTGCTGTAAGGTACTCTGCAGTATCATGAACCTTTTTTAAAGCAGGGTGAGGTTTTCATGAGTCAGCTATGCCAGCCCTAACTTTCTGGTAGGTATTAGTTCTGGAAGCATAGAAGAACAGAAATAGAGAATGCAACCATGAATTCATGGTTTATTCTTGCAGAAAATAAGGCCACTTGGCAAATATTAAGAAGGGAAAGAATCTGTTGTATATATGAATGATACTGATAATGCACCGTGTAAAGCAAAGTATCTGTAGATGCCAGACAGAAAATATCTTGCTAATGACAACTTAAAGTATTAGGGTTGCTTCATATAACAAACACAAAACTAGAAAAAAAAAAAGTATTATGAGTTATTATGTCTACCTTTCAATGAATTTATGATTGCTTGCACATCCACAGGGAGTATTAAACAAAGCAATAGTTTTTACATTCCTTTTTCCAAGACCTAAGGCTCAGATGAAGCATTGTGGCAATGAAGGATGTCTTTTTAATAATGTTTATTCTAATAGGCCTGGTACCAGCTTCATGCTTTATCTTAGTCCCAATTAATTTTCAATATACTTGGCATTGCTCCCACAAACCATATAATCTGCTGCTCATTTCCAAGGATAAAAAAAGACATGGATTAAGTTTAATTATTTCTCATGTGGAGCTCTTTAAAATTATGGAGTTTAGATATGCTATGTTGTTAAGATGAGGCAGACAGAATTAAGAATTTTTCAGATAAGGAGATGCAACAGAAACACTTAGCATTTAAGTCATTAGCATCTTCATTACATAGTAGAAATTAAATGCAATACTTTCCACATTTCTGTTTTAATTTATAAGCCAGGAAGTTATTGACAGTTACTAACTTTGCACATCAAGTTACTAAAACATCCTGTTAATCAAGTCACACAGTTACCTTCTTCACTACTGGATTCCCAATTCATATTCTTTTATCACCAGATTTCTTTCTCAAAAAAACCAAACCAAAACCAACAATCTTGAGCCAAAACAAACAGCCTTCTGGTTATCTAGGATTCAACAATCAGCAAAGCAAACAGGTCATATTGCTTTTAAAATCATTTTGTGGTTTTTTACCAGTGATTTATTTGGAAGTGAAACTGCAAGCCATTACACTACTCAATAGTCACATAACTGAAAACTTAGTTGGAGTGCTACCTGAACCACAGTAAGGCAGGGCAGAGGGTTTTTTCCTAGTTAGAAGGAACAACTAGATTTCAAAATCAAACATGTTCTACACTACTCATAAAGTAGAACAGTGTAAAATCAAATAATTAGTGTAACATGTTACCTGTTTTCATTGCTATTTAAAAGCATAATTTCAGTAACTGTCACATAATCTGAGAGGGCAGATAAAACATGTACCAACAGGAAACTTATGTTTCAGATACTCTTTTTCATTAAAGACCTAATGCAGAACATACAGAGCACTAAAGTTAAATGTAGCGAAATTTTTATTGAAACAAAAATTGAGCAAGTTCTTTCTAGTGCTGGAAGAGACAAAAAGGACTATTGCAAGTTAGCAACTCTGAGACCTCTTACATTGCCTGTCAATCATTTCAGGCAGAAGCTGGGAGACTGAATTCTTTCTGCTGCATTGTTTTATTGCCTCCACAGTTTGTTCCAGGCAAGGCTGTTTAAGGATGCTTCTTAAAGAGTTTTGCTTGGCATAAGTAAGATTAGGAGTTTCATAAGCATGCTTACTATTCAAGTCCAAGTTAGTCTGACATTTTTATTTTCTGGCATACAAGACAGGCATGAGCCTTCAGGAACTTTTAACTTCATAAAAAAGTATTCTGAAGTTTTGGGGTTTTTTTTCCTCCTTGTTGAAGCTCATCAGTAGCAACATGGGATTTTTTGCTGTTGTTGTTGTTAGTTAAACAGTGTGAGATGCAGTGAATTTCTGGTCATATATCTTTTGAGAGTGTTTAGTGAAATATTTATATAATCAATGTTCAAGAGGAGAATCTGCGTAAAGTGCCTTCCAAGAGATGGTTAAGATTCCTAATTGTACGCAAATTGCAGTGGCATCACAGGACTAGAAAGGAGCAGTTCAAGTACACCGAGGTTCCAGGGAATAGTTTTAGAGGAGACTGAACACAACCGATTCCTTTCCATTATGTGAGAATTTCACAAACTACAGATTTTCTCCAAGGGACTGAAAGCGTGCACCTCATATGTGATATACTTAATCAGAATTAAGTGAGAGTCACCATGTGTTTAGGACTCAAAATTTCAATCCAGTAGCCGTCAGGATCCTGAACAAATGCAAGTCCTTTCATTTTACCTATTAGAAAAAAATACAAGATAAAGTTAAGACTACATGATTAGTTCGTAATGTCAAATAAGATTACTTTGAAAAGTATGTTCCTTTTGTCATTTGCATGAGAATTAGTTCAAATTTAGACAGCTCATTCTGTAAATATCCAGATTAGTTTTTAATCAGAATTAGATCTTTGTATGCTAAATTGTCAAACATACTTTCAACAAAGCTGCAGTTTAAAGTCACTTAAAAATCCTGTCTTGGGTTGATTCAGATAGGTTTCTGCATACAATCCTGTAAATGTTCTCTTAATTCAGGAATATACTTTTGTGCTCCAGGATGTTTTGACGTTCTCTTGAACTGGCTTTGCCAGTATAAAATCCTGCATTCTTGTACCCTGTTCATCTCCCATCACTCCTGCCTGCACACTGAAATTTTACATTACTGGGTTTTGCTTGTCTCTCCCCTATCCCTGATGGGGTTTACAGCACACATTTACATCACTTCATATAAAAAAGAAATTGAGGGCAGGACTGCTTTAAATTTTACGTTGGAAAAATGCTACTGGATAAGACAGGGTCCCCAAAAGTTGTCTTCAACAGTAGGTCAGGATAACAGAGCTTAACATTTTATCTTAAGGCGTTAACCACACCCTTTTATTAATACTTGCTCTATTAAGCAATTTACTGTAAAAAAACCCAACCTAATTCTTAATATACTCTAGTTGAACACTTCTGAGAGAGTAATGTTTGATTCATTAACGTAAGAAAAAAAAATCCAAACAACATTAGGTTTCTCAGCCTGCTCCACAAACAACGAACATGAAGTTCAAAACTTCTTCCTCTTCCCTGGCTGCATCAGTTTTATTTCTTAAAAAACAGCCTTTGCCCTACTTCCCATACCACCCAGCTGCTTAAACTTTTTCCCAAGAGTTCTTTCCTGGATTTATTCTATTTACAATCTAAGCTTCCCTCCCCTCCTTCAAACTTAGAGGTGTGCACTGAGACATGATCCAACCCAGAAACTCTCACTTCAAGTCACTCAAGGTTCACCAGGTGCTGAACAAATTAAAAAGGGCTTGGAAACTCTAAACTGCTAGAAATACCGAGTTCAATTCTTAAATCAAGGCATCTGTGTTCAAGTCAAATTTTCAGATGTACTTCTTGCATTTGCTTCAGCTGAGAACACAGCGAATAAGATGAAAATCAGTCTTTTTTCAGTTACTTGTTCTTATTCTTCTAGCAAGGAATCTAAATCAATTGCAGTATGTGTAAACTGAAGTTTCATATAGTAATGTCACTTTCAAACTAAAAGACCCCAGCATTAATACAGGCAACAGTCTAGTTTCTATAGCCAGAAGGGAGAAGTATCACAGATTTGTGCTTGCTGCTGAGTATTAGATATCTGTTTTGGAACGCCTCAGTCCTAAAACCCTCATGAGGTCTTTTCATGAAGAATTTTTGTGAAGGTCAGACTACATACAGAAGGCATGTAGCTACATGGGTTAACTGTTGTTACTGAGATGGACCCATTGTCAGTTTTGCCCACTGTAACAGACTGCAGGGTAACTGGTTCTAGAAGCTTCTAACCAATCGCAACTATTAGAAATGTATTAACCAGCTTTCCAATAAGATCTACGAGTATCAGCTGGGGAGGGGCAGATTGAGGCTAGACATAAGGAAGAATTTCTTCACCATGAGAGTAGTGAGGCATCAGAACAGGTTGCCCAGGGAAGTTGTGGATGCCCCATCCCTGGAGGTGTTCAAGGCCTATTCTATGATTCTATGATCTACTAGGCAGAACATACTAGAAAACAGAAAAAAAAGATTGACTCGCATTTCTGATCAAGACTTACCATCATCAGGTTTCTTCACAAATTTCACTCCTAGTTCTTCAAACCTCTTACAAGCTTTATTGACATCAGGGACAGCAATTCCAATGTGTCCTGTACAAGGTAAAAAGAGTGAAGTACACTTTAAGTACTGCTAGGTGTTCTAGGAAAAAGTTTACATGACGTAGTTCACATAAGATATGACTGTATGCGAGAAAAATATTGCTTCCAGAAAGAACAGCATTTTGGCTATTAACATTATTCTCCTTCAGAAAGTTCACTTTTTGATAATGCCTTTTAAAGCAAGAACTTCAGAGTTAAAATACCTCATACTGTTTAGATGCAAATGTTATCTAGAGTAGGCAAAAATAAGATTTTCAATCAAACTGTTTTATTTGTATTTCCTTTCTCAAAATTTGCTGCATTTCCTCAGTTCAACAGTACAAGGAGTTCATCATTAACACTGTATTTGTAGAGACTAACACCAGCACTATGCAAGGCCTGTTTAAATGTCAAGTGGCTAGACTGAGTATGAAATTTATTTCACAAGCCAGTGACCTTTCAAGCACTCAAAATATCAAATCAAGCCACACAAGCACTGTCTTCAGTGCTACAAACATAACTCTCCTGCTAGCTTAAAATGGGTAAAAAGTAGGTTATTAGAATAGAAATCCAAATGTAAATCAGTCTAAACACCATAAAAACCTGATACATAAGTTCTTCATTGAATAGTTACCATTGTCATGTGTTTGCTTGCCAGCAGATTAGATTCTTAAAAAAAATTGTAATTGTGGCTCATTACTCTGCAACACAGGTGTTTACCCATTTTCATAATCTTTCACAGCATTCATGCTGGAAGAAATAAAGGATGAGATGCAAGTTCCCTTCTTTCTTAGTGCTAGTATGTTTTCTTCAAAATAACCTACTAGAAAGGTCTTTTCAGACATACAAGTTTAAAATATTTTCTCTACTGCTTCTCATAAGCCTGCAGTATATACTCACCAATAACGTCTGCACAGAATTTATCTAGATATTTTCTAAAAAAGGTCTGAGACTCCATTTTTCCACAATACATGAGAGAAAAAAATGTAATCACAATAAACCAAAGCTTAAACTACAAACACAAAACTGAAGACCTACCAAATCCTCTGGGATCTGAATTGCCATTGTGGTAAGACTGACTTTCATCATTTTCAGTGCCCCAGTTGCTGTAAGAAGCAATTATTACATATTTAAGAAAAGCGTTGAAATTAACAAATCCTAAATGTTTAGTTTCCTTAGAAAGATAAGTTGTTTCCCCTAAGAAATCAGAGAATTTAAGCTGTTTGCTGCATTCATTAACCTATCAATATTTTCCCTAGTCACAGGTCCTATGGATTGTCTCCACAGTAATCCAGCCATGTTCACAGCCCTTCACTGGCATTCAGGCTCTACATTTGAATGAGTCAGAGACCTTCCTGTCTCATTCCGATTAAACAGAAGATTGCACTGCAAGAGTCAGGTTATCTAGCCATCACCAGGGAACAGCTAGGGTAGCAGGTCCTAAAGCCAAGCAAGACAGCTGGGAATTTGGGAGGTTCTTTTCTGAACAATTACAATGATCAGTAGCATAAACCAAATTGTCCTGTTTACGTTAATTGTATGTTTTGACTTAATACTTCTTTTGATCAGATTCCAAAAGCAAAAGTTATACATTATTAGATCCCAAAGAAGTTTTAAACACAATGGGTTTTCCTAAATTTTTAGGCTTTCCTACAGAGACAGCATGCATACTCAGAATACAGCAAGCATTATTTCATGTTTATGTTCCTCTGTCCATCTAGCAGCTTCAAAGAGCTGTGGGAAGAGAAAGATTAAGTTTGGGAAATATGCAAGATCTCAGACATATTTTAAGGCTGTATGACAGTGAAGATGTTTCCACGGTAATGATTATATTTTGTATTCAACAGGGTTTACTCTTATCCACTTCTGTTTAATCACTGTTAGCTAAATGTCATCTCTCATTATATTAATACTTACTGCGTTAGTTCAAGTGTCGCTTTCCTAGAGAATGTCCAAGCTGTTCTCTCAGCTTTATCTTTCGGTATGTCATTTTTATCTTCATACGCCAGGAAATAGAGCGAGAACTTCATAGTGGGAAAGTCAAATTTTTGCAGCAGTCTAAATGGCAACAGTTATTTTGAAATAGTAAACTTCAAAAGGTCATGAAGTAGCTTACAAACAAACCAAGGTGCCTCCCCCATGAAAGAGCTATTGCTATTTTGCTTTTCCTAAAAAACATTTGTTTTTCACTCTCTTAAAATAGCTAAACTTTGACCCATCACATAGAAACATTCCAGAACATCATTACAAACCTACAAAAAGGTATTTAGGAATACAGCAAGTTTAAAACATAAGCATACCTTTATGAAATGAAATATTGATGAAATATTTTTACAATTTCAATAGCTAGGTATAATGATAAAATCTATTTCAAATGTGACAATTTAATCAACTGAAAAATACTTGAGGTGAGAAAAAGCTGCTTACGAAATCTATGCCTTCACTTGATGCAGGAGTCACCTATTTTCCTAGGAAATATTTTATACATCTGTATTTTCTCCTAAATTCCAGAGACAGCGTGGCACACTTAAAACCATGTTTATGTAGAATGTTTAATGAGAACAAGTAGGTGTGCAAAACAAATCCAATTTCCTTTTCAGCTTACTAGGTATTTAATTTTTATTTTCTTACACCCATATCTTCACTGGAGTGAAAGTAGTTTATTTTACTGGACTCATTTATAGTCTTTAAGACCATAGGTCTTTATAGGTCTCATTTATAGGTCTTTAAGAATATGCTTTGAAATACCTCATTTCAAATGTCAAGATTGCACAAAGCCCTAGTGTTAGCATATCAAGCTACTGCAGAGCATCTGCCTCCCAACAGCCTTCTCCAAAAGTTTCAGTTTGGACTTAGTCTCTCCAGCTGCTATTGCTTTGATCTCTTACAACTGGAGGTGGTCATAAGACACCTCTGAGGACTAGCAGAAAACTTTGAAATTTCAAGATTTATCATAAGCACTGTCATAAAACTTAACTCTAGTTAGCTGCAGGCTCAATGAGGAGGAAGTAAGCAAGTTGTACACTGATAGTTAATGACCTATTTAAGAAAAAAGGAAATTTCCAGTCCAGGCCCATATTAGTTCATTTGCAGCTTAGGCATTAACTATGCTCAGAGACTGTCAGACTGTCCAACTGGGCATCAGCTGACGGGCCAGCATTGTTTACGCAGTTAGACCAATTAGTATAATTACATCAAACTAACAAAAACTTTTCAGAAGAACAGTAGGAAACCCCAAACTTATTGTGACATACAACTTCTACTCACGTCATTCCAAGAATTCTCGTATAAAAATCTAGTGACTTCTTAGGATCCTTTACTCTTAACATCGTCTGCTGCAACATAAAATCCTGGGGGGAATAAAAGGGTTAGTGTTTATACCTGAATCAGAATTTCATTTATGAGTATTTGCAACGATGTTAGTTAATAATGAATCCAAACCTATCAGGTTTAGAAGCAACAGAGAGAGTACTACGATAGTGAAAATAAAACCTTTTACCCTGATCCTACACATATAGATCTGTATTGAATAATTATGCCTTTGTAACAAAGTGTTTAAAACAAATGAACAATACCACCACTGGTATCACTCAATAGATATAGGGTATCATTTTTATTGTGGTCAACTTTTTGGAGCTGTCCTGCATATGAACTGCTTCACAAGCAAGCACACTAGGCATGTGAATATTCGATAGCAGGCATCCCAGCAGACACAGAAATTGAAAAGAGCAAAGCTACTGAACTCATATTTATTATTTCATTGCACAGGTGTTGAATTTCAGTCAGGCTTGAGGATATCTTCGCAGTGAAACCAGCCTGCAACTCCATAAGGGTATTTTCCTCAAGTCACAGTTAACTTTATATACCAAGGGCTAATGGACAACTCAGTAGATGAAAAGTGAATAGCAGGATTGCCTTGAGAAACATATTTAAAAAAGTAGAGAGACGTAGAACAACTAAAATGCAATTACAAGGTTAAATAAAAAATAAATACGTTCAAGGAATTTGGGAGGATTTTTTGGCAGCCCTGATGTGTGCCGGCTGAAAAGCCGCTAGACCAGCCAGTCACCCCGTGGCCAAGCACAGAGCAGCCCCAGCCCCCAGCTCCAACCCCCTGACCCAACCCCCAGTCCCTCGACCCCCGTGTCCCCCAGTCCCCAGCCGAGCGATGCCCGGCCCGCTCTCGCTCCCGGCCCCATGCCGCCTCTCAGCCGCCGCACGTCCGCCCGGCAAAGCGTGCGCGGCGCTAGGGTGACACGCAGGCACCGGGCAGCGCTGCCGCAGCCCCGGGGCGTCCCCTCCATCCACCCCACCTTCGTGCTGGCGTCCGGCTCCGAGCAGGCGCCGTAGGCTGCTTCGTCGCTGAGGCCGCCGAGTTCTGCTGGAGCAGCCATGTCGGGAAAGGAGGAAGGAAAGGAGGAGGAGGAGGAGGAGGAGGAGGAGGATAAAGCGGCTCCGCCCCCGGGACGCTGCGGGGCGGGGACGCCCGAGGCTCCGATGTGCCGGTTGGATCCCATAGGCATGAACGGGAAAGGAGCCCCTTGACTGTGGCGTTAATGAGCTGTAGCGTGAAATGAAACCGTGGATGCTCCGCGTTGTCGTGACGATGCGACCCTCCAGCTGCCGCCCGCAGGCAGCGGGTACCACACACATGCCTAAGGCAGGAGCAGGGATCCAGCACCGATGGAATGGGGCTCCTTGGACTGTTGGAAGGCTGGCTGATAAAGTTCCTTGGGAAGAAATCCTAAAGGGCAAAGGAGCCAAGAGGGCTAGATGCTCTTTAAGAAGGAAATCCTGGCGGTGCAAGAGCAGGCGATCCCTGTGTGCTGGAAAATGATTCGGCGAAGAAAACCAGCTTGGCTGAGCAGAGAGATGTGGATGGGTCTTGGGGAAAAAAGAGGAAAGTATACGAGCTTTTGAAGAAGGAGCAGGCATCTTGGGAGGACTACAAGGATGAAGTGAGATCAGGCAGAGAGAAAATCAGAAGGGCTAAAGCCCAACTAGAACTTAAATTGGCCAGTTCTGTGAAAGATAATAAAAAAATTTCTATAAATATATTAATAACAAAAGGAGGGGCAAGGAGAATCTTTATCCTTTACTGGATGCAGGGGAATAATAGTGATGAGGGATGAGGATAAGGCTGAGGTACTTAATGCCTTCTTTGCCTCAGTTTTTAATAGTTAAGACCAGTTGTTCTCTGGGTACTCAACCTCCTGAGCAAGAAGACAGGAAGGGAGAGCAGAAAAAAGCTCCAGTGATCAGAGAGGAAACGGTTAAGAGACCTGCTCAGCCAATTAGACGCTCACAAATATATGAGGCCGGATGGGATCCACCCAAGAGTATTGAAGGAGCTGATGGAGGTGCTCATCAAACCCTTTTCCATCATCTACCAGCAGTCCTGGCTGACTGGGGAAGTTCTACTTGACTGGAGGTTGGCAAATGTCACACCCATTTAAAAGAAGAGTTGGAGGGAGGATCCAGGGAACTACAGGCCTGTCAGTCTAACCTCAGTGCCATGAAGGTCATGGAGCAGGTGCCATCCTGAGTGCCATCACACAGCACACACAAGACAACCAAGTGATCAGCATGGGTTTATGAAAGGCAGGTCCTGCCATTCAACCTGATCACCTTCTATGAGAAGGTTACCTGCTTAAAGGACAAGGGAAAACCTGTGGGTGGAGTGTACCTGAACTTCAGTAAAGCGTTTGACATCGTTCCTCACATTATTCTGCTTGAGAAACTGGCTTCCACTGGCCTGGACAGGCAAACCCTCTGCTGGGTGAAAAACTGGCTGGGTGGCCGGGCCCAAAGAGTTGTGGTAAATGGAGTTAAATCCAGTTGGAGGCCAGTCACAAGTGGTGTCCCCCAGGGCTCAGTGATGGGTCCAGTTCTGTTCAATATTTTTATCAATGTTCTGGATGAGGGGATTGATTACACCCTGAGTAAGTTTGTGCATGACACTAAGCTGGGAGGTAGTGTTGATCTGCTTGAGGGGAGGGAGGCTCTACAGGCAGATCTGAACAGGCTGGATCAATGAGCTTGAGACCAGCAGTATGAGGTTCAACAAGGCCAAGAGCCGTGTCCACAACAACCCCCTGCAGTGCTACAGACTTGGGGAAGAGTGGCTGGAAAGCTGCCTGGCAGAGAAGGACCTGGGGGTGCTGGTTGACAGCTGACTGAACATGAGCCAGCAGTGTGCCCAGGTGGCCAAGAAGGCCAATGGTATCTTGGCCTGTATGAGAAAAAGCATGGCCAGCAGGACCAGGGAAGCGATTGTACTCAGCACTGGTGAGGCCTCACCTCAGATCCTGTGTTCAGTTTTGGGTCCCTCTCTACAGGAAGGACATTGAGGTGCTGGAGCGTGTCCAGAGAAGAGCAACGAAGCTGGTGAAGGGGATGGATAACAAGTCTTATGAGGAGCAGCTGAGGGAACTGGGGTTGTTTAGCCTGGAGAAGGCTGAGGGGAGACCTCATCACTGTCTACAACTGCCTGAAAGGAGGTTGTAGAGAGGTATGTTTTGGTTTCTTCTCCCAAGTGACAGGCGATAGGATGGGAGCAACTGGCCTCAAGCTCTGCCAAGGGTGGTTCAGATTAGACATCAGGAAAAATTTCTTCACCGAAAAGGTTATTGGGCACTGGAACAGGCAGCTCAGGGAGGTGGTTGTGCTCCCATCCCTGGAAGTATTTAAAAGATGGGTAGATGATATGCTTAAAGATATGATTTACTTGTGGACAGGTATGGTTGGACTTGATGATCTCAAAGGTATTTTCCTAGATAGTGATTCCATGATTTTATCATCTCAGGGTGGTTTGAAAATCCAGCCTTGTTCCATCAGCCCTGTTGGCTTTTCAGGAATCGAGAAAGGCTGGTAGAAGATCTCATGTACATCTGGCGTCCTTTGGAGGCACGCTGTGACCTTTTAGTATAAACAATTACTTCAGGTCTAAAAGAAGAGAATTACTTTTCTTTCAAAAACTCGGCACGAAAAGCAGGATTGAATACTCAGGGAAAAATACACTTTTGATACCCGAGAGAAAAGCACTTGTGCGCTGCCGCATCCCCACCGCCTGCCTTAGCAGCTTCCGCGGATGCCTTGCGAACCAAGCCCTGAGCGGGGCAGCTGTCGGCGCGCCGCTGCGCAGAGCCCTTCGCTGCCAAGCAGGGGAGATCAAGGCTGTGTTTTCGGAGCCGAGTTTGGGCTGGGGCTGGCCGGGAAGCAGCCGCCATGCCGCGTCCCCGCGGGGCAGCGCCGGGGCCGGGGCGCGAGGACAGGGCCGTTGCGGAGGTTTTGCTGCACCCTGCGATGAGGCAGTGGTTCGGGGCGTTACGAGCTGCGCCCCTCGCCTCCCCTCTCAGCCTTTGGGAGGCTTTTTGCATGCATCCCATCTCTGCCAAAGCTGTCTCTCCGCGGATTTTCCGAAGAGAGACAGAGAAGTGAATTCCCCCCGTGCTCCTTGCTTGGGGAATCTTCTGCTTTCCCTTCCCTCCCTTTCCTCTTACCTTCAAAGACGCCAACTGGAAACCGAACTCGCTTTTCTTGCGTGAGGAGGTCCTTTAGACGAGGTTTAGCGGGGAGTTCTGATCTAAAAGCACAGGAGCTGTTGTAGCTGGGACGGGCAGGGAGCTGGAGCCCCTGCTGGGTTTTGGAGAGGGTGAAAATCTCAGCTAAGCCACCAGACATTGTGAGTAACTGTTGAGAGAGTAACCAGTGTGTAATGCAGTCTTTAAAAAGACTGTTGTGAGAAGCCCACGTCTCCCATCTTGGGCTCTAAGGGAGGGAGGGTATCGACTTCACTACGAGACCAGTTAAAAGGCATCCAGCTTTCTCCGTCAGAGAGTGGAGGAAAGTACCCCTGCTAACCTTATAGATGACCGGCCTAGTCAAACAAATGTGAAGGAAAAGAAATAAATTAATGTATTTAAATTTTATGTTTTCCTGGGTTTTCTTTGTGACTTTCCTAGTTTGTTTTTTCTTAGTATTTTTACTTCAAGGAAGAGGTGAACATTTTCTATAACAGGTGATTGCATGCCAAAGACCATAGGACGGTGGGCCCTTTTTCTAATCAAGGGGAAAAATAGAGAGCTGGTAATGTAGCATCAGGAGTTGCTGTTCAGGTCGGCCTCACTTATGATTTTCTATTTCCAGCATCAGGTAATAATATCTGAGAGAACGTATAACACAGGTACACACATGATTGGTTGACCTAAGGCTTTGCAAGAGCTGCTAGGTAACTCTTGATTAATGTTTAATTCTTATAGTAAGAGTACTCAGAGTAGAGTAACAATTTCCGTGCTTTTGTTTGTAACTGTTATCTTGGGTATGATCTTAATGGCATATCTTAGCATTTGTTTTATAAAATTTTTATCCATTATAACATCCCTGTGAAACTGAACAAGATGTTTTTAGAGGAAAAATTAGACACAATGTGAGGACTTACGGTATAGCTCTACTGATGATTACTTTGCCTTAAAACTAGTTACTCAATCTATGAGTAGATTGGAGCACGCTGCATAGAACATTTAATTTTATACATATATGTATGAGTGTTAAGATCTAGCAAATGGGGTATTGATAGCTGCTAGCACATGCAAGTGGATGAGTATGCCCCATAATAGGAGAACATGGAGAGAGACCATTTAGATGCTTCTTTGTAGCACTGAATTAGGGGCTTGAGGTTCACAAACCAAACCTTCTGTAGGTTTATTTGCTAGTGGAGTAGAAAGGGAAAGAAAATGGAAAGAGCCGCCTTTGTCTAACAGCCTAGTGCTTAGCAGTCAGCCGTAAGTATGCTTTGTTTTGAGCTATTTTAGAAATTGTCATCTAGGATGACTAATTTGCTAATCCTTGGCTGCCAGGAGATGGACTGAGAAATTCCTTTCTCTCATCAAATAATGGTATCCGTTCCCTATGAACTGCAGCGTTCCACAGTTTAATCACAGAATTAAAAAGAAGTCTGACTGTTTCATTATGCTGAAAATGTCTGATGCTAAGTTATTTTCGTCTTACTGAAAAAAATACTATTCAACACCATCAGTTTTGCTTCTGCAGACACACGTTAATATTATGCATGGCAGGGCATTTGTAAACAATCATGTCTAAGTGCTTATGTGAGCAATGCTTTAAGACTTGGTGTGGAAGTGTACACAAGTGTTTTTGTAAGTTCAGTTAATAAATATGTGTGTATATTTTTTCAAACTAAAATTTAAACAAATCATTGTGTTCTAACCAATTTCTGTTTCTCAGTAATCAGATATTCAGTGAAAGCATTATGTTTAAAAAAAAAGTGTGTTATAGAATTACGTTCACTCCAGAAAATACTAAAAAACTAGAATTTTAAAAAAAGTTTCTGTAGTTATCTTCAGCTTGACATTTTTTAACTATCATAAAATGTATATAAATGTCTGTTATCCTAAGAACTTGAAAAGGGCTTGATAAAACTATTAAATTTGTATGCATGGGAAGTCAATTTTGAAATGGTCTCATTTTTCATGTTTTTTCCCCACCTTGCATTTCCTTCTGGTCTCCTTGAAAAGTTAAGCTTGAAAAAATCTGGGTTGCTATAAAGATTTTTTTTTTTTTTTTAAGTTTCAGATTTTAGAATGGAGGGGTTCCGAAAAAATAATAAAGACAGTTCAAACACTGGAGAAGAAGCTCGGCGCAGTCTTGCTGCCAAAAATAGTGCTGAGGCTTATCTCACTGCAGAGAGTTCTGTGCCTGCTCCTGATACGTCAGAAAATGCTGTAGCCACATCTGTTCGCCGTATTGGACAAACAGAAGGCTTTTCCTCTGGCCGAGATTTGTCTTATATTGCAAGCCAAGTGTTTCCTAGTTCTTACCAGTGTGGTAGCAGAGTTACGTTTGCTCGAGAAGCTGTAAAACAGGTTTAGTATTCAGCCTTAGATCCTGAAATAGATTTCTCATTCCGTTCTCAGATGTTAAAATTCAGTTTATACCAATTACTTCTCCTTTCCTTTCCTTTCCTTTCCTTTCCTTTCCTTTCCTTTCCTTTCCTTTCCTTTCCTTTCCTTTCCTTTCCTTTCCTTTCCTTTCCTTTCCTTTCCTTTCCTTTCCTTTCCTTTCCTTTCCTTTCCTTTCCTTTCCTTTCCTTTCCTTTCCTTTCCTTTCCTTTCCTTTCCTTTCCTTTCCTTTCCTTCCCTTCCCTTCCCTTCCCTTCCCTTCCCTTCCCTTCCCTTCCCTTCCCTTCCCTTCCCTTCCCTTCCCTTCCCTTCCCTTCCCTTCCCTTCCCTTCCCTTCCCTTCCCTTCCCTTCCCTTCCCTTCCCTTCCCTTCCCTTCCCTTCCCTTCCCTTCCCTTCCCTTCCCTTCCCTTCCCCTTCCCCTTCCCCTTCCCCTTCCCCTTCCCCTTCCCCTTCCCCTTCCCCTTCCCCTTCCCCTTCCCCTTCCCTTCCCTTCCCTTCCCTTCCCATTTTTCCTGGTAGAATGTGAGTGAGTCATTGTTTTTAATATTTGCAGTATCTGAACATTTTACTTCAAAGTAAAGGAAGGAAGCAGGAGATATTAACAGAAAATTAACACTGAAGCAAAGCTCTACCCAGCTTAGCTCCTGCAAATATGTACCTACTCTAGATACATTAGTTTTAAATTGATTTCTATACTAATATAATAAATTGAAGTGTTGATTGTGAAACATAAAACCAGTCAATATGGCACACAAATACCTTAAAATTTAGCTATAGTATATTTAATGTTTGCTTTTCTTTCATACGTCCTCAGAGTTGACGTTTTATAATAATTCTTAATAATTTTGTCTTTTCTAGGAATTTAGATATTTTTAGAGTAGGGCAGTTATGTAGTTTTGTAATAAAAGACAGTACATTTCAGCATTAGTTGCAAGTTAAGTAGCAGGTAACTGTTGCAGTCACTCTGCATTTTTTTTAGTTTGAAAAACATGTTTAATGTTTTAGGATCAATACAGAGAGTTCAGAGAAATTCGAAGAAGAAAAATCGATGCTTCATATAAATATATATTTGAAATTCTCAGTATCAGGCTGGGTTTAGACTTAGCAGCTGTGGAAGAAATGATTTTGGATGCCCCTTTGGTGAGTCTGTTCTGTCTGTTCGTTGATTTCCATTTTTAATGAAAATATGTAGCAGATTGCCCTTTTGATATGGAGTGTTACCTCTCATGTCGATTGTTTCTGCCAGGAAGTGTGATTAATAGGGCCCGCAACTCATCTAAAATGACACCTGACTAAGTCATTTAGCTTAGTTTCCTGAGAGATTTGCAAATATTCCCAGAGATTTTGATAGTGGCTTTTTAATCTTTCTTACCTCAAGGAAAATGTAATTACTGCTGTTATTTTGACCAGAGGATTCTTGTCACATCCATCAGTTCCAACAAGTTTCATCTATCTCAGCCTGACATTACTATATTCTAGAGGTGGTAGTCTTTATTTGTTAAGCTAGTCCTCACTGAAATAACAAGAATTCTGCAATGATATCTGCAACTCGGTAGGAACATTTTGAAAATTAAGAGCGTTATTTAGTAATAAGAGGGAAGATTAATCCTGCACTATTTAATTAATGTAATTGCATTTGAAAAGGCCCATTAAATGATTTCCTGTTTGGAGTGCTTTTTTTTTATTTTTGAATGTTTAAAAGATGGGTTTGCAGAGTGAGTAGATCCTAAACCTGTGAGACTTCTGAAAACTCAGTTTTTGTGTGCCTTTAGTGCTGTGTCTTTCATACTGTTTCAAATTGCTTGAACAGACAGGAGCAACCTGCTAAAATGCTCTTTTAGTAGAATATTGAAACCCAGTATGGCTGTACGTGAAAACATAGGGCCCTTGCCTTCTCTAGTTGCGTAATGTTATTTTTATCTATTAGAGAGATTTGACTTAACATTCAAAACTCATCCAGGTATTGCCTCCTTTGAGCAAACAACTCAATCATTTTAACTTCAGCTGTTTATTTACAAGCCAAATTTAGTCCCAATCCAAATTCATTGCTTATTGTTTGTTTACTGATATATAGATATTATAAAATGTACTTAAACAATCCTGTTTTTTCTTAGACTTGCACAACATAGAGGTGCTTTAAGTGTTGTCAATCAACTAACATTTCCTCTTTTTACAGTTGCTTAATAGTATGTAGCTCTAGATCATCCTGACTTCATGTAAAACTGCTGTTCTACACTGTTTGAACAAATTCAGATAATTGAGAACCTTTGGGTTTAAAGGGCTTTTTTTAGCTTTTGTTTAGGGTATTTTAAATTTTTTCGGGTGTCACCACAACCATCTGAAAATTTAATTGTTGGAAATTTTCCATTTTCCAGTTTTACTTTATTCATAAATAGTTTAGGCTGCTGGGGCTAAAATTGTCCTTTAACAAATTGTCAGTTAGTAAATTCCATAGGTGTATTATGTCTTTAACATCTCTGATTTAAGTTCTACACTTTAAAGCGTTAGCCTGTATGTGTATTCACACAGTGAGTGTTTGTACCACATGGTCTTTAAACAGAAGCTATTTGCAGAAGTGGTAACCCCAGGGACAGCTCATATCTTACCTCCTGTGTAAAATCATACAAGCCTGAAAGTGACTATCTGCCTTTCTTTTGCTCTCAGGTTGGAGTGCTTTTTGCAGTAGTGAATATTTTGTCTGACTTTTGTCATTGCCCTTTCATTACTTTACCAATTTGTCTTTTCTTTCACTGTTTCTGGGGGGAAGTTTTCTGTATTTTTCTCAGTTTTAACCTGGTTATTCCCTAGTGTCTGTTAACCAAAGTGAAATGCAGCATGGATTTATAGAGCTTGCTTTTACTTCTTTTATTTTTGCATGATGTTGTCTTCTCAAAAGAGTGTATTTAAATTCTGGCCACGTGGGTTCCACTCATTTTTCTATCACTGTTCTGAGTCAGATTTTATATGTTTTTTTGGGGAAAAAAATCATACTTATAAGAAACATACCACATGTAGAGGTGTATGTTTTGTACTTGAACAGTTGATGCATCTCCAGACATAGTTGCTAGCTAAATTTCTGATTTTTTTAATAAGGAGAAAACAGGAGGTCTCGGTACGAAGGTTGAGCTGTTCATTTGGACAGTTTGAATGCCTAGTCATCCCTGCAGATAACTATGGAGACTGTGAAAGAAGCTGGATTTTGACCAGATCAGTACCTTCTGATCTTGTCCAAACCTTTTTTTCCCCGTGCATTTCAGAGCTTTGTTCACTTCCTGCTAAATGGTGTATTCTGATTTTAGCAAGACACAAAAATTGCTTAGGGCAGCTTGAAAATTCAGATTTTGGAAACCCTATCTGTAATTTCAGGCAGGTTCTTCAGAATAATGATCTATACACAAACAGTATTTATTTCAAAGCTTTGCATTCTTACACTCCAAACTACCTTGCATAACGTGACAAAACCAAAATGGCCATCTAGAGACCCACAGCGTTTTAGGGTGGCTAGTTTATAGACAGGTACAACAGGCAAGTTATGGGACAGCATGGTCTCCCTCAGGTGTGCTCTCATTGTCCTTGCACAGATCAGCAAAATCTTCATCATCATGAAAAGGCTTTGTAGCCAGTGTGGCCAATTCATGTCTCTAGGATAAAATCCTCATGTGTCATGTCACTCCTCTTTTACAAACTAATCTTTTGTATTTGAGGGTAGAGTAGCAATAGTCGGGTATGCCAAGTCATGCAAATCTGCCATGTGTGTTTCAATGTCTCTTATGCCCAGTTTCTTCTACTTGATAGTTCAGACTTACAGGTCTCTGCTAGTGACAAAATATCCCCCGGTGTCTCTGCATTACTGAACAAGACCTAAAACATCTGGTACACAGTTCTGAGGAGCCAGGCCACCTGTGTGTGCAGGTTCGGTACTTGAAGGCAATGTATTTGCAATATCTTTTATGTTGTAACTCCTCACAATATTGAGGATAAACATTACATCCCACCAAAACTTTAAACAGTGACATGGTCACATTACTTTTGCTTGTCTTAGAGGCACATAAAAATATGCCCAGTAATGAATAATCTCTTTTGACTTAACAGTTTGAAGCCTTTGATTCTTTTTTTGCCAAAGAAGGAAGCAAGGCATTGAAAATTTTCTATCAAGAAGGAGAAGCACCAGGACTAGGTAAATTTTTAGAAATATTAACACAAGCAGATGTAATAGTGCCTTCTATTGTTAATTTTGTTTAATGTTTCTCAGAATGAAACCTGGTTTTACTTTTTCATAATTTTCCAGCCTTTTGCTATGAGGACTGAAAGTTCATAATTTAAATGCTTGCTTCAAGTAAAAATGTTTAGAAAAAGTTCAGTCAATTTTAGCCATTCGTGGAAGGAAGACTATAAAAAGATAAGTTCTACTGAAGTATTAAATTGGTTGCAACCTTTTCTTACAAGAGTCATGGCTCCAGTTCATTAGAAAACACTTTCATAAAACCTGTCTGAATTTGCATTTACTATAAATATTTGAAATTTATGCTTAGTGATGAATTAGAATTTAATGTCTAAAATCCCTAATGATTCTCTAAGTACTGCTCATGCTTTCCCTTACCTATTTATATGGATAACCAAATTGCATAGGATTATATACACAGAGGATGGGAGGGTATCTCATATACTCTGTTTTCTCTCTTAGACATGACATCTTGTTTCATAGAGTGAATGCAGACAAAGAAAGTACCAGAGTCACATACAAATTAACCCAGAATGATGGACCTGAGAAAATTCCCTTTTAATGCAGCACAATGAGCCAAAATTGCTTTTAAGACATATGTTACATGTTTGGTGTAGATTTTTAATTGTGTGGTTCATTACAGCCATAAATTTTGCTGGGTTTGATTCTCTTACATACCAAAGAAGAAAATAAATTCTTTCTGTGTTGAATTTGATTTCATGATATTGATTTTAAGCATTTTGTAATATCCTTACTTTTAAAAATAGTGACACGTATGAAATTGTTTTCAGAATGTGGGCAGATAATTCCAGGAGCTGCAAGAAGAAGTAAAATGATGCAATTATACGTGGACAAGCCAAGAGACAAATTTGTAGGGCTAGGCTTGTTTTTCATTCGTTGTGAGAATGACAGACCTATAAGTGTAAAAACTATACATCAGGTATTCTCTTATATATTTTAAAAACTAAAAAACTTTGAAAGTAGTTATTTTTGTTTAATTATTTGTTTCACTATTGTCACATAACTAAAGTTACTGGTAACTGCATTTTTTGAATGTTAAGTTGTATCATGCTCTTGCTCTTTTTCGGTAGACAACGAATAGCTGTATTACTTCAGCAGATACTCAGGATAACTTGTGAATTCAGTGTCTTACAGTACTCTTGTTATAAAAGTCAGAACTTAAGTTCATTTCTCATTCTCCTGGCTGGTTTTGAAGAGGCTAAAGCTATTAATTACATTTTAGGTATGATAAAAATCTCTAAAGTAGAAGGACTCACTGAGAAGAGTTTATTGCAAATACCAGGAGAAGAAAAGTTTTCTTGTACTTTTCTCTCTTATGTGTCTTTGTATGTGTGAAATACACATTTATCCTATGTAAATTATATAGCATGAGTTTTTCTGCTTTGCAAGACAAATCTTAGATAAGTGTGTGCTTCATTCTCATTTATAGCTATGCATCTTAATACTTAGGCAGCACTGAAGGGACTGTAAACTGATTAAGACTCAGTCCTGTATATACGTCTTCTGATTAATGTGATTTGAAATTCTTTGGACAAAGAATTTCATATTAGATATTAAAATGTTCTATTCCTTATGAGAGCTGAGAATGTCAAGGAGGAAAAGCAGTATTAGAAATAAGATACAAGATTTGTGCTTATCAAGAGTCTCAATATTGTTTCATTTTGCATCAAATTCCTTAATGAAGTGATGAGAAAAGGAATTTTCTGTTCTAGGAAGTTTGTTACATGAAGTAGATTAATATTTGCTTTTTTGAAAGACATTTAACATACTGGAATTGTTAAAATAGAACTTGTAAAGAAAATTGAATGTGTAAAGTTCTATTTTAGCCTAGTTTTGTAGAAAAGACAATAAAATGCCATCTGATCCAAAGTAATGTATTTTGTCAGAAAATTTCTTCTAATATAAGTTCAGGTATGAGTATTTTTGCTGCTTGCATTTCATTACTTTGTACTTAATAGTAAATAGGGACATTTAGAATATTTTTAATTGTTATGTACTATTTAAAAATTTCCACACTTTCTGTATGATAGTGAAATAATTGAAATTACAGAAATATACCAAGCAGCCTTTTAAAACTGTGTTAAAGCATTATTGACTTCCATTTATTTTCAAATAGTATCTTATGGCCACCTTGTAGTATTTTGAAAAGGTTTTGTCTCCTTAAGTTAAAGTTGACAAATTGAAGTGCCTTTTAAAAAATATGATGATCTTATATTACTCTTTGCAGTCTAAGTTGCTGAATCACTAACAATCGTTCTGTTTCAATGCAGGATATATTCTTCAGTGTTTTGGATGCTACTGAAGGACTCCTATGTGGTGTTAGGAAAATGATAGAAAATATTTTTCTCCCTACTATTCTTGCAACAAATAATTGGGGTCTTTTAAGTCAGAACAAACAGGATACGAAAGACAAGCAGTATTTTGTGGAAGCAATTAACAGATACCTTTTCTTTTTAAAAGGTAAGCTTTGCATTTAGGAAGCAATCAAACTAGAAGCAATCAAACTACACAAGAATTCTGTTTAAAGGCCGTAGCACATAGGTGAGGAACTTCTCACGTTCTGTAAGGAAAAATATAGTGATCAATTACTTGTATAATAAATACATGAGTAGATTATTTAGTGAAGCAAACCCTCTAGTGATATGTTACTTTTAAGGAGGAACGCTGGATTTAAAATAAGAATTTTCTGCTTTATATGAGTGCAGTAAAATGGCTATTGCATTGAAACAACACTGATGGCAGATATATATTCCCAAATTTAAATTGCATATGCTGCTAGTAATTAATTGTAGAGTCTTAATTGTTTCTGTAGTGTAATTTTTGGTTTGGTTTGGCTTGTTTTTTTTTCTAGGGGCTATAATAAATATTGAAGAAACTGTTGAGTTGGAAAAAATAGATTACAGTACCATTTCTAAACTCCAGTCCCTTGAGGAAGTGACTGCAGCAGCTCATAATCCTGTCATGGTTCGCCAGCTAGAGGAAGTACTTATGATATGGTATAGGCAAATTGAACGGGTAAGTTGTTTTAACACATTAGTCCAGTATGAATATGAATACGTATTTATAAATTATGTATGAAGCTTGCTTGAAGTTAGATGAAGGCTTTGGCTATATCTCTACCTGAGTAAGGCAAGTGCTTCTCTTCTATGAGTAAGAGAAGTTAAGTAGGTAATCCTTACCCCTAGGAACTTATGATCTAGCAAGAATAAGAGTTAGTTGCCTCCATTTCGGTTTATGAATGTGATTAAATGCAGTTCAGACTTAAGATGCTTTTCCAAATCAGAACCTTTTTCATGTGTCAATAACTGCAAGCTTGTTCCTTTTTAAGTTACTAAGTCTATAGTACCCTTAGAGTGTTTCTTCTCTTCTTCTTTATAATGGTTTGTCTATTCTCTATAGTAGACATTTGAGGTTTTTTTCAAATTGGTTACAGGTTCTGGATGAGAGTAAGCAGATAAAGAAAGAAGCTCATGATTCAGGTCCATTGACTGAATTTGAACACTCGAGATGTATGTCTGCTAAATTGAATTTTATTGTTGAGCAGCTCAAAGGACCAAACTGCAAAGCTGCCATTAGTACTCTGCATGTTGGACGTTCCAGACTACTAAGGGTAATTTTTTTTTCTTTTTTTTTATGCTGGTTTTTTTTTTTTTTTTTTACTATAGAGAAAGAGCAAAACATTTTTAGAGATACAGACAAAAGTTATCATAAATGAAAATAACTTTTTTTTGTCTGCTTTAACAATGCCTTTTAAAAATTAATTTACCAAGATTTATTTCCAGCATATCAATGCAAGTTGAAGAAATAGTTCACAATGTCTGAAGTTTTTTACAGTATTGTTTCCTCTCTAGATCTGGCAAGAGCTGGATGCCAGGATCACAGATGCAGCAAATGAATGGAAGGATAATATGAAATACTTATGCATACTTGAAAAAGTTTGTCAGCCACTTTACAGCTACGATCTCGTAAGTATGGCTTTTGGTATTCCTTAAACATAGTTTACATATTTACATAGAATGCCCAGAGAAAAATAAGTGTTCCTTGTATTAGCTTAGAAGTATATTTTTCTAATTTACTTTTCTATTTTTCCTGGGTTTTTTTCTAAATGCCTATCAAGCTGAAAGTTAAAGCATTAGTTTATTCTATTTTACATAAAATATAATATTTTAAAATGTGTAGCTGATCAATAAACATAATCACATATGATTGCCAAACAAGTCAGTCCTGCTGCCAATGTAATTTTTAAAATGAGCTAAAAATGGGTACGTATTTTATAGTACAAGAATCTCAAAATATGTCTTTCATTGAAAATTCCAGATGTGTCAATGAATAGTAACACAGCTCTAACCAAAATTTCAGTTATATAGAGAATAATGAAACCCAATGAGGTCCTAAATGAGTAAATTAACATTTTGATATTGGAAACAATATTAGCTGCTTCTATTTCCAGAAGTACCAGCTGGTCAGAATTTAAATCATTTGTCCATGTAGAGTAGTCAGCCCTCATTCTAAGTAACAGTTATTATGTTAAGTATTAACTATTAATTTTCGTTACAGGTACGTGTTTCTTATGATCGTTGCAGAATAGAATGAAAGGAGGAAAAACCCTAGGAAAAACTGCTTTTTCCTAGGGTATTTTCTTCTTAGTCCTCCTTGTTTAGTCCTACCTGCCTCCTGTTTTCTGTCAGGAAGTGTATTTCTTCTGAATTGCTGGCAGCTCCGTGTCCTACTTCAGAGTTTTAACTGAGGGGAAGCAAAGTCTGAGATAGTATGTGACATAGAATTGATACTGTGTGCGATAGTAGAAGAGAGGAGTATGATGAACAGTATTACCAGGACGCTGCTGTTCTCCAACTCTTCAGAGTATCACTACAGGGTGCTAGGCCATAATAATAAGATACTTCTTACAGATTAAGATACAGTTCTGTTTATCTTAAACACACAGACAGACATTTGTGGATAGAATCCCATTGAAGAGCTCATCATTTTACTAATACAGGATAGTTGACTATAGTTCTTTGTTAATCTGGAACAGTTTGCATATTTCGGGATTTCTGTTTAATTTCTTGGAACATTGTTCCAGAGATGAAGATAATTTAAGTTTTGTCAAGAATTAAAAAAGAAAACAATAGACTCAGAATCTCCTGATTTAGTTTTAGTGTAGGGGTGTGTGTGCGCGTGTGCTGAACAATGTGTGGACACTGAAGGTTGTTTTTATACCATGCAGTCTTTATTTCATACTCTTCTGCCAAAAAGAAAGTGTGCTGTGTCTATCCACAGTATTAGTGTGTTTACTCTCGAGTTTTAAGCCCAAAACTAATTCCAGGAACTTAGCTTCTCTGTTGAGAAGTTAGTTTTTCTTTGTTCTGAATTGCAACTCTGATAAGTCCTTGGTCATGTTGATAAATTTTGATTTTTTACCTTTTTTCCTGCTCTTTTTCCGAAATACTTTCAGAGTGGTTGAATTACTGAGCAATTGTAATACCATGTTTTAGTTTCAATCATATAAACTATTTTCTTGAAATATGTGAAAGATTTAAATGTTTCATATTGATGCCATGAAAAAACAGACTCAATAATCAATGCTAATTTGATTATTAAGTAAGGTATTCTTTAATGGGACACTGGGCATGCAGGCGATAGCTCCACCTAATGTGTGTGCCATGTCCAGTACGATTCACAAAGGCTATATACAGTCAAAGGATACACACTCATCACTTCTCCTGGACCAGGTGTGTCTATTATAATCAGTTCCCAGAATTTATTTACATAAGTTTCCTCCCCTTGGTTTACATTCTCTGCCCTCTGGGGGTCTCCTTTGGGGTCTCAGAATGAAGGCCACAGATCTTCCTCACAGTTGAACTTTTCAAATCTCCTTCTTGTGCATGCTCTTAGACTCCTTGGATACCTCTTCAAGGTCTTGTCTGGTCCTAGATGGTTCTTCTTTCTCTTATCATTGTGCTAGTCCCTGTTATCTTGCTTAATTAGATACAGTCACATTCTTTCCCATTCTTTCCAACTGCAGCCTTGTTAAAAGTTCTTAGTTAAGCGTAAGTATCGAGGCACAGGCTCGCTAAAAGTTATTATTCAAGCTAATCCTACATTTTAGTTCTAAAATCACAAAATCTATACATAATATTCAAATACAAAAAAATAGGTTCGCAACTTATAACAAATCATTTCTTCCTTCTAATATAATGATTGAATGAATTAGGGTACTTATTAATGAAATTAACATGGTGACTATTATTTAATGAGTTTTATGAAATGTCTGAATAAGTGTAATTATATGTAATGATTATAATCACAATGTAATTGTATAGAGTACATTTAACAGCTGTACTTGAGAATAAAGACAGGCGCTATTCACAGACAAGCACTTCCTTTAACGCCAAAAAATGCAAACTATATTTTTTGAATAAATTTTTGATTTTGATCATCAAAATAGCATATTAAAAATATTTGTATTGATATTATAAATCTGATTTCTCACCAAATCATCTAAGAGATTTATTGTTTTTATTAGTTGAGGTGTAAAATTTATGGAGCATGATTAGCTCTTTTTTGCAACAAAACTTTTGGTATGATTGCATGGCAGTTTGAAGATCGGTTCATAGGATTTAGGGAAAAATGTAATTTAGAATAGAAATCTATTCTGTCAATGGAATAGAAATATAGTTACTAAGAATAGAAAGTAAAATTCTTCTCAAAACTCTGCTTTAAGGTATCAATTACCCATGGAATACCAAAGCTGATAAATACTATATGGCTGATTCACAATGTTTCAGGATATTACAATACTTCTGAGAGATTAACATCATTGTTTGTAAAGGTAAATATATTAAGTACAATATTCATTTTAAAAGTTTTGTGATTTTTCAGAAAAAAAAGCCTAATTTTGTTTCAATCAGTGTAACATCTGTTAAGAATGATAATAGTGGGTGTCTGCAGAGGAAAGGAAGAGAAGTCTGTTGATCAAGAGAGGTTTGAAATTGCATTTGAAAGTTGTTTTCTGGAAAGAACTTACTTGTTATTCTGGGTTTAGCAAAATTCTCTTCTCTTCTCTTCTCTTCTCTTCTCTTCTCTTCTCTTCTCTTCTCTTCTCTTCTCTTCTCTTCTCTTCTCTTCTTCTTCTCTGAATTAATCTGCTCAGTTGTTTCCTACATCGCTGAATCCATGAAGATTCTTTTATTGTCAGCCTTAAAGACTTAATAAAGCACAAGGTCATCAGTCTGACTAGGCTATTCCTCCAAAAGGTCTGAAAGACAAAAGGTTCCTCTTCCAGAAGCAAGTCATGCTTGAAAAGTTAACTGAATCTCAGGTCATAAACTTTGCCACTTTAAACAGAAAATGAATACCAGCTAGGTAATTACGTCAATGTCTTTTGCAGAATCAAGGTATTCACTGCAGGAAAAGATTGTTTATGTATTGTTTTTAGCACAGAGAAATCCTTCGTAACTGGAATAGCCACTTCCAACAAACATGTAAGGGAAATACATAGTAGACCCTCACTACACCAGTTTCTTTCTTTTTTTTTTTTTTAACATCTCAGCTTTTAGTGTAATGTTTTGTTGCAATTCAGTTTGAACTAGGATATGAAGAAATATGTGCTTTCTTAAGGCTGTATTTATCCATGGGTGCTGTTTTGTATACATCAGGTATTAGGTATGACTTGTGCAACAATGTTTATATTGCCTGTTCTGTAAAAATTTTTTATGTATTTGTGTGTTGACACTTCCTAGTGTCTATTATTTAATGGTATAAGGGATCGAGCATTTCACTAGAGAGGTTAATAAACTGTTTACGTGAAGCTGTGCTAAGAAATAGCAAGGGAAAAGCTCTATAGAGTGGCTTAAGGTCCCCCTTACAGTGTGATTTCATCAGAGGTGACACTGGAGGTCCTATCTATGATTTCACCAGTCATTGTATTACAGTATGAGACTGCCTTTGGTACAGCAGTTCTCAGCCTTCATTCAGATAGGGATTCTTAAGACCTGCTAACAGTACTCTCATGTGCCCGGAGAACTGTTTCGAATAGTTCACATTTTTTAATATACAAAAAAGATTATCTGCCTGTAGCTGTTCCCTGAGAGATAATTTCTGTATCTGCATTCGCTCTCATGTTCTTCTTTCTGTCATTACAAACTTTTGATTTTGCGGTTGAGGAGAAGAAGAACCTTCTCTCCTTTTCATAGCCGTGAGAGACCAAGGTAATTACATACTGCTAGGGTAGAAAATTCTTTAATGGCAGTGCTTAAGTATACACACACTACAGATTGTAAAGATGATAATGTAAATGGGGAGTAGTTAGAATTAAATAACTTTGTTCTTGAGTTATGGTTGGTGACATTCTGTGTTCATGCATATGTTTTGCTGGATTTATAGTACTTACAAATACTTCCTGGGACTTAAGTGCACTTCTGGGAGAGTTTTAAGGCTTTTTGTCTTAAAAAGATTAAGGTTGTAAGTCATGTTGTCCTGGTTTTGGCTGGGATAAGATTAATTTTCTTCACAGCAGCTGTTGTTTTTCAGATTTATTATGAGAAGAATGTGGAAAATACACTGATGGGTTTTTTTTAGCTGTTGCTGAGAGAGCAAGGATTTTTCATTTTCCCATGTTTCGGTCATGTTCAGGTGTGCAGCCTGGACAGCTAAACGGCACTGTCCAATGGAATATTCCATACCATAACATCATGCTAAATACAAATACGGGAATTTTGTCAGGGGCTGGGTAGGTGACCTGGGTTCCACGTTCGGTGTTCCGCTCACTGCCAACATTGCACTTGCTGTGATCTCTGCGCTCACTGTTGTCACTGTTCTCTGTGATTCCTGTGCTTGCTGCTGTTGCTGCACTCAGTGGAATTTGTGCTCAGGACAGGCTAATCATTGGGCACTGAACGACTCTAGTATTATTTTTTATTCTTGTTATTCTTCTTTTATTGTTCTCTTAAAACTGTCTTTATTTCAGCCTATGCGTTTTCATTTTCTTTTCAATTCTCTGCCCCACCACCAACAGCACGGGGAGGAGTAAGAGAGCAGCTGTGTACTGTTTAGCTGCTAGCTAAGTGATAAACTGCAAAACATGTATATTGCATACATTATTAAGTCACTATTATTCTCACAGGTTATATTTATCTGAACTCTGATAGGAGTAATACATGTATGTAGAAAGTTTGTTAGATTCAATGAAACAGGCATATTTCCTTATAAGTTTGAGACCTATTTTTTTCATTTGTCTGTGCTAGGTTACAAATCAAATGGTCATGATGTGTAGAGCATACATTACAGATCGTGGCTTGTCTGATGTCTGGGAGCAGGAGAAGTCAACGGTCATGGAAAAATTTAAGGTTTGTATTTTTGTATTTTTTTATTTACCTATCAAACCTATTGATATGCACAAAGAAATCCGTATCAATATGTATCAAGTACTTCACATCTCATCACTCTTTTATTTCATGATGTTTTCCCATTTCTTCGCCCACTGGCATTTGTTGAAATTTGAATAGTCTTATCTGTATCAGTGTGTTCCATCACTGACCGTAGAACTGGCAACATCTTCAGCGTGTGTGCGACCAAGGAATTTCATCGACCTGCATAAGTCACATTCTTCCCTCTTAAGGGTATCTGATGTGGTACAATCTTCCTCTGCCATAGGGAACCTGGTATTTGAATAGACTCCTACTTTGTTATAGTAGCTCCTTCCAATATCAGATTTCCTTGGCACACTGTGAAAGTTCAGTGCTAAGAGAGTCTCCTTCTAACTCAGCTAATGATATCATATTATGAACAAATTAAGCACATTGAGTGTGTTGTGGCAAAATATGGCCAGCTGTGGGCTTACTGTTTGCCAATACTGACTTGATGTCCACCTTCTCCTTTATCAGCCCTCAGCTACTTAACATCCTATCTTACTCAGAAAAGCATAGGATTTAATAGTCCTTTAAAAACTGAAAATTTGAAGTCCAGAGTTACAAAAGAAAATGTATTGAATATATCACAGAATCACAGAATCACAAGGTTGGAAAGGACCCATTGGATCATCGAGTCCAACCATTCCTAACACTCCCTAAACCATGTCCCTCAGCACTTCATCCACCCGTTCCTTAAACACCTCCAGGGAAGGCGACTCGACCACCTCCCTGGGCAGCCTGTTCCAGTGCCCAATGACTTTTACTGTGAAGAATTTTTTTCTGATATCCAACCTGAACCTCCCCTGACGGAGCTTCAGGCCATTCCCTCTTGTCCTGTCCCCTGTCACTTAAGAGAAGAGGCCAGCTCCCTCCTCTCCACAACCTCCTTTCAGGTAGTTGTAGAGAGTAATAAGGTCTCCCCTCAGCCTCCTCTTCTCCAGGCTAAACAACCCCAGCTCTCTCAGCCGCTCCTCGTAAGACTTGTTCTCCAGCCCCTTCACCAGCTTTGTTGCTCTTCTCTGGACACGCTCCAGAACCTCAACATCCTTCTTGTGTTGAGGGTCCAGAACTGAACACAGTATTCGAGGTGCGGTCTCACCAGTGCCGAGTACAGAGGGAGAATAACCTCCCTGGACCTGCTGGTGACCCCATTTCTGATACAAGCCAAGATACCGTTGGCCTTCTTGGCCACCTGGGCACACTGCTGGCTCATGTTCAGTCGGCTGTCAACCAGCACCCCCAGGTCCTTTTCTTCCGTGCAGCTCTCCAGCCATTCTTCCCCCGGTCTGTAGCGCTGCATAGGGTTGTTGTGCCCCAAGTGCAGGAGCCGGCATTTGGCCTTGTTAAACCTCATGCCATTGGTCTTGGCCCAGCGGTCCAGCCTGTTCAGATCCCTTTGCAGAGCCTCCCTACCCTCCAGCAGATCGACAGTTCCTCCTATCGCTTCTGATCTGACAGGACGTTATGATTCTAATAATTAATCTGCTTCATTGAGATCATCTTGTTACTGTTTTACAGTTGACAAGCCTTCAATATTCTATGAGAGAAATATAAGCCAAATTTCTAATCATGGTGATCGATCTTCATTCTAGTATCTGTATATTCTTGAAGATCTGAACATTCCTTTTAGTTAGGACTTTTTTCATTTCTTGTATTTCTCAGCCTGTATTGTGATAAAATCTGTTTTCCAAGAACTGACAGAAGATTTTGTGTTCCAGTGATTGTCGAGTTTACATTTCTCACCAGTCAATGTTTTTACATCTGATAAGGTCTTAGTATTTTAAGCAAATAGTCGACTGGGAAAAGCAGATTATTTTCCAATCTCACTTTGGCTCAGACTTGTCAACACATATTAAGTTGTATAACCAACTTCCTTTAAATCCACTGGGAGTCCCAAAGGGACTACCCTTGTGTGCCAAATTCCGTCCTTATCCAGAGGACAATCTGACCATTCTTAATTAAGCTAATGGCTTTTCTTAATATTCCAAACATCTCTTTTAGAGCAGGGGAGTCATCACCTACTCTTCTGTGGCCTCTAAACCACTCTGCATTTTAACAAAAGCTAAACTTTCCTCTTTTTTTTTGGTTTGTTTTTTTTTTTTTTTGAGTCATTTCCTGGTCTTAAGGCTTTCTCTGTACTGTTGTATGTTCAGATATTGCAAATATTTGCTACACATACTGAAAGAAAATCACTGTATGTAAGTCATGGCAGCCTCCTCACTGAAAGTAGATTCAGTGATAGTTAACCACTTTTAAATAACAGCACGTTGGAGTTCTCCAGTCTCTCCCCCACAAGCAAAGCATAATGAGTATAGTATTTATTCCTTCACTTTTTTTAGGACTGCATATTTCTGTTGAAAGAATATCAGAAATGTTTTCAGGAAACAAAGCAAGAGATTTTGGAAACTTCAGGAGAAAAGACTTTTGAAATGTCAGAAACGTACATTTTTGGGAAATCTGAAGCTTTTTGTAGGCGATTAGAAAAAGTGAGTATACTGTGTGCTGTTATAGACTTCTCCAAAGAACAGTTGGTGTAACTCTTTATTGAGAAAACTAGGCACTTCCACAGAGTAATTCCAATACTTCAGGGAATTTCACAGTGCCCTTCTGAATTTGTCAATTTATTTCTGTTAGTGTGAAGAGAAATAATCTAATTGTCTAGACTTAGATAATTATTTTAGGAGGTTGAAAATCATGTGAAAAACAACTCACCTTTGCATTTTTGAGTGGTGACCTAAGGCATTAAAAACTCCTGTTACTGCCTAGCACAGTTCTTCAAATTATTCCACTGCTTGGTGTGGTCTTAGCATTTAGCTTGCTAATCCAATGAAAGGATTTTAAACTAGCATTCGTAGAGTTTGCTTGGAAAAGATAATACACGTTCCTTGGTGCAGAATAAGGTCGGACAAGAGAAAAGAAGGTAATGGGGCAGTGATCACAGGGTAGGAATTCTGTGAGTCTTTGATGTTTTCCTCATCATGCAGTGTATATACTAATCTGTATTGTTAGTTTTTTCGTTCTCTGAAATCTCTTTGTGTCATCAGTGTGCATATGTCACGTTTTAACTCTTCTTCCATGTTACCCTATTGAATCTGAGAGTAAAATATAAAAAAGGAATCTTTTATCATCAAAAAAACCCCTGAAGATAATTTTACTTTGTATTGAGTTGTGGTGAAAACTGAATTAACCATGCTCTGTTGAAGATAATTGACTCAGAAACTCACAAGTAACACATTTGTGAGTTCAATAGTTAGAGAAGTGGCTATTGTTTATTTTATTTTACTCAGCTTTTAGTTTATAGAGGAAGTAACAAATAATTTCATATGAGCATGAATGCAACGCTTATATTTCAGATTGCAGAAGTGTTAACTGTAATACAAACTTTCAGTGCACTGAGTCAGTCTACCATAGAAGGGATAGATATTCTGGCAGTAAAATTCAAAAATATCTACCAAAGTTTTCAAAAGAAACAATGTGACATCCTTGATCCACGAAAATCAGAATTTGATGTGGATTTTCTGAACTTCATGGCAAAAATTGAAGAGTTAGAGGTAAGTAATATTGCTTCCTATGACTGACTTGGGGAAGAATCTTGTCACTACTTACTGAGTGTCTCTCTGAATGTCATTGAGACTTTGGGCTGTGAATGGGCTACATTGTTCTTCCAAAGAGCGTAGAGTTTGTGTTTGTCTGGAGGGAGGCTTCTTTCATTCTTTCTCCACCTTCCAAATAAATCTGTAAAATATATCATACAGTCCTCTTTGAAGATTAGACACTCTGCAGCCGAAAACTCTCCAGGGACAAAAATTTAGGCCCAAGAGAATGATACACATTTTATCATGGTGGTTTATTAGCCTGGAGATTTGGGGCAGAACAAAGATGCAACTGTTTTCAATACATGACTTCATTCTTTGATAAAATTGGCATATTAAGAGATTAGTTAACTGACACTAGCTATTTGTTGGTTATATTAAGCACAGACCAGTAACAATTTCAAATGCTACTATGTTGTGAAATTATCAGGCATCAAAATACTGTTGCTATTAGAAAGTACTGTTAATACTGTTAGCAAAACTTTACTAAATTATATGTTATTTAGGTACAGATAAAGACATTTATGCGTAGCTGTTTTGGGAGAATTTTGTCTTCACAGCATGCACTTCAGTTACTTCAAAGGTATTGGCAGTTATGTTTTAAGATATTTAAAAGTAACTTCAAATTGCTCACTAACAACATTTACATAGGATCATAGAATCATAGAATGGTTTGGGTTGGAATTTAAATTTCATCCAGTTCCAACCCCCCTGAGATGGGAAGGGACACGTCCTACTAGACCAGGCCGCTCAAGGCCCCATCCAACCTGGCCTTGAACATTTGTAGAGTAGGGGCTTCCACATAATACAGCTAATTTTAGAACAAATGCTGTAATCAAGAATTTCTCTTTATTGGGTTTCTGAACCATGTGATCATCATAAAAGATGTATTTTAGCTTTCTTAACAATTCTTATCAAGTGTTCTCCTATTTCATAATTTCATTAGTTTGTTTTGTGTATACAAGAGGATACTAAAAGAAAAAACTAAAAAAAAAAAAAATCACAACAGTAACAACATGATGTGTTGCCCTGGTGGATTTTTTTCAGTTTACATAAACTAGCTCAAAGCAAAAATATTTCCCAGATCCAGATACATTGCCTAGATTTGTGCTTTTTTCATTTTATGTAATGTTCATGTTCACTAAAAAAAACCAAACCACATTATTTGTGGTTTAGAAATATCATTTTGGGTACTCATTTTTAATACAGGTTTCAAAATCTAAGAATGCCGTGCCTTCAAGAAGAAATAGAATATACTTTTAGTTGTATTCTTCAACATTATGTAGCAGAACTTGAAGCTACTAAACAGGTATGTAATTTCTTTGCAATAAATTTTAAACACCATGTTAAAATAGAAAATATTTTAATATTAATAATTTCATTTCTTCTGCCTGTTTCACTAAATGACTGTCAATACTTAGTTTGTCATACTCCTATTTTGCTGTTACAGAAAACATGCTTGAGTGTGTAGGCAAATTTTATATACATACCTTTACAGGCAAATGTGTCATCACGATTTTTTTTAAAAGAAAAAAAAAAACTTTTCTATTATTCCTTCATCAATTAAAGAAAAGAAAAACTATGTTCTTTATGGCTGTGTACCACATTTAGAGATATGTTTCATTTTTTTTTGTTAAATGAGGCCTCTACAGTTAATGTGCATTTATACGTGGCTGTTTTCTAATGGTATGACAATATAAAACAGATACAAAATGTAGATAAGTTGCATTTATGTTTGTTATAAAGTAGTTTTCCATTATTTGTATAGTGTACTATGACTATAATATAGTGCTACAGGCTTGGGGATGAATGGCTGGAAAGCTGCCTGAAAGGAGGTTGTAACGAGGTGGGTGTTGATATCTTCTCCCAAGTAAGAAGTGACAGGACAAGAGGAGATGGCCTTAAGTTGTGCCAGGGGAGGTTTAGGCTAGATGTTAGGAAAAATTCCTTCACTGTTGTCAAGCACTGGAACAGGCTGCCCAGGAAAATGGTTGCCGCCATCGTTGGAGCTATTTAAAAGATATGAGGATGTGGTGCTTAGGGATATGGTTTAGTGGTGAAGTTAGCAGTGTTTGGTTTACGGTTGGACTTAATGATAGTAATTTTTAATTAATGATTTTCCAACCTAAATAATTCTGTGATTCTGTGCTAAATGAGAATTAATTTCTGAGGACTTTTCACATCACTTGGCTTGATATTTTAGAGAGGAATTGATCTAACCTGATTTGATACGTCTAAAAAAGTAAACATCTGCATCAGAACTAGACTTTCTACTCAAAAAAGGAGTATTCTAGAGTCAACTAATCTGATCTTTTTTCTGTGTTAACCTGAAGATTTAAATCATTCCCTTGAAATGGCCCTTTTTTATCTAGTGAGCATAAAGGGAATCTGGAGAACTAGACTGATGCAAATATTTCTTTTTGAGAGATGTTTACATGTTGTGAGATGAATGACACATACTACATAAGGACACAAGTATCTGTAAACTCTGCACTTATTAGAAAATAATTCCTCCAAACAGTGACTGAAAACTGTAGTCTAGCATAGCTGCTCTGAAGCACTCTTTACAGTGTGCTTTCCCTATCCGCTCCTTCTATAACACTCCTTCTAACACTTCCCGAACCTCTAATTACTAGCTTAATTTGATGAGCATATTTTCAGCAGCACTGCTAAGAAATCACTGACTTCACTTTGGCTGGTTTTTTTCCAGCTAAAAAAATAGGTACATTGTTGGGAAGGGAGGGGTGTATGTGGCTTGGAGGAGGGTGAGTTCATCCAGATCAGTTCCTCTCTTAAGTTCACTATGAAGCTACTTGAATTTCTTTTGTTAGGACTGTGCAGGAGGTAATATAGGGGTAAGGAGACATGCCAGTGAATGAAAACTGGTGTTTGCTTAAGCAATACCACTGTTTGTGTTATCACAGCATGAGTTTGCATGCTTAAAGTTGGGTGAATACAAATATTCTTTCTCTCCTGTTGGAGAATATGTCACCAATGTACAGGCTGGTTCTAACTATGTACTAGATATTATTGGATTGCTTTTTATCTTTGTCAAGCAAGTTATTTCTAATAAAAGGTTGTTCCTACTGTAATACTGGTTCTAAAGTGCTTGGATAATTTGTCGGTGCAAATTTGGTATGTGATAATTTAAGGCCAAAATTTTCTTGACTGTAATGCAGCAATTCAGTGAGTAGAGCCTTTTCTTTTTTTCAGCTTGGGCACAGATAAAAGCACGGGCTGTGTGCCAAGGAGTTACTACATGTAAATATTACTGACTACAAAGTTAGTAGAGGGGAGCATATCATAGAATCATAGATATCCTGAGTTGGAAGGGACCCACAAGAATCATTGAGTGCACATCCCAAAATCACAGAATCACAGAAAGGCAGGGGTTGGATAGGACCTCTGGAGATCATCTAGTCCAACCCTTCTGCTACATTCACTGACAGCACATTGCACAGGAACACGCCCAGACAGGTTTTGAATATCTCCAGAGAAGGAGAGTCCACAGCCTCCCTGGGCAGCCTGGTCCAGTGCTCTGTCAGCCTCACAATAAGGAATTTTTTCCTTATTCCAACAGTGGTATCAATGTGTGCATTTCAGAAGCATAGCAAGTAGGAGAAGCAATATAGTCTTCTCTCGTTAAACTTTTGTGTGACTCCTCACAAATGTAATTTGTTTGGGTGTGGAAGAAATTGTGGTACCAGAGGAAAAACAGTTTAACATTTCAACAGATTTTTACAATCCATGTGTTTAATGGCTTTGTTCTTATTGTAGCTTTATCAGATTCAGAAAGATGACCCTCCTCTTGCTCGAAACATGCCACCTATTGCAGGAAAGATACTGTGGGCAAGACAACTATTCAGAAGGATAAATGAACCAATCAACTATTTCCATGTAAGTTCATGTGAGGAAAAATTAGGTATTTTGTGTGATAGTGAATTGTCTTACTTAAGAAGGGAGATTATAGTGTTTCTAGCTATGATAATGTCACTTCTCATATGCTAGGCAACCTATTTATTTGTATATGAATATAGAATCATAAAATCATAGTATCATAGAATAGTTTGGGTTGGAAGGGACCTTAAAGATCATCTAGTTCCAACATCCCACTAAATCAGGCTGCCCAAGGCCCCATCCAACTGGGCATTGAACACCTCCAGGGATGGGTCATCCACAACTTCCCTTGGCAACCTGTTCCAGGGTCTCACCACTCTCCTGGTGAAGAAATTCTTCCTAATGTCTAATCTAAATCTGCCCCTCTCCAGTTTATACCCATTCCCCCCCACCCTATCACCACAAGCCTTTAGGAATAGACCCTCTCCAGATTTCTTGTAGGCCCTTTTCAGGTACTAGAAGGTCGTTATAAGATCTCCTCTGAGCCTTCTCTTCTCCAGGCTGAACAAGCCCAATTCTCTCAGCCTGCCATCATATGGAAGGTGCTCCGGATCATCTTGGTAGCCCTCCTCTGGACCCGTTCCAACAGCTCTATATCCCCTATATCTATATACATTGAGGATTCCAGAACTGGACACGGTATTCCAGGTGAGGTCTCACAAGAGAAGAACAGAGGGGCAGAATCACTTCTCTCGACCTGCTCGCCATGCTTCTTTTTATGATGCAGCCCAGGATACAGTTGGCCTTTTGGGCTGCGAGTGCACGTTGCCAGCTCATGTCGAGCTTCTCATCAACCAGCACCCCCAAGTCCTTCTCTGCAGGGCAGCTCTCAGTTGCATCATCTTCAATCGTGTACTGAAAATGGGGATTGCCCCGACTCAGGTGTAGGGCCTTGCACTTGGCCTTGTAGAACCTCATGAGGTTCTCACAGGCCCACTTCTCCAGTCTGTCCAGGTCCCTCTGGATGACATCCCGTCCTTCTGGTGTGGTAACTACACCACTCAGCTTGGTGTCATCTGCAAACTTGCTGAGGGTGCACTCAATCTCACTGTCCATATCATTGATAAAAATATTAAACAGCACCGATCCCAGTACGGACTCCTGAGGGACACCACTTGTCACAGACCTCCATCTGGACTTTGAGCCATTGACCACTCCTCTTTGAATACAATCATCCAACCATCTTCTTAGCCACCTTACTGTCCACCCATCAAATCCGTGTATCTCCAATTTAGAGAGAAGGATGTTGTGGGGGACTGTGTCAAAGGCTGTACAGAAGTCTAGATAGATAATATTCGTCAGTTTACTCATGTCCACTGCTGTGGTTACCTCATCATAGAAGGCCACTAAGTTGGTCATACAGGATTTGACCTTGGCTGACATTAATCACCTCCCTGCCCTCCATTTGCTTAGCATAGCTATGCAGCCTGTAGTATACACCAACAACAAGGTCCCCATTGGTTCTTCCGTCTTTAATTTTGACCCACAAGCTTTCAACCTGTTTGTGGCTACTCTCCAATGACAGCTCTTCCCATTCTATCCCTTTCCTGAAACAGAGGGAAATGCCTCCACCTCTCCTTCCCGATCTGTCCCTTCTGAACAGCCTGTAGCCATTGATAGCCACATGGCAGTCCAGGGAGTCATCCCACCATGTTTCCATGATGGCAACTAGATCATAGCTTTCTAGTAGCACGGTAGCTTCCAGCTCCTCCTGCTTGTTACCCAAGCTTCATGCATTAGTTTAAAGGCACTTTAGCTGGGCTGCTGGTTGCATCACCTTCCCAGTGGACATCTGATATGCTCTGCAATAACCACTGTTGTAGATTCAAGATGTAGCGTTAGAATAGAATAGACTGTTTTAGTTAGAAGGCACCTACAGTGATCATCTAATCCAACTGCCTGATCAGTTCAGAGCTGACCAAAAGTTAAAGCATTTTGTTAAAGGGCATTGTTCAAATGTCTAATAAACACTGACAGGCTCGGGGCATCAACCACCTCTCTAGGAAGCCTGTTCTAATATTTGACCACCTTCTTGTTAAAGAAAGATCGTTTCCTACTGTCCAGTCTATACCTCCCCTAGTGCAGCCTTGAACCACTCACACGTCCCATCACTGGGTACCAGGGAGAAGAGCTCAACACCTCTCTATCCTTGCTCTTCTCAGGAAGTTGTACAGAGCAATGAGGTCACCCCTCAGCCTCCTTTACTCCAAACTAGGCAAACCCAAAGTCTTTAACTGCTCCTCATAAGATATTCCTTCTAGCTATTTCACCAGTTTTGTTGCCTTCCTCTGGAAGCATTCAAGGACCTTAACACACTTCTCAAATTGCAGGACTCAGACATGCACACAGTATTCAAGATGAGACCACACCAATGTTGAATACTGCAGGATAATCACCTCTTTTAACTGGCTGGTTATACTGTGTTTAATGCACCCAGGATGCTGTTTGCCCTCTTGGCTGCCAGAGGATACTGATGACTCATGTTGAGCCTGCTGTTGACCAGCATCCCCATGTCCCTTTCTGCTGTGTTGTTATCCAGCCACTTCCTACCCAATCTATACTTGTGTCTGGCGTAATTCCATCCTAGGCACAGAATCTGGCATTTCAACTTCTTAAATTTCATCTCATTAATCTAGTTCAATGGTCCAGTCTATCTAGATCCCTCTGCAAGGCCTCCCATCCCTTGAGAGTCAAGGGCACTTCCCAGTTCGGTATCATTGGCAAACTTGTTAATAGTGCATTCAACTCCTGCATCCAGATTGTTGATAAATATATTAACAGAATTGTCCCTAGAATTGAAACTTGAGGAACACCACTGGTGACCATTTAGCAGCCAGGTGTAACCCCATTCACTGTAAGACTTTAAGCTTTACCCTTTAGCTTGTTCTTCAGCCAGTGCCCTGTGAACTTTCTCATCCCACAACTTGTCCAAAAGGATGTTGTGAGGGACAGTATCAAAAGCCTTACTAAAATGCAGAAAAACTGTTTCTTTTACTTATGATTGAACAAGCACCCCAAGCTGGAAATATGCACTGAATTGTTCGTATATCTGTCTTCATATTGCCCAAAGAAGTATTTCACTATGCCAGCCAGTGGTGGTGTTCTTCTCTTTATAATGTAGCAGACTGTGGCTTGTACATAGGAGGATTTCCTTCCTTCATTGGAATAGTTAAGATCTTGCTATACTGGGATCCACTATATCAATAATAATTCTTGATATATTTGAATGATTACCCTACAAAGCATCTAGAATCTCTTGCCAAGTTGACGTCTGTGTGAGAGAGGTTTTTCCTTTACTGTTTCCCTCAGATGGGAGTAATGATCACCTGAATCTATTCCGAAGAAAACAGATGCAAATACCATTACCGATTAAAACAGGATATTTCTTAAAATCAGGTTTTAGTTACTGTTTAATTTTGAGTAGAACTGAGCATCCATTTCACTGTTAATTACAGGTGTTTATCACAGTATAATGATGTAATTGCTCTTACACGTGTTAAATATTTAGTATTTATTACTTACAAGTTCTTACTGACTTTTTTGTCCTATAAATATGGATAAGTACTTGATACAATTTTTAAGAAATCTATAAGTATAATTTATTACATTAACTTATATAATGTATAGTCAATAATTAAATTGAGAAAAAAACTAAATAGTATTCTTATGTTTTGATGTGGTTTTAATTTGAATTTACTGTGTTTTATTAGAAAAAGTCAAAGACTTTGGAAAGTCAAGAAGGTAAAGCAGTTGTTCAGTTATACAACAGAATTGCCTATGTATTGGTGGAATTCGAGATGGTCTATCATAATGCATGGATGAAGGAAATCTCGCAATTACAATATTGTAAGCAATTAACTATGTAATTGGCTTTTTGGACTGTTAGTGAATGCTAAGTTAAAACAAATCAAATCAGAGAATTTTTTAAGCTTCATTTACCCTTAAAGTGCACAATTTAGTCATGATCCAGTAGGCAGGCCAAAGAGTTCCACTCTCTGTCCCTTTCTAACCTTGAAACTTGGTTTTGATGCAGAGGATTACAGATTTGGTACACTGTTCGACAGATGACTGGAAGTAGTGGTGAAACAAATTTAAGGTTAATGATCGTTCACTTACATATCCAAATTCTTTATGTATACCATTTAATAATTCTTCCTGCTTACAGTTCATCCTTCTAAGGACAAGTATTACCTTATGCCTAGAAAAAATGTTTCATGATCAAGCTTTATAATTTTAATATTAAATTAAATTTGATGTTTAAAAAAAATTAGTAGATTTTTCATGTAACTTGTTAACACTGTGTGGGCTTCAAAACTAGGAGTAGGTCTATAAGGATAAAATCTTGTCATCATGCAGTCAACATAGGCTTTTGTGCTGCTGTTTGAGCTTTTATTTTGGATTTTTGCACTATCCCTGTGTAATCATTCATCCTATGGGTTAACAAATTCCTGTAAGAGACTGAGTATCTCATAAAAATGCTGTGTTTCCAGGTGTTTAGATAATGAATATTGTAATTTTCTAGATTGGGCTAAGAAATTGTTTAGTTTATGAGAAGAAAGGTTATATATGGCACAACTCTAATATGGTGAAAGTTAGCTGTATATTTTCTTCAACTGGAAACAACATGAAGCTATTTCACAAGTAACATTACATATTTAATTACTATAAGAAATATGTGTTCAATAATAATATGTACAGAAACAATTGTTTGTCTTGGAAACTGATATGAACATGTCTTTACAGACTTACAGGCCACAATATTTGTGCGTCATCCTAAAACTGGGAAGTTCCTGGTTAATTTTGATCCCCAAATTCCAGAGATTGCCCGGGAGACCAAATGTATGATAAAGCTGGGTCTGGAAGTACCAGCGCAAGCAATAAAGATAGTAAAATTAGAAAACAGCCTGAAGTCAAACAAGTTGCATTTAGAGGTAAATTTAAATATTATCATAATTGCTTTTAAAAAAAAATTCCAAAGTCTGATCAACCATAGAATCTTTTGTATGGTTAAATAAATATTACAGCTGTGTATAAGGCAGTTTAAGGTAAATTTGTGGAATGCAGAGGTACACATAGAGAGTCGCATTTGAAAAACTCCTATTGACTTTTCTGTGGGCCAGTATATACTTAAATATAAGCATATATATTTTTTATATCTTGTGGCATGTTAAATATATTTTGGTAATGAAATAATTAAAGCCATGCAAAAGGTATTCAGGCTCTGAAAATCAGTAAAACAGTTTTACAGAGTTTTGCAGAAGCAAAGACTGAAATTATTCTGGATTGGAAGATACGGTAGAGACCAAAAACATCAAGAATTTTGCAGGTTACCTCCCAGAAATGTCAAATCACTAATACCTGTTGTAGTATTTGCTATTGTAGTGTTTCAATCAGCTTGTATTTTGGAAATAAGGTGTACCATACAGGATTTGTGTGTGTGCGTTTGTAAGACAAAACAAGAAGATATTTCAAAACTGAGTTTATGAGTGACTTCAATTATATAAAGCATATGATACTAGATTTCAGGAGGGTATTGCAAGTTATAGTCACTAAAGTACGAGCTGTCTTTAGCTCTATAGAAAGACAATACTTTGTCTGCCTTTCTTCATAAAGAATGTGCTGCACAAAGGCTGCTTTTATTCTTCCTTGTGTAGCATGGTATGGGTTCATTACATTCCAGAAATGCTATACCTAGTTATGCAATGTCTGTGTAAAATTCTGCACTTACTTTCACATGTAGTCTTGTATTGCTTTCCATGTTTTTTTTTCCCTGATGGTTTGATTGTATAACAGGTTGTTTGCTTCAGTAAAGAAAACACTCACAATATTCTTGAAACTATGTTTTCTAATAATTAACAGGGTCTTCTCCGATGTTATGAAGAATTGTGTCAAGAAATACCAATGATTTTTGTAAATCTAATGGCACCAAAAATGAATACGGTTGGTATTGCTAAATGCACTTCAGAATATTTCAGGAGAAGTTAGACTAACTTCATAGTAGCTTATAATTTTAAAATATTTACATGGGTCTGCATGTTGTGAATGTAATGAATTTTACTAAAACCTTTAAGACCAAAAATTTGCTCTTTGCAAATCCCTGATACAGTGCTCAAATAATGTTTATCACAGTAAAATAATCTTAGTGTCTATGAGATGTAAGACCAACAGAACAAAGAATGTGGACTTTGTGGATCTGTTTATCTACACAGATCTCTGGCTTTCACATGGAAGTGAATTATTACTTATTTCAATTTTAGAGATTTTCAAGAGTAGTAGTGCCTTTCATCTAGCTTAAGTATTACATGTCATCATCCTTATCTTTGCTTGGAGAGAGTTATTAGCCTTCTGAATTGAGTCAGTCTGTTCAGTGATGTAGAAAGGTTATATACTACAGTTTTATTAGAGATGCAGAATGTCTTTCCTGCAAGTTTTTTTTTTTTTGCAAACGTGTGTATGATTTTTCTAAATAACTCAGTTTTGGTCGTGTATAACAGCATCAGAAGGTTTACTTAGTTTGCATAGGTTTATGTAAGTACGTAGTTGGCATGAGCTGAGGTGTGAGGAAAAAAACCCCAACTTATCCTTGCTCATAAGAGTTAAGTAATAAATGACAAAGACATAAAGTGATGGTACTCTTCACTTCAGTGATAATACTGTAAACATGATTATACCATAAAGGGAATCATGCAGCTCTGTTTTTTAAATGAAGCAGTTTGTAAAAGAGAAGTATGAGTATTGTACAAACAATGGAAGATGAAAATGTTTTTCGAAGAATGGGGAGAAGTCTTCAGTATATAGGAAGAAGGCAGGAAAACACTAATCTAAGGATGGAATGTGCATTTCTAATCTATGGCTACACAGGTGCCATAGTTTGACAATAACTCATGCAAAGCCTTAAACTGTTTCTAGATTGGTTATGTTGGTTATCATAACATGTTGTACCTTCCCAGCATTGTGGAGTTAATAATTCCCCAATACCCATATATATTAAGGTGATAGTAATGACGGTATTTATGAACATCTGTGTGTCCTTTTGAGCTGAACCCATTGTTTGAACTGTGATATATACATAGCAAACTGAAGCATTAGGATGAAAAGAGTGGTTGAAGTCCAGACAATGATCTGGTAAATGGCAAGAGGACGGAGCAGATATGATAGGTAGCTGCTTAGAATTAAGTATGAGTGGAATGAGTTTGAAGTTTTACAGCAGTTAAGCAAAACTAAATTTCTGTCATTTCAAGAATGATGGATTTGGAAAAATTTTGAATTTTTTTTTCTCTATGCTGATAAATCAGTGAGAAGTTTTGTAGTTCTAGTCAAAAATTTCAGGGGAGTTGTGCAAGAGAGTCTGGAATGGTTGATTTTCATAGCCCGGTGATAGTGTAATTCTTTCCATAGAATCCCATTCCCTTTGAAGGTACAGGATCTGCAGTGAAGGAAGGACCTTGTTGTAGGTCATACAGTGCCAGAAAAATAAACTGATTTCAGCTATATGCTGAACAACTTGCTGACAAATCCAGAAGAAAGAGACCATAGAGAATGAAGAATTCAGTAAGGGCAATAGTTGGGAAGAGAGGATTTTTAATAATAGCATTGATGCTGTAAAAATATTTGGAGAGTATCAGTGTTATTCAGAAAGATATGAATGAAAAATGTCATTCTACAAATACATGAGGTTGAAACGCAAGTAATTGTGCTGTTGAGAGTGACCAAGGCACATGCTAAAGGACATACTGTAAGATCAACAGTGGACTTAATTTTAATTTTAGGGAATAGTGGGAACCACTAAAAACACTATCCAGAAGAAAAGGAAGGTGAAGATCTGAGCATGCACTGTTGACAGTTGTGTACAGAGGCTGTAATATGCACTCCCCTCCCATTCCCCAATATTGCGTAAATTTCTTTGATGTTTTCCTTTAAGACTTGTAACCTTCCTTGAAAAACGTAGACACAACTCTTTCTTTCATCAGTGACATTAGTGATTCTAATACTAATGGTATTTAAATTGTTTCTTTTTTTCATCTGTGAAATTATTTTTTTCTTTTTTTATGCATAGATGGAAACTCTGTTGAGGCAAGGGCTTACGATGTTGACTTGGTCATCTGCGACACTGGAAAGCTTCTTTCAAGAAGCCGAGCAAGTTCTGTATATACTTAAACAGGTTTTGAAACAGGTATACCTCTGATCATTATATAAATGAAATGACAGTTCAGAGAAATTATTTCCAGTACACTGCTCATCATATGGGAAATTATAGTTATTTTTGTACCACATTAAATGCATGGAAATTCTGTTTGATTCTTAAAGTATGGGTTTTTTTTATGAATAGTGATATACTCCATGATTCTCTCCCATTATTATCCTCAAATGTTTGATCTTTGTCTATATTCTTGCAGTAGAATATTTTTCTACTGCATGTCCTCAAATTCTGTGCCTACCACTGATTTTCAGTCAACCTCTTCTTCTCTTTGAGTGCTTGTCCATAACTGCAGTTGCACACAAGATACCTCCATGTAAACACTATCCAGTGGAGAACTTTTGAACTTTGACTTATATTCATAACAGGCATGCTGTGAAACTGTCTCCTCATGCAGTTCATAATATAATGAAAGTGAGCATGCTTTTCCTTCACAGTTCTGTGCATGCTGACTGAATCTGTGCTTTTTTCCTCTATCTTTGCCACATAATTTCTGAATTCTTTTGATTCCATTAATATGCTTGAGGACTTGTATTGCTTCTTCTCAGGACTTTACATTGATACTCAGACCATCCTTCTGGTTTAACAGTTGAACTGTATGACTACGGTCTCTCCTACCAATATCATAAGGTGTGTCTCCTGTGGTAGGAGATTTTTAGTCACTGGTGGCTGTATCTACTTCTTTTTCTGTACAGCAGAGAAACATAATTGTGATCAAGTGCTCTATTTGCCCCTGAAATGCAAAGCTGGACAAAAGATTGCCTGTGTAAGAAATTAACAATTCTCTGAGCCTGAGTCTATCTGAAATAACGATGTCTTTTGTGGATGTGGCCTATTTTCTTAAAATATGGAGGTTGTGTACATTTCTGACTTTTTTACCCCTCCCGTATCAAAACAAAAAGATGTAAACTTGGTTAGATCCTTGATTACTTTGAATGGGATATTATAAATGCATAGGGAAAAAGTGGTGTAGAACAGAAGCATGAGTGATATTTTGACAAACAAGGTGGGCAATTACAGATGCAGAGTGTTTCAGGTAAAAAATTAAAAATTGGACAGAAGTCCATTTTATTTGGATTTTGTCATGACAAAACCACTTCACTGTAGTTGACAGTATGCTAATAGTGCTGTAATTAAGAATAAAAAGAGTGAAAAGCTATGTGAAGTAAAAGGAGAAGGACTGAAGACTAACCCATCAAGCAAGTTACAGCAGCACCCCCTTGCCTTAGAACTACACTCGTGGACAGTAAGATCGTAATCAAGAATCTAATAATTTATATTAATATAGCTTGTTTGTTTTTAAATTCTGTTTTAGTTAATCTAGCACAGTGTATCCTGTGTAACTGGAATGATCTGTGGACTGACTTACTGTTACTGCCTGTCTAAATGAAACTGCTCTTATAATAGCAAGGATTCATTGACAGTCTAGCATGGGTGACAGTATGGAGCAAGACTTCTCTTCTATTCCATCAATTCCTAAACTTTCTGGACCAAACTAAAACAAGTTCAAAGAATCTACTTCTAGTCTTAGGACCACTTTCCGATACGGTTCTCAGGATATAGGAGATAATTCTTGCCATTGTCACTCATTCATCTAATCTTCAAGACTGATCGGCTCAAAATGCTGTCAAGAGAAGCTCATTTGAAAATTAGATCACTGCTATAATGGTACAGAAGTAGCCTTGGTTTATACTGTCTGTGAATTAATTTCACTTTTACAGTGAATTTAAAATATGGCACCGATAACCATAAATCTGTAACAAAGTAGGTGGAAACATTGAATTCCTCTAAAGATTTCACTTTCTCTGGATTCTTATGTCTCAGTTTCCCAACTTGGAACGAGCAGATACTTGAGAATTACGAGATTTCTTTCTTAAAGGACTGCCTGAAATGAAATGGTGCACAGTACTAATTTTTAGAATTGTGTTCTAAAAGGCAATCAAGACCTTGTTTTCTGTGGCAACAGTAACCTTACAATTTCCAGATCTGTTCTGTCATTGTTCACATCTGCAATGGAACATATTAACATGGGCTAATTTTTTTGTATGGTATTGTTTCCCTAAGTTCTCTCTGTAGATAATGGAGAAAGAGTATAATTCACAGTAAAAGCAGACTATATTTAGCTGTTGTAAATATTCACTAAGTTACCAAACTCATAAGGCATTGCTGTGTTTCCTTTTTTCTCTGCTTCTCTCATCTTGAGGTCTTTCATGCTTATGCTTTTACTCCAAGGGTTTTTTTTCTCTTGCATCTTCACTGAGTAGAGAGATACGATTTTTATTTTTCCGCAAAACATTGTATATCTGTTAGAACTCTCTAAGATAGAATGCATTGTGCTTTAAAGATTTGCAGTATTAATATGATTTTCTCTTTTTAGGTTAATGATTTAAGCGAAATGCGGATTAGGGTAATATTAAAAGAAATATCAAATACTCTTCTAATTGTCTTGCCAGTAGGTGATGCTATGAAAGTAGAGAATATGTTGACCTGCAATGAGGTGTGTACTACTTTATATCTTCAAACTTGAGTTCTTGAGCATTTTAGAAGCAATGCCTTAGTAAATTAGTATAAAACTAGAAAATAATTCTTCTCAATGTAGAAATACAGAACATATTTTAACAAAAATTTTATATGGAGACAAATTGGTTCTTAGGTATTAGAGATACTTAAGCTGTAGCATTTCATAGATAGTTTTTATTTATTTAACTGCTTCACAGTTAAATGAGGTTCTTTTTGTGAGAATACTAGGACAGCCTTTTTTGCCTCCCCTAGTTTTTCCAAAATGTTTTTTTTAAAGGAGAAGGCGAAAAATACTTTCCAACAACTATATTTGAGAATTTGAAAGTTTTCTTGATTCTGAACAAGTCTAAAAATGTATTTAGTTAGTAAATTACTGCAAATAAAGAAATTGTGAAGAACAGTTGGAAGAGTATTTGGGTAATTTCAGATTCAGTCTGTGACCTCTGTTCAAGATTCAGGATTTTCTTCTGGCCCTTAAAGATATCATTGCATTTCAAAATGGGATTTTTTAAAAAAAGTATTAAAATGTAGTGATAACATAACAATATTTTTGTAATTTTGAATGAAGATTTTAGATGTGGTTTCTCAGATTTCTTAAAAATACTGCTGTTTCATTGAACAAGTCTCAATCTAAAGAATTCAGGGAAATGTTTCAGTCCATGAAGAACAGTAATAAGATAATCAGTGATACTAAGATAATTCATTGATATTTTTATTTAACAGGCTCATACAAAAGAATGTGCTGAGTTACTGAACAAAAAAAGCATGCACATTGAAGATACTGTTCAAGAACTAACATCTATATTTGAAAAGAGTTACAAAATTAAATATTCTAAGAAAACCTCAGAAAAACATGGATTACCAGGTAGATAATGTTAATTATTTAAATAAAAAATTCTGTCTCTAGTTCTGTAGATTGAGCCAGTGTATCAAAATGGAATTTTAGCTAATTATAGCTAAATTTTCTTCAGACTTCTCCCTCCCACTACAGCTTCATCTGTGTCACAGTTCTGCCTTCATTTACCACTGTTACACTAAACCACTAGCCTATGAAAAAGAGATATAATTCTAGAGGATACAGGGGAGTTTCTAGAATTAAACTCTGCTTAGATTACCAAGGTATTTCCTCTAGAGGAAGGATTTTGGGTTTCCATTTCTTTTGTTTGCTCTTTATAACTCTTCCATCCTCTCCATAAGTGAAACACAGTGTTCCTCTCTTCTCAGCTATGTCAGGCATTTGATATTGTCCCTCTCTTCCTGATTTTTCTGCCACAGTAGAATTGTATCTCAAATACCAATGCTTTACTGGCTGGGCAGTTAAAATTAGTTCAGTCAATTGACTATGAACTGCTAGTGTATGAGGCTCACAGCTCATCCATATGGCTGCTTCCCTTTGCTCTGGGATGTGTTACAAAGATTTTTGGAGGTGCTCTGCTATTTTAGGAGTAATAGTTTATAGTTGCAGAAAAATATTCTGTTTCAAAGAAAGATGTATTTTGAGGCTTAATCAGTAATAGAGCTCTTTTTCTTACACGGGATTTTTTGCTTCTGCATTCAGTTTCCTCCGGGTATAGAGGCATAGCCAGGGTCAGTACTCTGATCAGTTCAATATGATGCAGCCAGAAAAAAATGATGATAAGATACTTCTCTGTATTCTGTTGTTTTTTTTTCAGGTTGGGACATGACAGTTTTTTGGCTGTTATATCCATGTCTGCCTGCCTATCTTTGATAACATATTTGCAATGTGTGGTGTTTGTTTATAGGATGGGCTCTTAATCAAATTCCTGTTGTGGGAAAAGATGGTGTGAAATAAAATAGATTAACTGATCCAAGTACTACTAAAATAAAAAGCAATGTTGTTTTGCCTGTAAAGAGGGGGGAAGCATACTTCAAAGCAGAACACAATGTTCAGTTAACAAAAAATACACATTTTTTAAAATTTACAGGAAAAGAAAAACACATAATATTTCGAAGTAATGAAGAGGAAAGAGAAGATAGTACTTCTGCAGCTCTTTGTGATGAGAGTAGCATGGACAATGATAAAGAAGATGAGTTTAAAAAGGTATTTTGAGATAAGAAGGGAATTTTTTTCAGACGTATCAGATTAGTAAACATTAGTAAACAGTGTCTTGAAGTTCGGTTAGCTGGGTATCCATGTTACACAAAGACATCACATAGAGAATAACAAGCATCATGTAAAAATTATGAAATAGCTTTCGTACAAAGTGAGTTTAAGATGCATTTTAACTTACAAAAGTGTATTCCATATTGTTCCAGTTCTCAAATTCTCGGTATGTGAGTGGTAACTGCAAAAGTTTGGAGGGGATCTTGTGCCTCACTCATAACACAGGCTTACCTTCTTGGGAGGTGGAAAAACATTCATTCTCTCTATCCTCCTCTTCCAACTTCATCAAAACAGATCACCTTTGTACTTTTTCCTTGAAAAATGTGATCTTTTTATATTCAGCAGAGAAGGGAAGTGGAAGCAGAGAACAGACTTACTAAGTTGCAAACACAAATGCAACTTTTGCAAGGCTACATTCTGTTGTTTTGTGTGAGTGATCATTACATATTGCTGTGTGTTTATGTTGTTCTTAATCCAGTGAAGTCAGATTTTACTGTATTTGTCTCGTGTGAAAAGAGTACATATGCACCAATATTCTTGGATAATTCACAGTGCGTTTTTTTTTAATGTGGTAAACTTTTCTGAGGGTGTATAAGACTTCAGCCAGATTTCTGTATTATGTCTCTGAATAACAAAAACTGTTCAGGTGATATATTTTCTTTGTCATGAAGCTTTTAGTTACTTACTTACAATATATTTTCCCCCCAAATTATCTTCTTGTGTTTCTTATGTAGCTTAGAGCATAAATTCCTTCTGACAAGAACTAATACTTCAGAACTTTTGAAATAGTCCTCACATTCCTATCTGAATACAATACTAAATAATGTATATTTTATTTATTACAGAAATGTAAAGAGGTGGTTGCCTTTTTCAGTCGAGAGCTGCTAGGCAGCCTCCAGAAAGCCACTCGACTGTCTTTGGATAGTCTTAAAAGAAGAATATTTGTTTCAAAGTAAGTTACAAATGAAAGATTTCTTTAATAGTATTACCAGAACAAAGTTATTTCTGTGTTAATATAATAATACAAATATATATTCACACACGTAATGATACCTACACATGTATAATTAGTCAAACAGTTCCAGACCTCTTGGCCCTTTTTGCTCAAGCAAAACCTGGAGAGCATTCACTTTTTGTTGCAGTCATGCTTTAGGCCCAGACTTTTATTTCATATTTTAATTCTTTGTGTTGTTAGTTATAGTCTATGCACTTTGTTTTGTGCAGAAAATAAAGTTTATTTCTACTGTTGTTTCCCCTCGGCCTGCACTCTTTTGTTTTTATTTTCATATATTTCCCTTGAGATTGCTTTGAAGATGCTGATAGTACAATTTAATGTCCAACAGAAATTACTAAAACTTAAATAATTGTTCTAGGTCATATATGGCAGCATGCCCTTATGTTCATCTCATTTCAGATTATCTCTTCAAGCATGGGCTATGCACTGAGAGTTTTCCATGGGTTAAAGATCATCTGTGCACTCTTTATGAATTCTATATGATAATGGCAAGATCCATATGATTTTCTCATTTTCCTAAATTCAGTATGATTTCTATAGATTGATCTCTCCTGGAACAGGCATACACTTGAGAGGCAGAATTGCTTCAGTATAATAAATTGTTACATTGGAAAACCTAGTTAGAATTCTTTAAGCAGGTGAAGTTTGTGGTGTTTTGCCATTGATGTGTGTTGAAGCTTGAGTTACTTTTTTTCTGAGGACATCTTTCATAGAAAATGTATTGAAAACCTGATCTTACTGAAGTCAGTGAAAAGTGACTTGAGTATGTCTGCATATCATAGCTCTTAGAAACTCTAATTTGTGCTTTGGTTTTAGTTTCAGTTTTGAGTGGATTCAGATCTATATTTATCATTTTACACTTGTCATCTTTGAAACCTTTTTGGTTTGTTTTTTTTTTCTGTTCTGTTGAATATTCATCTAAAATGTAATGAGGCAACTTTTAGTCTTGATAGGTTGTTCCATGAGATGGTCAGTAAAATCTTCTTATGTCCTACTCCAAAGCACTACCAGAGGTCCATCATTCTTAAGCTGAGATCCTAAAATCCAGAATCAGAAAACATTCTGGATAAAAAGCTCTGGAATCAGTGGCTGAATCCAAGGTAACCTTTGTCTGAATGATGGAGCTCTGGCTATTACATTTCCCCTTTAAACAAGAAGCTTCTGTAGGTTTTGTGAAGTAGTTTTTAACTTGATGTGGAGATTCTCCGTGAGGCTTTGCTTGAAGAAGGTAGTTCAAAATTATATTCAAGATAATGTGAGGAGTTTTCATGGTAAGGTATTTATGGCATGTTTCAAAATTATTTTTAGCAAAACTTCATTTGGGAGAAGAAAGGATTCTGTTAGTCCAAGCGAATCTGAAGAGGTGGCTGCTTTTCTAAAAGTAGAAGTACGCCTTGCTATTCCCAATGTGGTAAGTTATATGTCATATAGCTAAGTGAAAATACACCATCTTATAGTTATGTCTGCGTTTGGCCAAGCACATTATGTGGGCACACTTCTGCTTACCCAGCATCCGTTCCAAAGGCGGACAGTTGTTTAGGCCTTTCAGTGCAGTGAGAACACTGACGAAATGTGCTCAGTGTCCAGGCATTCATGGTTTCTGTCTTACTATGGTACTTGCAGAATCTGGCATTTTATTGTTCATGTGTATTTGAGCAATTATGTTGCAATTCATTCGTCAGTGTTCTTTGCAGAACGATTGCGATTCTCCTTCACAGGTAGCACTTTCATTGCTGGAATAGATTTTTCATGTTTCCTTTTAGCTGGTTTTTTCCTTGTGTGATTTAAATCCTTTGCTGAATAGAGATAATGAACATGATCTTTGCTCAGTTTGGATTTAGTCATCTCAACAGGAACTAAGACGATCAGAAGGAGGGAAACAACAAAAGTAATATTCAAAACCAAGAAAAGATCTGTGGATTTCTGTGTGCAGAGAATAAAAAGGCAGCTTGGTTGCAAAAACTAGTGCATACATTTGTTTCCCTTTCTAGAGTAAGATTACTCTGTGACAGTAATATGTATGGTATGGTACGGTACTTTATATATGAGAAGGTTACAATATTATCCAATTGTCTTACCAAGATTAAAAGTTTTATATTAACAAAATTATATTGAAAGAAAGGTTCTATTCTAATGTGATATTCTTTTGACATTGAACTAGTGTTCACATTAGCATCCTGTTGTACATTCACACTGTGTGTGTGCACGTGAGGTCTGTTGAAGTGTAGAATTTTTACTTTGTTGGTATTTGTATAAGCATAAACCTCCAAACTCCACCTCCTGGAAAGAGAAGTGTATCAATATTTCTTTCCAGTCCTCTGAAATGCTTGGCTGATCCAGGGCAGTAATGAAGTAATGCTGGATAAAATGCTATTTTGCTAACGCTAACAGGATTTTGTGAGATACTTGTTTTTACGCATGCAACTGCTCAGTTTGTGGAATTGACTTGTAAAACATGAGAGTTGCTTTTAAGGAGATGACATATCCTAGTTCTGAACAGTCCTGTGGATTATTTCATCATTTCAAAATAATGGCTTGCACATGAAAGCTATGACATGATGCTCTGAGGACTGTATTTGATGACTAAGCATATCCCCAGAGTGATCGTTCTTCTGAAGTTTTACATGAAATGCTGTTTTTTCTGTCCTTTCTTGGCTTGCTCTCAAGTGTGTTCTTCCTCCTGCTCAGTATTTTTGAGAAACTCATGTGTGCCTTTACTCCACTTTGTCCTACATAGGATTGTTTTCAGACAAGAACTGCACAAAGTCACAGTTAGCTTTATTGCTGCCAATACCGTTCAAAAAGTTTTGGCTTTGTGCTACCGAATAAAATAGACTAGAGGCTGTTCTTTGACCTCAAAGTGAGCTGACATGAAATGGGGTGTATCCATATGTGCATCCAGGAGTTAGCATTCAAACTATGTGTCAGGAACAACCCCTGTGTCTGATTTTTTTCTAGGAGAGTGCTTTTTTGCATTATCCCAAACCATGCTAAAGGAGCATACTAGAGATTATGTTTTGACCCTGTTTCTTCTTGATTCAGATCCCTGTTTTCCTTCCAGTTCTTCTTACCATGTACTCTGGTAGCTGAATATGAGTTCTTGTCCTCTCCTGACTTGGGTATTAGATTGCTCACAGAACTATGATACAAAATCCTTGCCAAATATACAAGTTGAGATTTTCAGGGCTACTGCAGGGAGTTCCATTAATTTGCTAAACACTATGCTCTTGCAAAAGTTTTTAATGTAATGCTGCCCTTGGGAGAAAAGAAGCATTCAGTATTTATTCAGCTAGGATTATTGACACTTTGATCCAGGTGATTTTGTTTCCCTGAAATTACCCACATATGAATGTGTGAATATATGTGTATATATATGAATATATATATAAAATATATATAGGATGGTTATATAGAGAGATATGTATATGTGAAAATATGTATAGAAAACACCTAGGAGAGGTTATATAGCTGTAAATTTTCTATAAAATGAACTGTCCATATGTGTTTTTATGATCCTCCTATTCCCACATACTATTTAAAAAAAGCCGTATAGGAATGCTGTTTAAAATATTGTAGAAACTATAAAAATAATTGTAAAAACCCCAATAAATCCATTTACTTATGCACTTGCTTGCCATTTTATCCACAAATAGATAGGTCAGTAGTGTGTGTTCCAGTTCTTTAGAGGCAATTCTTAGCCAGACAAACTGTTAAAGCAACATGGTCTTAGAAAATAACGATCTGTTTCATTCATTTCAATGATATTTCAACTGTTTTAAATAGCTAATAGTTCCCAGTTTAGATGATATACAGAAAGCCATCAATCGCCTGATTCGGTTAATACTGGAAGTAAATCGTGGAGTTGCTCAGTGGGGACAGAAATGTTTGCAAAAATCTAGTTTAAAAGCAGAATCAGCCATACTGCAAGTATCTTCAGTAGCCTTTGGATCACAAGGAAAAACAGCCAAAAAAGAAGAAAGTAAGTGGTTTGAATTTTTTTTTAATTATTTCTACATTTTACTTTACTAAAAATGCCAGTTGTAAATATCTGTGAATAAACTCACTTTTCTTCCAAGAGGCCAACTGTGGATTATTTTGAATTAATTTGTGGGGTTTGTTTTTATTTAAGTAGCTCTGTTCTTCAAAAATAGCTTTTCAGGCTCACATAAGCTTTAGAACCCTGAGAAAAGATATGCAAAAAAGCCTTAGAAAAATTGCTGGATTCTGAATCTCCTATTTAATTTGAGGCAAAATAAGCTTGTTAATTTATCTTTTTACCTTCTTACTGTGAAATATAACCATAACAATGTAGTTGAAACCAGAAACAATGATTCTAGACTAGCTATTATTGGAATATTGAGATAAAACAAGAACTAGTTTAATAATGAGATTTCACTAAAGATTTTAATTGCTGTTTATATTCCTACAATAGGTTATAAAAGGCTTCAACTTAGATCATGTGAATATTCAGACTGTAGATAGACCGCATCCATTTTAGTCATTTTTACCTTCATATTATTTCTGAACATCTCTTTGCAAGCATCCACAGCAGACCAAATGTATTTTTAGCATCAGGTTCTCTTAGCTGCTTGGTTGAGCCAGTGATCTGCGATACGCTTTATTTTTGTTGTGAATCCTTTGCAAAGTCTTTAACGTCTTGGAAAGTTTTTCTTTTTGATAGTCCAGAGCTGGGACTTTATTCAACTGATATGTTTGCATGATACTAACCTCTTTAATGGGCTTCAAGCAGGGTGGCAGGAAACTATCCTCACCAGACAATCATAGCCTTTTCTTCTGCTGGGTCAAAATACAGTGTCAGCAAGTTATCATTTTCACCACCTTTAAACTAGTCATCTTCAAAACCTGGGGATGTATGTTAATGTTTGGCTGATGAGATCTAAGGAGTACACTGGCAAGGATGGATCAATCAGAGACTGTTTCCAGTGACCAGGTCCCTGAAAAGGTCCTTGAACTAAAAGAGAACTTGGAGTTGCATTAAGTCCCCTGCCATTAAACCATGTGTGTGGTGTGAAGAGTGAATTTTTCTTCTTCACTCTTTTAAATCTGCTTCAAAATACTGAGGCATTGTTATTACAGAAGGGTCTTATTAGATCTCAGGGATATAATAAATCATTGAACCACTTCATTGGAAAAGACCTTTGAGATCATCGAGTACCTGTCCACTACTAAACCATATCCCTGAACACTTCATCTACCTGTCTTTTAAATACCTCCAGGGATGATGAGTCAGCCACCTCCCTGGACAGCCTGTGCCAGTGCATGATAAACCCTTTTGGTGAAAAAATTTTTCTCAATATCTAATCTGAATCTCCCCTGGTACAACTTGAGGCCATTCCCTCTCGTCCTATCACCTATCACTTGGACAAAGAGACCAACACCCACTTCACTACACCCTCCTTTCAGGTAGCTGTAGACAATGATATGGTCTCCCCTCAACTTTCTCTTCTCCAGACTAAACAACTCCAGTTCCTCCAGCTGCTTCTCGTAAAGACTTGCTCTCCGGTCCCTTCACCAGGTTTATTGCTCTTCTCTGGACTTGCTCCAGCAACTCAGTGGCCTTCTTGTAGTGAGGAATCCAAAACTGAACACAAGATTCAAGGTGCAGCCTCACCAATGCCAAGTACAGTGGCAGAATCACTTCCCTGGTCCTGCTGGCCACACTATTTTTGGTACAGGTCAGGCTGGTATTGGCCACCTTGGGTACACTGATGGTTTATGTTCAGTCACCTGTCAACCAACACCCCCAGGTCTTTCTCTGCCAGGCAGCTTTCCAGCCACTCTTCCCCAAGCCTGTAGCACTGCACAGGGTTGTTGTGTCCCAAGTGCAGGACCTTCCAGTTGGCCTTGTTGAACTTCATCCAGTTGGCCTCAGCTCATTGATCCAGCCTGTTCAGATCACTCTGTAGATCCTCTCTACCCTCAAGCAGATCAACATTTCCTCCCAGCTTAGTGTCGTCTGTGAATTCACCTAAGGTACATTCAATCCCTTCATCCAGATCATTGATAAAAGATACTGAACAGAACTGGACCCAGCCCTGAGCCCAACCACTTGCAGCCGGGCCTGAGCTGGATTTAACTCCATTCACCACAACTCTTCGGGCCTGGCCACCCAGGCAGTTTTTTATCCAGCAGAGAGTGCACCTGTTCAGGGGAGTGGAAGCCAGTTTCTCAAGCAGAATACTGCGAGAAACGGTGTCAAAGGCTTTACTGAAGTCCAGGTACACTATACCCACAGCTTTTCTTTCGTACATTAAGTGGGTAACCTTGTAATAGAAGGAGATCAGTGTCTATATTGATCCCAATAGTCTCAACAATTTATCAAAAATTAAGGAAGGATGTGATAAACTGCGTTTTCTTTCTATTTGAGCTTAATTGTAGTTCTTAAGGGAGAAAGGGCTCCTTTTTCAACATCAACAATGTAACTGGAGCAGCACCTACCACTGTCTAAACTACCATTCAAAGTATATTAGGAAAACATTAGGAAAATCTCTAGACTGCCTTTTCTCTTCTCTTTTTCTTTTTTTTTTCTACTTCATTCAGTTCTAACTTCTTTCAGACAAGACTCAAAAGACGTTGATATTAGCAGTTTATAAGGCAAGTGCATTTCCAAAAACATGACAAACTTTATTTCTGCACTCATTAATATTTGACTTGGGAAAGTTGAGCATCTTTTTTGAAACCACGAAACAGAATTACAAGAAGTTATTTATTTGAAGCATGTTAGAATTCAAGAAATTCAAGAAACTGTTTTAAGGGGTTTATACAATTAAAAGACTTACGATTTTATTAATTGAAAAAATTAATAGTGCACAGAATGTTTATGAGCACCTGTGGTGTTCTAGTTACAGTTAAATTAGAGTGGAAAAAAAGAAGTAATTTGTGAATTAAGATGACTATTTTCTTTCTATTTGGAAACATTCACTTTAAGTTGAATTTGATCTAGCTGTATAGAGCCTGACCTGAGCTAGCACTTTGTACTTTCATCTTAATCAGACAGACATTCGAAGAGGATATTCAGCCTTACTGAAGATCATTGTTGCTTGACTTGGCATACATAGGTTTAGAAGAGAATTCTAACCAGACTTTTAATAGTTTATTCGTTTACGTATAATTTTATTTTACAGGAGGAGTTGAAGAGGTTGGGCTTGGCAGAAAGCTAAGAAATTTTTATTCAGATGTTGCAGAGCATGAAGATGTTTCTAATTTAGTTATGCTCCTCTCTTCTGCTGTGAGTTCTATGAGAGAATTAGCTAGTGAAGTTCTGCAGGACTTTCAGAAATACAAGGTGCTGTGGACAGAAGATAGAGATGCTAGAATTCAGGTGAGTTTAGTGATGATAAACAACAGGACTGTTCTTCAACTATCTTATCTTTTGAAATCAGAAAACTCTGAGGCAAAAAAAATAAGGAAAAAGATGTAGAAAGCACATTAATAGCTGCAATTCTTTTGTCTTTCAGTAGTATTAGTAGTATATTTTCTAAACAGAAGTAATAACACACTACCTAGTTTGAGAATTGGCGTTTGGCTTTTCCTTCTCCTGTGCCATTCTAAGTACTGATAATCTGGTCCTAATTTGCTGATTGCTTTAGTTTTTATTTGTGGAACTCTGGATTTTAGGCCACAAGGAACTACTCCATTGACTTGAAATACAGTACAACCTGTAGAAATTCCCACAGCATCAGTGCTGATAATTGTGTGTTTACTTTGAGTTTAATACATACTTTTATTCACCAACCTTTCTATAGTTATTTTAGGAGTTGAGTTCTGCATTCTATGTTCCAAGAAGAATCCTCTATTCAGTTCTTAATTGTTTGAACTCTTAAGTTGAATCCTCAAGTGTGGTAGAAAAATTCTGTTAACTACAGCAAGAAAAAGCCAGTTTCCAGAGAGTAGAGGTCTCTGGGTCTTCTGCATCAGAATATTTCACACTGTCATTCTACAATAGAGTTTAATTTAGAATTTGAATTTAGAGATTTGGTAGAAGAAAGTTGGCTTCTATATCTATTGAACCTTGGCATAATTGAATCTTCTATTTAAAGGACTACATTATATATACATAGATCTGTGAATATCACATCAACTTGTTCACTACAGGAGCACTGATATCTTTTGAGTATAATGCAAGTTGTGCAGTCCATGTGGGCTAAAAAAAGCTGAGAATTTACTGTTATTCTAATTAAAATATTAAGTCTAAACAAATAAATATTATTAGTTTGATTAGTTGCTACTGAAGAAAAGAATACTTCTTTAAAGAAGGCCTTAGTAATAAGTGCAGTTAAGTTTTATACACACGTGCCCTAGTTTCTAACCCTTTCGCTGCCTGTCTGGTTATTCTCCAACAAAGGAAATGGGAAACAGCTGTCAGCATTTATTACTTCCTCGTGCAATGAAGGCGTATTGATTATAGCTGTTGTGTAACATTTCCGAAATGCAGCTCTTCAGAATCACAAAACCTTTTACACTTGATTTCTGCTCATGGGACTCCTTAGAAAATGTTTTTATTGTGATTGTTGCACATGAAACTGGGCTAATTGTCTAGTCTTTCTGTAAGTGCAGGCATGTATTTTTTGATGTTCTGTCAAGTGTTTTCATAATACCCATGACACACAATATGTCTTGGATATCTGTTTGTTAAATTTTGATTGGAATTTCCCAACAAGCTTAAGAGTTACTGATAGTGAAATTGTTAAATGTAACTATCTCATCTCTTGCGTTTTACTACGTAGCAAGGCTGCAAAAGGCTAAAACCAGGTATAATATTGGTTTACATTTTCCTGGTTCCTGAATAACTGTTCCTGAATAACTGGTTCCTGAATAACTGTTGCCACTTGTTTTACAAAAATATGAAAAAGGACATTTATTGATTGAAATTTTAAACTACACACAGGAATTTGTGGCTAGCCATCCATCTCTGGCTGAATTTAAAGAAGAAATATTTCGCTATGCTCTGTTTGAGAAGGAGGTAGAAGATTTAAAACCCATTATTATTCTTGGTCCAGTTGAATTGCATACAGGTATGACGTTTTTCTTATCTTTGTATGTACAGTAAAGTAATGAATATAATAGTCATGTTATTTGGTTTGTTCTCTGAAATAAATGCTTACAATATGAATAGATATTACTGAAAGGACCTCCCTGACTGGTCAACTGGGGCTCCCTCAGATCCTTCTAAGAAATCCGAGTTTAAAACCCCTCCATTCCTCTTGCCTCTTGCTCTTTGGAGTGGTTAAATTAAATTCTGCCATGGCTGTGAAGATATCAGGGAGCCTTAGAATCATAGAATAGTTTGGGTTGGAAAGGACCTTAAAGATCACCTATTTCCAAACCCCCTGCCATAGGCAGGGACATCCCACTAGACCAGGCTGCCCAAGGCCCCATGCAACTTGGCCTTGAACACTTCCAGGGGTGGGGCATCCACAACTTCCCTGGGCAACCTCTTCCAGTATCTCAGCACCCTCATTGTGAAGAAATTCTTCCTAATGTCTAATCTAAATCTTCCCCTCTCCATTTGAAGCCATATCCCTCATCCTATCACTATACGCCCTTGCAAAAAGTCCCTCCTCAGCTCTCTTGTAGGCCCCATTCAGGTACTGGAAGGTCACTATAAGGTCTCCCTGGAGCCTTGTCTTCTCCAGGCTGAAGAACCCCAGCTTTCTCAGCCTGTCCTCATATCAAAGGTGCTCCAGCCCTCTGATCATCTTCGTGGCTCTCCTGTTCCAACAGCTCCATATCCTTTTTATAATGGGGATTCCAGAACTGGACACAGTACTCCAGGTAGGGGCTCACGAGAGCACAGTAGAGGAGGAGAATCACTTACCTCGACCTGCTGGCCATAGTTCTTTTGATCCATGCTAGGATGTAGTTGGCCTTCTGGGCTGCAAGTGCACATTGCTGGCTCGTGTTGAGCTTCTTATCAGTCAGCAAAGAGTTAATGAAAGTGTATTGCTACTGATTTGATCATCCACGAAATTCATCTCTGGGACCAGGTCATCCAATATAAATAGCATTGGAAGTATGAGTCACCACCTTTATTATTGGCATAAGAATAGCACATAGTTCTACTAGCTTCATTTCACTCTCAAGTGTTTGTTTCAGCAGAAGACAGGCTGAATAGCCATTCTGATGTCTAGTATCCACAGGTCTCAGGCTACCTCATGTTTTCCTGTTCCGCTCTAGTGTCTTTAAACATAATGAAATAGGCATAAAGACCTGGTGTTGGAATGTGTGGAATATGTTCCCTCATATAGGATATGTTCCCTCAGTTCTGCATGGCACCGTACCTCAGTAGCTGGCCTTTTGTGGTCCTGACAACTTGGTAGCCATTGATTATGTTACTCTGAAGAATAGTCAATTGTGGCAAATGTATTCTCTGCAGACAACTGCTTGTTGAAGGACTATGCTGATTTTGTTAGAACAAAGAAGCAAGGATTTCAATGGTACTTAACCCTCTAACCTTACAGATTACTATGTATCTGACTTGTCTTCACAGGACCAACATCACTGTTCTGGGGTTTTTTTTGCCTTCTGCGTCAGATATTATCATGGTTGCTATCTTGGGACAGGTAGTAAATGTATCCCTTTCAAAATATCAGTGTGGCCATGTTTCTCATGAGAAACCTCCATCTTCTGAGAGATTAGATTGAGAAATTCTCTCTGTACAATTTGTCTTCCTTGTACATCAAAGAGGACAGAAGCTGGACAGATGGATGACTAGAATTTCTTTTTCAGGAGCTTGGGAGCATGTTAATCCATAGCCTTCTTTCAGTGAATAAACAAAATTGTCAGACTGCTGGCTGCATGTCCTCATCCAGTTCCTGGATGCAAATTCTTATTAATGAAACCACTCTGGAAAACTCTTGCTGTCTATTGTTCTGTGGCCAAGAGTGATAAGAAGCAGTGTATCCAGAAGAATATGGATTTTCTTTATGGTCTCACTACTGCCCCATCTGTGACCACTGCATTAGAGGGAGCAGAGTACTCTAGGTTCAAGAACAAGGATATTAAATGTTTTTGTGATCTGAGGAAGCAGGTATTTTTCTCAGACTCTGTTTAGGTTTGGGAATTGATTTATTATTATTTCCATATTCTAGTTTCTGGACAGTATATAGAACTTTTCTTGAATTACCCCGTGCATTCAGGAATCAGATTTATAAAGCTAATATCCAAGTTATTAAGGAAACCACATCTGCTGCAAAAATTTGGTTTGTGAGCATAAGGGTTATATGCTGTTACTATCTTTTGGTTTCTTTCACCAGAGTACAAAATGTTGCCTATTAAAATCCTAATTTATTCTGATCATATGTTAGAGTGCCAATGACTGGCTTTCCTGTCTCTTCAGTGCTGGTTTCGGTTTATACATTAATTGCATATGATATGACGTCACACCTTACAGTTTTAGTTGTGAAGTATTACAAATCCCGATATTGAAATCCTAAGATTAATTTCCTCAATGGGTATAAACCATTTAAATATCATGATTTTTATGTATTTGGTTTTTGTATATCAAAAGTATTCTCTGAGAATCTACAGTTACAGAGTAGGCATTTTTCTTCTTTGTTCATCTTCTCTATATTAGATAAAACTATCAATGTTTTACAGCTATCATAATATACAGTAAAACATCAGAAATCTATTTAAGTAGATTTGAAATTATTTTGAAACTCTTAAAATGCTGTAATTGGATTGCCTGTCTGCTTTTCCTAATTGCTATTAAGAACTACATGGGATAATGTGATGAGTTTTTTTACAGAAAAAAAAATAAGGTATATGGGAAGATTTTCTTTATTTTTTTTTTTTCCAATCAGAACCACTGAAGAAAGCTTTATCAATTGAAGCCAGAGCCTGGAAGATGCTCCTCTGTCATTATTTAAATGAGGAATATGAAAAAAAAATGACAGACATGACATTCTTCATAACTGAGTGTTTAAAGAAATTGTCTCAACCTCTGTGTGGCTTAGATGATGTCAGATTTGCAATGCAAGTTTTATCTACCATACGTGATAATGAAATAGAAATGGATATGACTCTGGGACTTATTGAAGTAAGATGACTTAATTTTTTATCTTAATTAAAATGGTATTGTATAATAGGAGTCATACGATAAACTCAGAATCCAAACTGAAGGATCTAGGCTGAAGATGGGGAACAGAGTAATATTTTTGATGTTATTATAAGTTATGAATCATTATTAGATACTTTGCTAGCTACTGCATAAGCGCAGAAGAGAAAAAATATTCCCTCAAATAAATTATAATATAAATACAATCAAGCAGACAATATGCAGAAACAAGCAGATGAGAGCACAAGAAAAGGGAGCAATCCTCTCCCTTTTGTCATGTGCTTTTCCATTGGCCTTAATCCTCTTCCTAACTGTTCTGTCTCTATAAACAAACATCTTGATCATCTAACCCCTTTAAATATGACCACAATACATTTGTTGAGCCAGATATCATTGTATACTGTCAGAAACACGTAGTATTCTTTTAGTTTTCTCTATAAGAAAGAAGCTGAAATGTGCTCATTTAGTTTTATATATACATGGTATTTACTATCACACTTCGAAACAGTCAGCTTAGTAGAACACATTTGTTCTATGTTTCCATCCACCATTCGCAGAAGAAATGCATTTCTGTATAGTCTTCTTTCTTGAAGACTGTTCTATTAACCTGATACCAGAAAGGACTTTCAGTGGACTTTTTGTGAGTTAAAATAAAGAAAATGGCTCTTGTTTTAGCATTTTAAGCCATGGAATGTAAGCCAGTAATAGTATAGAGACTCTTCGAAGGGAAATATAACCAGTTCTGTTACCCAAAAGAGGCAGAGGTTACACTAGTAAATCAAGAACCTGAACAATAATTTCAACATTTAAAGCAATATTTAGATCTAGTAAGTATTATTCCTTAGTCTGACTTTCTTCAGGCTGAAGATATGGACATGATAATCATACTTATAGATGTTAAATACAACAAACAGGAGGAACTGAGTTCAGCACTATTTGTTAGGTTTTATATGTGTTTGAAATCTGCAAAATTTGTAAATAAATAATTAAACAGTGTGTGAAATAATGAAGTATTAACTTTGCTTGTTTAGTTATTCCTGTTTCTGTCACTTCGAGATGAACCTCATGACATTTGGGAGATGCCAAATTCTGCTCCAGGAGAGGAATAACCCTAGGCACCAGTGCAGGCTGGGTATAAAGTAGCTTTGCAGGAAAAGAATTTTCTTGGTGTACACCAAGTTGAACATTAACAAGCAACATGCCCTTGCAGCAAAGAAGGTTAAGGATATCCTGGTCTCTATTAGAAGTTGTGTTACCAGCAGGCTGAGGGTGGTGATCCCCTCTGTGCTGAGGTGTGAGACTCATCTGGAGTAATGTGTCCAGTTCTGGGTCTCTTCAGTGCAAGAGAGACATAGAAGTACTGGAGTGAGTTCAGCAAAAGTTGATTGAGCAATTGGAAAATCTGACATATTAGGAGAGGCTGAGATGAAAATATTACTTCTGGAGAAGGAAGTTGCGGGATGTATTTTATCAATGTGTATAAGTACCTAACGGGCTAGGGAGGAAGAGGGAAGCAGACTCTTCTCAGTGGCAGCCAGTAACAGGACAAAAAGAAATGGGAACAAATTGAAATGGAATAAATTCCGTTTAAACCTGAGAAGAATTTACTGTGAGTGCACTCAAAACACTGGAACGGATTGCCCAGATGGTTTGTGCACATTCCACCCTTGAATGTATTCAAAACCTGATTGGACATGGTCCTGGGCAATGTAATCTAGGCGACCGTGCTCTGAGCAGTGGAGGTTGGACTAGACAATCTCCAGATGCACCTTAAAACCTTGTAAGTTCAATGTACTTGTCTCAGAAGCTGAACAGGAGAGAATTCCAGGTGTAGATTTCTGCATGGAATAAACAACAGTGTTTATCAACCAACACAAACTGCACAGAATACAAGTTGTAGGTCAAAGAAGCAACTAATATAATACATGCTGATTTTTGTCTTCATTAGCAAAACTTTTGCCTGCCTGTTGAGGAGCTATGAAATATGAAAATGATCTTTTTAAAAAGGGCTGTGCGTAGCAGGAGGATAATAAAGGAGACGGTGTGCAAACAAGTTCCAAATTATAACAAGTGATAAGAAAAGTTCTTTCTGTAATGTACATATGCAGGCATATGATAGTTTGGCAAATATATAGTAATGCATGTTTTATAGAGTATATGGCAAAACATTTAAAAATGTGTAATTTAGAGTGTGTAATTATTCAGAGTTAGAAAAAATTCCTCAAAATCTACATTCAAGTGGAATGTAGATCAGTAGAATAAAATTACCATTGAGATCATAGAATTGTATATGTTTTAATAGTAAAATTATTATGTTTGTATATTTTTTCTAGTATTTCATCCAAGACATCTTTATAGAAATATTTTTTTGCTGTTATTCCATAGTTCTTTATTCATCACACTTATTTAAAAAAAAATATTTTATGACTCAATTACAGGAACAGATTTTCTTCTAAAAGTTTCTTAAGAATTGTAGCTATGTTCCTGCTGATGTGCTTAAAATGCATCGTTACTCAGGTTTTATTTTTTCATCTAGGAAGCCTATGCCATTTTAAATAAATTTGAAATTGAGGTCGAAGCAAAGGAATTAGAAGAACTTGGTACACTCAGATTATCTTTTAGTAAATTGCAGACCAAAGCTGTAAGTATATGAAACTATGTTATTTTTCATTTATCTTCATATGCTTTTTTTCAGAGTATGAAGTGTGGAAGGATAGATGGAAATATGTAGATATTTTTGTTGGAACAGTTAGATTAGATTCTCTTCCACAGATTAATCACTGTGGAAAAGACTCAAGAGAAAATTTTACATTTGCATTTCACACAGCTCTTGACTCTTTTGTTCTCAAGCTTTTGAAAAAAAAGAAAATTAAGACATTTTTAAAGAGAAGGCTGAGTCATCCATGAGGAAGAGAACCCTAACACTTTGGGTTTTGAGAGGTTTTTTTGGAGGGAGGGAGGGAGGGAGGGAGGGAGGGAGGAAGGAAGGAAGGAAGGAAGGAAGGAAGGAAGGAAGGAAGGAAGGAAGGAAGGAAGGAAGGAAGGAAGGAAGGAAGGAAGGTAATAGAATCTTTCCCACCTCCTTTTCTGTGTCTTTTTGTTCACGCACCCTCTTGTGATGGAACATGTTCACTTAAAGGTGGAGGGGAGATTTTTTTATGGCTCTTAGTTAATTTTTCTTCTCTCAGCTTTTCATCTCAAAAATTGAACATATAGCACCATAAAAGGAAAAAATTCAGCTTTTTAGCATTAAATAACTAATTTTTGTTCAGCATTTTAATGGGTTTTATTTATAATTTTGGTATATATTTACAACTTAAATATATGTTCATGATTTTTAAAGATATAACTTTGATTTTAATATTTTATATGTCAGGCCAGAGTTCAAGAAGAGTTGGTTGAAGTTCAGCCCAAATTTAAGAGTAAATTGCTAGAATCAATTGCAGTTTTTCAGGAGGATGTGTCAAACTTTGAAACATTATATGAAACGGTAAATGAATTTAGTAGTTACCTGTAAGACTTTTACTTAATTTTAAAATATTTTCTGTTTGCAACGTTTGAATGCCAAAAATTTATTTTGCTGAGCTACTGAGTGTTTGATACCATGGTTGCTAAGCAGTCATCATCGTAGTTCAAACTTCTCAGTATGAATAGCACTGCACTCAACTCTGTAAGGAAAGAAAAGCTTCCCTGGTGGTACAACTTGTGGTGAAATGTTAATTTACAAATTAATCTTTATTTCAATATCAGCATTAAAAAAGATGGTCACAGGCTACTCATTACTATTTTATTTTTAGCAAAAGAACAAAATGTGAAAAATGAAAGTCTAGACCAGTTTTATAAAAGTTTTTTATAAAAGTTTTATTTTATAAAAGTTATCTTTTCTTAGATTTACTGCTGTAAATGTTACATTACCAAGATACATAACTTGATCGTATTTTTACTAGCAAAAAAATATGTGTTTTGTGATGACCTGTACATACAGTGACCTACAGTCACTTTGAGAATTAAAATTCAGTTTTTCTTAACTGTTTATTTGAAAGGAAGGACCTATGGTTCCAAGTATTCCGCCTCAGGAAGCCAGTAACAGGCTAAAAATCTTTCAGGTAAGAAAATAAACTGATGAGTTTCCAATAAATTAAAATATGTGTCTTGGTGGATATTCTGTGTAGCATTATGCCAACTATACTTTAGCTTCCTAAATGCTGAAGGATGAATTGACTGATTGATTGGTTATGTTACCTTGCTTCGCTTTTTGCATTTAATGAGCAGAAATTACCATTCTAAATTAATAAAAGCACTAGAAGAGGGATGACTCAATTACGACAACTTGATAATGACTGAAAAGAAGCCAGGATGCATGTCAGTCACATAAGCCATTTTTCTCAAGATCACATTTTCCATTAGAGTCTTTCAACTTGATATTTGTTTGTTATGAACTTTAGTTCATGTGTCCACAGCTAGTCTTTAATCTGTTTTTAATCCTTATTCCTTTCTCTGCAAGTTGCAGTAACTTGAAGGTATTTTCAACAGGACTTCTGTCGGTCTCTTACCTATTGCATAGACTCTCTAAAAAGTAAATTCAAAGTCTGTAAAGAGCACTGAGTATCAGGAGATGCTTAAACCTCCCGATTCATCTATTAGATGTAGTCAAAATGGAGAAATTTTGGCTGAATTTGCTGTATTTATTATCTTGCCTAGAGAATGCTTTTATATGGATAGTAAGTGCCCAAATCATTCTTCTTTCCATTTTTCTATGGTGATCATGTCCTTTGGACAGCAGTTATACTTTGAAAGTAATTGTACTTTTTAGCACTCTTCAGTGTTTTTTTCTGGCTGTATGTTTTACTATCTGATACAAATACTGTCTTTTTTTCTTTTCTCCCCTGGTGATATTGAATTCATTTCACTTCCTGCTTTTATAAAATATTCCTTGAAATGATTGCTTCTTATATAAATTTTCACCATTTGGATTCAGTATGATTTGAATATCGTATTGCATGAGAACTGTTCAAAATTTTGAATCAAAAATATTTTCAGGCATTTAAATGTTTTTAATAGAAATATTTAGACAAATCTAGAGTCACCTAATGATTTATTATTAGACGAGTTTAAATTAAAGCTTATATTATTAACATATTTTCATCCTGTCTCTATGAATTCTAATTTTATCAGGCTAAATTTGATGAGCTGTACAGAAGGTTTATCACATGCTCATCTGGTGAACAGTTGTTTGGACTGCCCATGACAGACTATGCAGTTTTGCATAAAGTCAGGTAACTGTGGATCTTCAGCTGTCTTAGGTGTTTAAGTATGTTAGAAAGGCTTAGGGTGCATCAAAGAGGGAATTTTTACAGTATGGATGGTTTCCATTGTCTTAAATTAAATAAAAAATTAAAAATATAAATGAAAATTTTAGAGGTCTAATGAATTTGCCAATAAAATAGAATCGTATTTATTTGTTATGGTAACAGAATCATAACGTAGGGTATTACATCTAAATACTATATAAAGCAGCAGAATACCATGGCCTAGAAGTAAATATATACTTATACATAAGTAAATATAGTACTATGCCTTAAGATATGGTACAAAGAATGAACAAGGAAAAGGCAAGGAAAGACGAGTGTATCATCATATATGAAAAATTAAACTAAACCTTTTATTAAAGTAGTTTGGTGGGGTTTTTTTGAGCAGCTGTAGAAATGAAAATTCGATTATAAATTTTCTGTAACAGCAATTTCAATAGTTTGTTGATGATTCACACCAGATGAAGATCTGACCTTTTCTGGCTGTTTTTAGATTAGTGTTTTAGTTCAGATTCAGAGAACGCTTCCGAAGTAAATTGACCAATTGTTCCCACTTACCTTCTCTGTTTTGCACTGCAGAGCCAGCTCAGGGTACATAAGCTAGGTTGCTTTTGAATGAAAGGAAGCTCTGTAGAACCTAGACCAGAGCAAAACTTCCCCCAAATATGTTTAATGCGGATACTAGGTCTTTAGCACCAACTGTTCTTTTCTACATTGAGAAGCACAATCGAATTGATGTACCTCAGTTTTTTACAGTACTACTACATATGGCATGTATTTAACTGTTGTGAGCTATCCAAATAGCTGATTGGAACAGGCTGCCCAGGGAGGTGGTAGAGTCACCTTCCCTGGAGGTGTTTAAGGGATGGGTGGACGAGGTGCTGAGGGGCATGGTTTAGGGAGTGTAAGGAATGGTTGGAGTCAATGACCCAGTGTGTCCCTTCCAACCTAGTGTTTCTATGATTCCATGATTGAAATTATTGTTATGATTTTTTTTTTTTCCCCCAGGAAGGAGTTAGACTTACTTCAAAAATTGTATCGATTGTATGATACTGTAATGAAAAGTATCAATAGTTATTACAAGATACTTTGGACAGATGTAGATATTGAAAAAATTAATACTGAACTTCTGGATTTTCAAAACAGGTATGTTCGTTAACACATTGAGATTTAGTTGGCTTCAGGAAAGCTATTTGATATATTTAAATACAAAACTTCCATAAATAAATTTTATCATAAAGTAAGAAGATTCTTCAAGGAAGAGTGGAATAACAGTATACTTTTAGTTAACCAGCCTTTTACCCATAGTTTTGATAATCGAAGGTCACACAATCAGTTGAAGAGTCAGTCTCCTTAGCTAAACCAACCAAGAGGTCAGGCGAGCTGAAAGTTTATGAATAAAGGTAAGTTCTTCAAGTAGGAGGATTAACCCATTAAGTCCTAAATACAAGAATAAAGTTTCTGAGTCTTTTAGAATATTTTATCCTTTTAAAAAAAAAACGTTTCTGGCACTTCAAATATATTAACAATGCTAAATGTCTTAAATTGTATGGATTTGTAAAAGGTTACAAATACTGCTGAAAGTTTAAAGTGGTTTTGACAGTGTTCAGAGGATTAGAAGTAATTAGTTTGATTCAAAAGTATGTTCTCACCTTTTGGTTAGAAAATGCCTAACTATTTTTTTATATTTTCAAAAATATGTGTATTATTTTAGGGAGAAACGTAATATAGAAGACTAGGACAAGGATTATTTCATAACAGAATAGCTGCATCATTGAGTGCAGTCCCCAACTCTCCTTCTACATAATAGAGTCCTGTCCTTTGCAAGATGCATCCCAAAACAACTGTAGCTTTCTTGGCACTTTCCTCACACCCCTAGTCCTCCTATTAGAATCTCCCAATAATTTCCAAAGGAAAGACATGATTAATTGATGTGTGTTTGTAATTGTGTCAGTATTTGATATTTGAGATTCGGTCTATTCTACAGTTATAGAGCAGCGCACACTTTAAATCATTAGCTTTAAATCAATGTTAGATAACGTTAAAGTCTTTTTGCCGAAATACAGAGCTCTACAAGAGCTAAATTACATTACCCTTTGAAACTGGCGTTCGTTTAAGGTAGTTCAAATAGACATGTATAAAACAGAAATTACTTTTGAGACTGTAGTGAAGAGAAAAACTTCAGTGTAAGTAGTTCTTTCTTAGGCTGTTAAGTACTCATCCCACCTATTGCCTTTGGTTTCCTTCCATTCTCCATTTTGTCAATATCTGTTATGACTTGTCATTACTTTGGCAGTTTTTCATGGCTTATCACACTGATGGCTTCAGGTAATAAAAAAATAGTGGGATAACCTTCCTAAACTAAGGGAGAGAATATGTACTACAGAATGTGGAATTTTTTTACATGAATTTTTTTTGCTTTGTTTTCTTTTGGTTTGTTATTGGCTTCTAGTCTAGTATGTCATGGTAGTTTAGTAGATGTACGTTTTCCTGAAGCTTAACAGATAGATAAAAAATGTAAATTTAGGGCAATTTTACAATTGGTAAGTGAAGAATATCCATAGTTTTGAAATTGCAGTTTTGACAGGTGGAGGTTGGGGCTTAGATTTGCATTATTTCTGATTTTCTAGGTGCGAAATGTTAACCAGAGACTCGTAACTTTTCAAGGAAATATATACAAGAGTGTTTTTCTTTTCTAAATTGGAGGTTACGTATACTGATATAGGATTTCAGGGATTAAGTGTCGCTCAAAGAAGCAAGATGTTGACAGACACCTAATTGGCAGTATCTTGTCTTGGTGTAAAATGGCATCTCCTGGTTCATGTGGGTCAATAAGAATAACAGGGCTCCCAGCTCTGGAACATCTAGCACGTCATTCAAAATCTGCCTGTTTGTTGTACCTGCTTCCTATATCCCAGACAACTGGACCTGACATTAACTTTTTACAAATAAATGAAAAGAATAACTGCAAACAGAAATGTATAAAATATTTAGATATTTTGTCTGGTTTTCTAAGGAAAAAGGTGATCTGTGATGTCACTGTCTGACCATGTCGGTGATCCTCTTTTTCAAAAGAATTCTATTGACTCGTTTCAACTTTCAATCGGGCAGGTTTCTCACGAAATAACCTTAAGTGCCTATGAGTTTTATAAACATCAAAACTTAAGAGTAGGCCACAAACAGACATCTACAAAGTACTTTCTTCCCTCAGGGGAAGACAGGCAGGTATTAAACTTCCTGTTTGACAGCAACCAGGGAACTGATCAACATGAATGTTCTGGGAATCACACAGCACGAACGTAGCTCTAAACCAGACACAGACTGCTGTATTGTACCTGATTACAGAAAATATAAAATTATATCAGTGGAGGTAGAGAGATACGTGACAAAGGATGCAAAACTGAGGGAAATGTGATCCAGGTTTTATTACTTTTCCTGCTAAGAATGTACTTTATCGTTTACAGTAGGACATTCCTGTGGTGGATCAACTACTTAATTCTTAGTGTCAGCTCTGTAAAAGCATGGTCAAAGAGCTGAATGTTCTTTAATTGTTTTGCTGGGTTTTTTTTCTGCATTAGAAGTAAATAATTTTCATTTTCTTAGTGAATAGATTCAAGACCAGTGACCAAAAGTAGAGAAGGTGGTCATATCTTTCTAGTTTTCATGTCTACATCCAAAGTGTTATGTTAATACGTGCCATTTGTATTACTGATATTGTCAATTGAAGTAAATATTATATTTGTACAAGGATTGCATATGTGAAATTCAATGAATTTTGGTTTGTGTTGTGTTTGCCAATGAAGAGTTTGTGATGATAAGCAGCAGATAAGCCATGTTTTAATGCCAACTGCAATATTTCTGTTTATTTGCAGAGTGTGTAATACTGGGTAAAACTGTTAAATAAGGTGATTCATTAATAAAGCATTTGCATTAGTTTTTCTTAAAATGGTAGACTAATCCACACAAACTGGCATTTTACATAGAAAGTGTTGACCTCAGTACAAGCTACTTCACACCTTCTTGTCTGTTTTAAAAATATTTAAACAATTCTTATTTTGACAAAAGAGGTATTTACTACTGTATCAATTTACTCAATTGCAGGTGTCGTAGACTACCTAAAAAGCTCCAAAACTGGCAAGCGTTTTTAGATCTCAAGCAAAAAATTGATGATTTTAGGGAGTTCTGTTCTTTGTTGGAAATGATGGCCAGCAAAGCAATGAAGCAAAGACACTGGGATCGTATTGGTGAATTAACAGGACATCAATTTGATGTAGAATCTGATTCCTTTTGCCTTGGAAACATCATAGAAGCACCAGTTCTTCAACATAAAAATGATATTGAGGTAGATACATACATTTTTTCCCTCATCGTTAGTTTTATATTGTCAGTAAAAATAATACAGTTACTTCTAAAATTATAAACCTCTTAAAAATATTTTTTGTTTTGGTAAAATCCTGACTCTCAAATCAGACCATGCTAGTTCAGAATAATTTATATTTTATTTAGAGGTTCTTAACCATATGAACAAAGACAGAGGTAGCAGCTGGAATCTTTGGACTCTTATTTCTAGATAATATCTTTATCTCCTTCCTGGCCCTATTTTCTATTATTTTCTTAGCCCTTCTGAAACAGGAAAAAAGCAAACAGGACTTCAAATGATCACGGTCACTTTTTTTTTTAACTCTTTTTTTTTTTCCTTCAAGATTTGTAAATAAATCAGAAATTTTAGAGGATGGCTCCACCTTTATTAATATTTAATATGAATACTTTTCTAGATCTTTATGGCTTCCTCTGAAGCATACAACTTCAAAAGATCCCCCACATAACCTGAAAAAAACTCTTAATGGAGTTTGCAAGCTTTATAGGATAAATAGGAGTGCAAAAGCTCTTGTTATATGCATACTTAATTTATATAGAATCATTCCAAGGTGGTCTCCTTAATTTTGAAATGAGCTCTGATTTGAATAGAATATTGGACTCAATGACCTTTCCAACCTAAACTATTCTTAGATTCTATGAATCTGTAAACAGAGTTGTGATCAGATTGAGAATTCATCTGGTGATGAGTCTACATCTATACCCTAAAACTTGTAGAAACGATGATTCAGAAATCTTTTTATGCAGAAGTAACAAGATGTGAAGCAACAGAAATGGTACATCCGTGCATTTTAAAATGTACATTTTTCCATTACCCGTACATGTAATTTGAGTGAGTAAAATTAGTAGTGCAATTTCTTTATTTGCATGACATATTTCTGTACTATTTTATAATATTCCATGTATAGCTTTGAAATATTAAATTATTAGATCTCTAATATTAGGAAATATTTAATTTCTGAAGAATGAAGATTCTAAAAGAAATGGTTCTTTCTTTGCAGGACATATGTATATCTGCTACAAAGGAAAAGGATATAGAAGCCAAACTATCTCAAACTGTTGAAATTTGGGAAAACCAGAATCTGAGCTTCTCGTCATTCAAGGGGAGAGGAGAGTTACTGTTAAAGGGAACTGAATCATCAGAAATTATAACTTTGATGGAGGACAGTTTAATGATTCTTGGTTCTTTACTGACAAATAGGTACTTTTAAATTGATTGTGTATGGTATTTTCAGAAACTTACTGAGATAATAACTGTACTATTATTAGTCTAAATCAGCAGAAAGTTTGAATGGAATATTGTTTTTAATGAAAAAATGTTGCAAAGTCTAATGAAAAACTTCATCAAGGGGAAGACTTGTATATATTAGCAGCAAGCTGTTGTCTCAGTGTATTTGAATCCAATCAAGCTGGTAGATATTTGCCATAAGATGCCTCCGGCTTTAAGTGAAATAAGTGGTGTTGGGAGGATGGGGCATTCCCTGTGGTGTTTATTTTAAATTAGCTTTATTTAAAATTAAAAAACTTCTGCTTCTCATAATTTTTTAGATACAATGCACAATTTAAAAAGGAAATTCAGAGCTGGGTTTCCAAACTAAGCAGCTCTTCAGACATAATTGAAGAATGGTTGGTTGTGCAGAACCTCTGGATTTATCTTGAAGCTGTTTTTGTAGGGGGAGATATTGCAAAACAGTTACCCCAGGTAAACTCTGCCATGATTGTCTATTGTTGTGTATTAAAAGCTATCTGTGTAATAATTTCCAACAGATTGTGCTGTGAAAGTACTTACATTTTTGCTTTATATAGGAAGCAGAGCGTTTTCAGAATATTGACAACTTATGGATTACAATAATGCAACGAGCTCGTGAAAACCCAAATGTAATTACGTGCTGTGTCGGAGATACCCTTATGCAGGAACGTCTCCCTTATTTACATGAACAGCTGGAATTATGTCAGAAATCACTTACAAGGTGTGAATTGTTTGTTTATTTAATGCATTATTATTCTGTAAATAGTTTATATGAAATATTAATAGTTTTTTTGAGTCTTATTTTCATTCTTATATAGAAAAAATTGAAGAGCTGAAATATTCTAATAAAAATCTTGTTCCATTTTAAAGATACTTGGAGACGAAAAGACTACTGTTTCCTAGATTCTTTTTTGTTTCTGATCCTGTCTTGCTTGAAATTCTTGGACAAGCAAGTGATTCTCATACAATTCAGGTACAACCTCACTGATTTTTTTCTACTTATAAGAAAAAAAGTTGGATATGGAAACGCAATGTAATCATTTTCTTCTTGTAAACTTTGCTTGAGGAAATAATTTATTGCTTTTTTAGTCTTTAACAAAATATGAAATGGATATCTGTAGTTTAAAAAAATCTTCAGAATTCAGAACACTAGAATATGGTCCCATCAAGTGATTTGCTAGTGGTTCCTATCAAAACTAAACCAACAGAAGGGACCGTGTGAGAACTTCCCACTATGCATATTGCAAAATTAGTCTGGCTAGTCTAGCTTGTTACTGAAGGTTTATAGTTTAACTAGTCTAGGTTGTTACTGAGGATTGATTAAAATAAGATAGTTGATCTCATGCAATAGCTGATCTCTTTTGTGCTAGAGTGTCTTTGGAAACTATAAAACACAGCAAATGGAGCTAAAATCCTAGGCAGCCATTTCTGTAATTATTACCTGCAGATGGCCTAAAATTCATCTGTAGGTTCAGATGAAATTTAGCGGGATAACCTCACTAGAGATTTTTTTTTTTTGTTTGCTAATATTATATATTTACTTTGAATGACTTGTGAATTATCCTTACAGCCACATCTGCTTTCCATAGCTGACAATATAAATGAAGTAGAGTTTCACCCAAAGGATTATGATTGCATACTGGCAGTCATATCAAGAGAAGGAGAAAAAATTCTGGTAATGCTCTGATTTTTTTTTCCCCCAGAAATGTTATTAATAGATAAATCATTCTGTTATTGAATATATAAGTATATATTCAATTGAATTATTTTTAATTATAAATGAACACTTCAAGGACTGGTGTAACAAAACTGTAATATGTCTTCAGTAAATAAATTTCTACTATGTTTCTTAAAATTAGATCTGTAGTTATCTGGAATAGAAATTTAGTAACTATTTAGTAACTAATGTTCTTGAACAGAAGGTCAGTAGTTATGTCTGCTTTGTACTGTTTCCTTTTATTAATTTTTCAGTTGGACACTCCAGTGCTTGCAAAAGGACCAGTAGAACTTTGGTTGCAGGATTTGTTACGTGTGCAGCAGACTTCATTGCATGGCATAATTAGGACAGCATATTACCAAATAACTGACCCAGAATATCAGTTGGTGGATTTTGTTAATCACTTCCCAGCACAGGTGAGATTAGAGCATGTGGATTTTTGGTGTATGGGTGGTCAAGATATAGACCATTCCCTTTGCTTTTTACATGACGAAATTTTCATAAAGGAAACAAAGATATGTGTCTACTCAGTAGAAGGCAATCCTTTATGGCTTTGGTTTTGGTACCCTGTATATAGCATAATATATAGCAAAGTTTTCTTTTTTTTTCCTGTGACTGGTTTGTCACTCTAAAATAAATTTGGTTTTGACTCTACTGATGATAACCTAACAATTCGAAATTGGTAAGATATTTTGTGATGCACAATCTCTGTACCCATGAACTCACTGAAGATATAGGGTGATAGAAATGTAGAAAGAGTAGGTGAGTCAGTTTTTTGGTCTTGGTGCTTTGTGAATGTAGAAATATCAGGGAAAAAAAGGTATTGTTGCAGTTCTTGTCTGGCCTGTTTTGAAATGGGTGTGCCTGATATTGTAAATCAAAAATTGATCCGAGACGGTACTTAATGTGCAACATCCCATAACTCTCTAAATTTATTTGGCAAAATAACTTGTAGTTTGATGTGCTTTAAGCTGTATTCCAGTCATGACAGCGTATTAGAAAGGCATCAATCCATCCCGTGTTTAGTAGAAGTGCACAGCATTTTTTATATATATATGTGTGTATATTCTTTAATTGGCTACGAAATGGCAATGGGAAATTTTCAGAAGGACTTCTCCCCACAGTTTAACACCTTTTAGGTTTGTGATACTGGAGTATACTAAGAGGGTGAAACTGAGAGTCATCCTTAATTTGTGTGTATCTCAGTACGTGACAAATTTTCACGTTTTTTCAAATTTAAAATGTTCTTTCAGGAATTTCCAGTACCACAGCAAAGCAAATTAACTCAGGCACAGTATCCTGGTAAGGTAGCATCATGCTTCATGTACTGATAATTTGGGACTCTGCACCATAATTTATTGTTCCTGTCACACCTGAGACTTCCATAAGAAGGCTAACGTACAACAATATATTACTTTTTTTTTCATATACTAAATTTGTAGGTTGGATTACTGGGAATTCAGATGTTGTGGACATGTGACTCAGAAGAAGCTCTACAGAATGCTGAAGAGGACAGAAGAATCATGCAAGTAACCAACAGGAGATTTCTGAAAATTCTGAATATGTTGATTAGCCAGACCACGCGTGATCTTTCCAAGTTTGACAGAGTGAAATATGAAGCACTTATTACCATTCATGTACACCAGTGTGATATTTTTGATGATCTGGTAAAGTACAGATTTTCATTTCTGACAATTAAATGCATTTTCTGTCATAATTTTTCTTATATGTTGTAGCTACAGTTACACATGCCTGTGCGTGTGTTTGTAAGATAGAGATGTATGTAATCTTGCTGTACTAAAAAGAGTATATTTCTGCTTAAACTAAAATAATCCATCTATTCTGTCATCTAAATATTTGCTTTTCTACACGCTTTTTAGGATATTTAAATTTTCCACCTCTTGCTACAGGATTGCTTTGATAGACAAAAACTTTTCAGTATGTTCTTTCTTTGAAAAACTGTTGTGTTAGTCTTACTTGCATGGCTAAGAAAGTTGAGTCTGCTGAGGGTGTTGTAGCTTTATCATCATAGATAATTTCCTCATGGCTTGTTACTGAATCTCAGTAGCTGGCACTAGGATGGCTCCACCCTTTTAGAATTACAGCAATGATAGCAACTTCTTCCATGTTTCCTAGTTTCTTCTTTCTGTCTGTCCTAATCCTTCTAAGACCTCTTTCTGTCTCTTAAGGAGAATACAGGGAAAACAAACAAACAAGAAACCCTGTTAAATTCACCAGATAATGCCAATTCTAAACTCAAATGATTTAGACTGTACTGAATTTACATTCCTTTATTCTTCAAGAAATGCCAACCCTCAACACTACATCCCTTACATATTTTTACTGCTGATGACACAAAACTTACTAGTTTCTACATAATTTGCCTTTCCATGCCTCAGTCAGATCCTTCCTTCATCATGCCTTTGTTCCAATGTGTTTAGTAGATTTAACAGTGTGTTACTTTGTAAATACCACTTGGAGGATGAGCTGCACTACCGAAGCCATTTAAGCTTTATTTGATTTGCACAGTATTGTGATTGATCAAGTTAAGTGATCAGGACATTTTTTTAGTATCAGTTTAGCATACATCCAAATGTATCATATGATGCTCATGTTTATTGCAGTTAAATTACATAGGAACTTTAACTTGAGTGATCACTCATTATTCTCATGGAAGTAAGCATTTTATCACAGTTGTCAAAGACAATAAATGTGGATGCTCAGTTATAACATATACATTTGTTTACTTTCTTTTAAGGTAAAAATGCACATCAAATCACCAACTGATTTTGAATGGTTGAAGCAGTCTAGATTCTACTATAACAAGGATATTGATCAAGTCTTGGTATCCATTACAGATGTTGATTTTATTTACCAAAATGAATTTCTGGGTTGCACTGATCGTCTGGTTATAACACCTCTTACAGACAGGTTAGAAAAACAATTATAAATAGTGAATAGTTTTTTTAAATAGTTTATTTAACATATGTATTCAAAGAGGTCCATTCTGAATTGGGTCCTGTGTGAGCTTGGTCATTCATGAAGATATTCTCATACATGTGCTTAATCATACTCCTTTAGAAAAGGTAAAACGGAGTCTCACTAATTTGTACACATAGTAATTCCTAGAAAAGTTTTATCACTACCCAATCTTAAAAAAAAAGGTTTAGTAACAGAAATTAAATCATATTAAGGTTATTTAGTCGTGTATAGTTTGGCAATATTTCTGTACTGCAGAAAAGATTAGGTCAAATCATTCCGATTCTGTAATAAGACATTCTATAAACATTTTGTGACTACCAATGTCTTTGAAAGTCTAAGACAACCAGTCAGTGTCTGTCATCTTATTAATACTGGGAAACAGTTTAGATTTGTCCATAAAAATCTAGATGTTGGCAAAGTCCTAGCTGTATGCACTCAGTTGCCATTCTTCTTTAGTCAGGCAAGCAAACAACCATTAATTTTGTTTCAAATGTGGCTTAAAAATGAGAACTATTTTTTTTTCTCTTGGGAATTTTTTGAATTCTTTTTTTTGTCAAAATTCTTCTTGTATTTATTCCTGTCTCGAGATGTCACTTCTGACCGAATGAAAAAATAGAAGGCCAGAATATACTCCACTTGCAAAAAGATCTCGAGAACCAAAAATAAATTTCAATCTACGTCATTCACTTTGTCATCTATGTGGAGTGTATGTCTCTACAGCTTTTTGAACACCTTTATTTCTCCAGGAGAGACAGAACTGCTACTGTGACAATATGGAAAGTTCAGTTCTGCAGTGAACTATACTGCCTTCATCAGTGAAGTACTTTTGATGCAAAATGTTAAATTCTACCCCAAAGTTTACCTCGACCCCAATAGAACTGCACTCACAGAAATCAATACTCCTTATGAAGGAGTAATGTTTTAACATAAGAGCTGTAGAATCTATCACATAACTCACTGTTATCTTATGAAAGACATATATGAATATATATGTTATTTAATAAACCAATATGAATTAACTTTTATAGGTGCTATATAACTTTAGCACAAGCCTTGGGAATGAACATGGGAGGAGCTCCAGCAGGACCAGCGGGAACTGGTAAAACAGAAACGACGAAAGACATGGGAAAGGCTCTGGGAAAATATGTAGTAGTCTTTAACTGCTCTGATCAAATGGACTTCAGAGGTTTGGGTAGGATTTTCAAAGGTAAGATTTCTTCATGTAGCATAGAAAAGACCTCCACAGATCTCTTTATCAGGTGCAATTGGAACAGGTTGCTCAGGACCTTATTCATGATGGGTTTTGAGTATCTCCAGGGAGGGACATTCCACAACACCTCTCAGTCCCTGTTCAGTTGTTTGACCATCCTCGTAGCAGCATTTTTTGTACTTCCATTGACTTGGAATCTCCAAAATCGAAACCTGGGTCCGTTGTCTCTTCTTCTTCCACTGCACCTCCAGGAAGAGCCTGGCTCCAATTTCTCAGTGTCTCCCGTTAGCTAATTATGAACAGCAATAAGCTTTAGCTTTCTCTTCAGGCTCAACAAATTGTGTTCTCTCAGCGTTTCCCTCTGTGTCATGTCCTCCAGCTGCTAACCATCATGGCAGCCATCTGCTGGACTCATGCGAGTATATCAGTGTCTCTCTTCTAAACCCCAAACAGGACACAATATACTCCGGCTTCTATCTCACAAGTGCAGAGTGGAGACAAGCAATGATTTTCCTCAACCTGCTAGCTACACTCTTGCCCGATATGCAGCTGGATTCCTTTGCTACAAGGGCATAACAGATTCATGCTCAATTAGCTGTTAAGCAGGACATCAGGTCGTTTCTACAAAACTGCCAGTCCACACTGAGCCTGTACTGCTTCATGGAGTTATTCTGTTCCAGATAAAGGACTTGAATTTCATGAGGTTTCTGTCAGCTCATTTTTCGAAGTTATGGTATTGTATGTATTAAGAAGCAAGGGGTGAAACTATAAAATATTTTATTTATATTACTTTTCGTTAGCAAGAAAATAATTGTGGCATAAAAGTGCCTCAAGCTGTGGGTTTATAAACATATTGCCTCTGTGAAAGTCAAACTATTAAAATTTGAGAAAATTTCTGAGTACATGACAGAAACCCTCCAAAATGATTTAGCCTCAACTGCATAATAATGTACCCTGAATTAATTAGATTTTTTTTATTGTGAAATAGCTATCTTTCAGTATAAATGAAATAAAGTTACTGCCTACTTGACCTTAAATGTCATGTGGAAAAATATGCTGCTACAAATTCTCTCATAAAATGTTGCTACTAAATACATGTTACTTTTCCAAACTGGAATTGGGCAAGTGTGTAATTAAACCTTTATGAAAATGTTATTGTCATTAATATAGTGCTTCTGGATTTCTCTTTGCATTTAATTTTCTTTCTCTGTCTTCCTCTCTTTCTTTCATAGACAAGTTCACATAGAGCATTGTCCACACTTTGCATGTTTTTAACATTTTGTACTATTACATGAAAGACTCGTAGCTTAGAGTGGACTTATATCGTAACATTTATGCATTGAGATATATGTTCTGAGACTAGTATTTTCTGTCTTGTGAGGTTCACAGTTTTATTTCAATCCCTAGTTAGGGCAAAATTATTTTTTTTTTATTTTAACCTTTATGATTTATAGGAGGTAAGTAAAAAGTAATATAAAAGCATTGTGAAGGCTGGAAGACCCAAACAAAAATAAAAAAAACCTTGGGACTTTTTTGTTATTGTAACATTTAGGGCTAGTCATTTGTAGCTCTAAATCACTTACTTATTTTAATTTTTTTGTTTAGATTATTAATAAAGCTTTTTGCAAATACTTGAATCGCTGCTTAACAATAAAAAGCTACATTCACAGAAAGATCTGGATGAAAGATCTGCCAGATGTCCCAAGATATCAGAAGATTGTCATTCTAATTTTGATTCACTTCTAAGCATTGGCAGTAGACAGGCCTTGGCCACAGGGAAATACATATAACTAAACTTATGTTATTATTTGAAGGCAAAGTAATTCAGATATTTCAAATATGCATGTTGAACAACTGATAATATATTTTTCTGTCCTTGTTTTAGGTCTTGCACAGTCTGGATCTTGGGGATGCTTTGATGAATTCAACCGAATTGAGTTGCCTGTCTTGTCAGTAGCAGCACAACAAATTTCTATTATTTTAACAGCAAGAAGAGAAAGAAAAAAACAGTTCATTTTTTCTGATGGAGACTGTGTAGATTTGAATCGCGAGTTTGGAATTTTCCTAACTATGGTAAATGTAGTAGTAATTCCCCAGAAGTGGCAAATTGCACTCTATACAAGTTAATTAAATGGCATAGTTAAAGTAACTGATTTTATTAAGTGCTGCTGTTGTTACAGAATTAGACTAAACTAATGGAACATAAAAATAATCTGATTATTCATTAATTGCATGACTTAAGTTTTACCTTAAGGTTATTTAAAAAGTTCATAATTATGTCCCTTCACTAGTGCATTGCAGTTCGTTACGTAGACTTAGAATTTGGGAAGACTTCAGAAGTCTCTGTGCTTACTGAGAGGACCAATATGACTGAGAAGACTAATTTGCTTCACCACCTTAGCTTGAAATGCTTTAACAGTATTAGTGAGGAAGATACTATAGGAAAAAAAGAAAAATTCACTTAAAGCAGGAGACATAGGAAAGAGATTTTTCAGTGACCTCTGTCTTGCTTAATGGGTACTTTACATGGATATATAAAAAGAATTTTTGAAGTTGATTTACAGAAGACAAGTATGATGATTCTGGGACTAACCATCCTTGTTCTGTGGTGACAACAGGCCTTTTCAAAAGCCTTTGTCATAATAACTGCTTGTGACAAAGACTTGCAGTATATATGGATCAATGTTAGATCCCACAGCTGAATGGGTAATCTTTGCAAAAAAAGATATGCAAGGAAGTATATTTAATTTTACATCAGTTACCAACCATTACCCAAGGAAGAAACACAAACTCCTGGATTTAGAATATTGACTTTCAGAGTGCTGTCTTTCTGCTGTTGTGTTCCTGAGGCTTCATAGCACTGATTCCTGTAATCTCATAGGCAGGGCATTTTATAGTACTCGTATGAACTTCCTAATGCCAAGGCAGATGGCAATCCAAGATGACTCTATGGGCAGTGAAAATCTTCATCCACATGCTTGAGTGAAGGATATTAACTGAGGAGTTTGTAAATATCTTTTGACTGCTTCTAATTTCTTAAATGGCGCTTGATGTCAATGTTATTCCTCATATTTGCAGCAAGTTTGCAGAAATCTTATATTACTAAAACTTTCTTGGTTGGTAAAATTTTCTTTCATATGATTTTGTTGTAAAGTTTTTATGTTTTAAGTTTGACTGTGTATATTTCTACTGTGTCAATACAAAGTATTCTTTGTGTTTTTTGAGCCATCATTAAAATCAGTTTTGTCACCTGAAGAGAATTAAGAGTTCTTATGATTCTTAATTCAGTGGATAGAATTCACTTACAGTGACATTCTGTACTTTAAGGCAGGGCTTTCAGACACTAGAAATATAGAAGAGTATCACTGCAGACTGCTTGTTGCCTCTTTTTTTTTTATTATTATTATTATTTTTTTGGCTCTTGCTAGACACTGAATTTTTAATATGTTTCAAAACCTACCTCTTCTACAAAATGGTAATGAAAACTTTATTCACATTTTGAATATACTAGAAGAAATGAACTGACTCTATCGCCTTCCATGAAATTTTAAAACTCTGCTTCCTGGCTTGTTATGATAAAGAAATTCCGTTATTACTCTGGCAGTTATGCGTAGGTTATTAATTTCTTAGTTATGGTTGAAGTTTTTTCTTCACATTTTACTCATTAGTAGACAAGAGTTCTCACTCTGAAGAGATCTGGGTATTTATGTATAAGTTTACATATATTGAACAATAAAAAGGATGTTATTTTGACTCTTGTAAATAATAATGCAGTGTGTTTTCTTATATAGAATCCTGGATATGCTGGGCGTCAGGAACTGCCAGAAAATCTCAAAATTCAGTTTAGAACTGTTGCAATGATGGTTCCAGATAGACAGGTACAATTACCGACTAAACTCGAAGAAAAGAAGTATTTTACTTTACTTACCTATCTACATATAAACTAATGGAATTTCTAAAAAAAAATGTGTTTCAGATAATTATAAGAGTTAAGCTTGCAAGTTACGGATTTATTGATAATGTGGTCTTGTCTCAGAAATTCTTTGTTCTTTATCAACTTTGTGAGGAGCAGCTCACTAAGCAGGTAGTATTATGTATTCCCTTCCTCTTTGTCTTCTTATTTACACAATACAGCCCCTTAGGTTTTGCTTTGTACAGATTGCTTTTAAGGCATCACTTCTATGCTTTTTACAAAACATTGAAGTATTTTAAATATAATTCAAACAAATATCTCTAAAATTTTTTAATAAATGACCATATTAATTCATGTATATGTAGTCACATACATGTATTTGTTTAATTGTTAAAGAATACTAGTTTGTAGTTGAAAGTGCACATAGTTCTCTGCCTAAACATGGCAGCCAGGTAAAATCTGGGGTCTTGGATTTAAGCTTCTGCAGTTGGAAAGACCTAGTCTGGAATGGAACTATTTTTTTTTTTTAGAACCCTTCTATAGAGACAAAATAATTGCTATATGACATTATAAATGGTGAGGTCAACTAATTTTAAATTAGAAAACAGAAAAATTATAAACTCCCCCTACTTTTCCTGAAAATGACCTTATCATCCTTCATTTATTGTAATAGAATAATTCCTAAACAACAGCAACAGTTCCTATTTTAGCTACCTTTTCCAGGCAAGGCAACTATACTTTACATTATGCAAGTAAGATTTGATATACTGGTGAAATAATAAAGCTAAAGGACTTGTTACTGAAGCATAAACCTTTTCCCACTGTCTAGGTCCATTATGACTTTGGTCTGAGGAATATCCTTTCAGTACTGAGGACTCTTGGAGCTCAAAAGAGGGCCAGGCCAGATGAAAGTGAACAAAGTATTCTTATGAGAGGGCTAAGAGATATGAATCTTTCTAAACTGGTAAGAATCTAATGTAATATTTTAGCACCGTGGAAAAAGCAAGTCTAGTAGATAGAGTAATAGAAACATTAAGGCAGAAAAAGACCTCTAAGATCATCAAGTCCAACCATCAGCCCAGAACCACTGTGCCTGCTAAACCATGTCCCAAATTGCTATACCTACACATCCATACACATTTTATACCTACACACTTTAACACCTCCAGAGATAGTGGATAGTGATTAGATATCTCATGGGATTTTGTAGAACATCAGAAAAAATATCAAACATTTTTTTCTTTAAAAATTTGAATATGATAATCATCATATTATCCTTAAACAACCAGGATGCAAAGTTTCAAATAGGCTAATAGTGTCCTAGCTGTGGGTGTGACATTTTATGTACTGACTTGTGTATGGACTAATTGCTGTATGATAAGTAAACTGAATAATTTAAGTATCCACTAAATTACACTTTTTGAAAGATTTCTTTCTGGATAGGATGTACCTTCCAAAATATACTGTAAGTGTTTTACAAATCAGTTTTACAAATTGATTCTGCTGCCTACTCAGTGGGCAATTTCTTTCAGTTTTGAGTTTACTTCTCACGTGGCATATGGATATCATTTTTGAAGTGCTGTTTTTGTAGTGAGCTGTCCTGTTGTCTGGATACATTTATGAACATAAGCATCTGTAATTAGAAAATATATTCTTACAGTTTATTATTTTAAAATAGAGATTCATTTTGATTTGAGAACATTCTTTGCATAACCATGCTTTAAACACTTAATAACTTTTTTTTTTTTTTTCAGATAGATGAAGATGAGCCTTTGTTTCTCAATCTTATCAGCGATCTTTTTCTGGGGTTACAGTTGGACAGTAGTACCTATGCTGAGCTTCAGGCTGCAGTAGCTAATCAGATTGAAGAGGCAGGATTGGTTAACCATCCACCATGGAACCTGAAGCTTGTTCAGGTAAAACTTATTTTCCAAAACATTTTTAACAACCAGGAATCAGAACATCGTGTTAGTAGTTAAACCACCGTCTCTCTCAAGGAGTTGAGCTTCTAATATGGGAAAAAATGAAGGTTGTGTATACACCACACTAAGGAAGACCACTCCAAGGGACTTAGGGTTTTATTTTCTTAAATTATCCAGAAGAAAAAAAATACCTTTAAACATGCTATTAATTCAGCGTTTCCCAGATATGGTAGTGCATCTAAGTTATCTGAATGAAGCAGTAAGGCACCTACATGGGTCACTAACATGAGTTTCTTAGACTTGAGTAAAGACAGTAGAGTATAAGAAGGAATGGGAGGCATTTTGAAGGCCAAAGCAGTAAATAAAGAGAGAATAAACATAGCTGGGATAGAACTCCTGCTAAGAGAGGTAAAAGGCCTTTATAAGGTCACAGAAAAATATAAGAGGTATGTATTTCTGATTTAAGTATGTTTCTGTGATGAATGTTCTTACGTATGTTCTGTAATGGACCTGCAGGTGTTGGTTGACAGCCGACTGAACATGAGCCAGTGATGTGCCCAGGTGGCCAAGAAGGCCAATGGCATCTTGGCTTCTATCAGAAACGGTGTGACCAGCAGGTCCAGGGAGGTTATTGTCCCTCTGTACTCGGCACCGGTGAGACCGCACCTTGAGTACTGTGTTCAGTTCTGGGCCCCTCACCACAAGAAGGATGTTGAGGCTCTGGAGCGTGTCCAGAGAAGAGCAACGAAGCTGGTGAGAGGGCTGGAGGACAAGTCTTATGAGGAGCAGCTGAGAGAGCTGGGGTTGTTTAGCCTGGAGAAGAGGAGGCTGAGGGGAGACCTTATTGCTCTCTACAACTACCTGAAATGAGATTGTGGAGAGGAGGGAGCTGGCCTCTTCTCCCAAGTGACAGGGGACAGGACAAGGGGGAATGGCCTCAAGCTCTGCCAGGGGAGGTTCAGGATGGACATCAGGAAAAAATTTTTCATGGAAGGGGTCATTGGGCACTAGAACAGGCTGCCCAGGGAGGTGGTTGAGTCACCTTCCCTGGAGGTGTTTAAGGGACGGGTGGATGAGGTGCTGAGGGGCATGGTTTAAGGAGTGTTAGGAATGGTTGGACTAGATGACCCAGTGGGTCCCTTCCAACCTAGTGATTCTATGATTCTATGAAGAAGATTTTTCATGATGAGTCTGAGCAGACACTGTAGTAAACCAAGGCTTTTTTCACATAAGGTTTGAGTACCTATACTCTAGATAATCATCTGTACTCTAGCTTATCTGTACTGAGTTGGAAGAGTTAAAATATAAGGATGTATAGACCATATATGTCTTAGTCTATGCTGTGACAAGCTTATGGAAACCTATAACAAAGTTAAACAGGCAAGTGAACATACGTGTAGGTACTATAAAATCAAAGAACCAAAAATAATGTCAGTTATGAGAATGACACTGTCATACAAAAGGAATTTTTTCTCTCAAGGACATGGATGATTGAAAGATTGAAGCTATAAAAAGATTTAGAGTCTTTTTAGACTACAGAGGAAGTGAACAATCCCAGCCACTGTCAATCTGTATCTGTAATGTTCAAAGTTTCCTTCTGAATTGCTTTAGTTACCTGAATACTGTGGAAAGACCTCACCTAAGTAGAACATGTATCTGTCTGTTACCTGCATGCAAGAGTTTTAGTAAAGATGAGTAAGAAAACACATATAATCTGAAGGAGGAAGGAAAAAGTTGTTGCAAACAATGTTGCTTACATAAAACAAGTTGGCTAGTTTTGACATGGATGACACTTGGTTCTTGCACTTGAGTAACAGAGAAATAAACCCTGTGCACTGGCAGCTTGCCAGCTGTGTTGTTTGTTAGGTTTGCCTTATGTTGCAGCTCTTTAGATCTGGAGTGTGCTCTGACTGAAAAGCAAAAAAGTGAGGATTGTTAAGGGGTTGCAAGAAATTATTTTTACTTCAGAATGTTTGTAAGACATTAATAAACTAATGATTTAATTATTAAACTGTGATTTTGGATTATCATTATTTGTCTTTAGTGTTGTTATGATGTTTTGTTGATTAATGATTATGTAGTTACTTAATATGAAGGAGAAAGAGGTGTTTAAGTGGTTTTTGGACCTGTCTTCCAACAAGACATTTAAATGGCTGACAGTTGTGTTTCTGACATGCAATCATGTTTGAAACTGACTTTGAATTTATTATTACAGTTCGCTCATGTTCTGATGATCTTTATGCCAACACACTTCCCTGTGTACATTCTTCTTTAGTAGTTGAAAATAACAAATGCAGAAGACTAACTTAAAAAATAAATAATTAGACAGTCACTAGACAGTTATAAATTGACAAGCTTGACAGGTAACGAGAGCTTTGTTACTCTTTTGTCTTTTTGTTCTACTCTTTTTTGAGAACGCACTTTAATTATTGATGCTAATGATATCTTTAAACATTTTGACTTTTGTTTCATGTGTTCTCTGATTCTTTGCTTTTTCTGCATGCAGGCAACAATGTATGAATGCTTTTTTATTAATACTGTACTTTAAACATTGATTAGCTTTACTTTATTTGCTATTATTTTTAATTGAAATAGAGCATGTAGTGAAATTGATTCTTTTTATTCCACTAATTAATGAAATTTAATTTTGCTTTGAAAAATTTGTCAGCCAGAGAATAAATATGCTGTCTTCTAATTATATTTTACTTCTCTCAACTTTTTGGGTAGTTGTTAAACACTGTTAATGCTTAAGACTGATAAACTTTACCATTTCTAATGGCTGAAAACTATATTGCTTTAGAAGAATTTATTTGTAGTTTTGCTGATTGCCAAGATGCCATGCATAGCTAAAACAACTAACACTTAAAAACATTTACCCTCTGGAAATACGTTTGCATCTTCTTGAAATGCAACCTCAGAATAGAGAATTTCTGCAACTGCAGGCCTCGAGGGGCTGGGCTCGTTCATTGACTGTACACTCTTAACTTAGAAACTATATGATTGGCTCTCATGAACTAAGTATCTTAAAAGAAACTACACGCAAATCAAGAAGGGCACTCTGACCCTTGTGCTTATTACGAGATTTCTGAAAATGTCCAAATTTGTCTAGCTTAAAAACCAAAACTGTCATGTGCCATCATTGAATCAAACCATACCTGTCCACTGCTAAATCATATCCCTAAGCACTTCATCTACCTGTCTTTTAAATACCTAGAGTGATGGGGAATCAATCACCTCCCTGGGGAGCCAATTCTGATGCTTTATGACCCTTTCAGTGAAAAAGTTTTTCCGAGCCTCCTCTGGTGCAGCTTGAGGCAATTCCGTGTCACCCTGTCACTTGGACAAAGAGACCAACACCCACCTCTCTACAACCTCCTTTCAGGCAGTTGTAGACAGTGACATGGTCTCCCTTCAGCCTCCTCTTCTTCAGGCTAAACAACCCCAGTTCTCTCAGCTGCTTCTCATAACTCCTTCAACTGGAGCTGTTCTCCAACCCCTTCACCAGCTTCATTGCTCTTCTCTGGACACACTCCAGCAACACAATGTCCTTGTAGTCAGGGGCCCAAAACTGAACAAAGGATTCAAGGTGCAGCCTCACCAGGGCTGAGTACAGCGGCAGAATCATTTGCCTCGTCCTGCTGGGCGCGCTGCTTCTGATACAGGTCAGGCTGGTATTGGCCACCTGGGCACACTGCTGGCTCATGTTCAGTCGGCTGCCAACCAACAACCTCAAGTCCTTGTCTGCCAGGCAGCTTTCCAGCCACTCTTCCTCAAGCCTGTAGCACTGCATGGGGCTGTTGTGTCCCAAGTGCAGGACTCTGCACTTGGCATTGTTAATCCTCATCCCACTGGCCTCAGCCCATCGATCCTTTGCAGAGCTTCCCTACGCTCACGCAGATCAATATTTCCTCCCAGCTTAGTGTCATCCGCAGACTTACTAAGGGTTCTTTAAATCCCTTCATCCAGATCATTGATAAAGATATTGAACAGGACTGGAACCAGCCCTGAGCCCTGGCAACACCGCTTGTGACCAGCCTCCAGCTGGATTTAACTCCATTCACCACAACTCTTTGGGCCCAGCCACCCAGCCAGTTTTTAACCCAGCAGAGGGTGTGCCTTTCCAGGCCAGTGGAAGCCACTTTCTCAAGCACAATAATGTGAGAAGATTGCTTTTGGCTTAACAAATTCCATCTTCCACTGGGAATAAGAAGTTTGAAATTGTCAAGTTCATGGTGGGCTTGGTCTTAGTTTAGATTTGTAGTACTGTAGATTGTAGAATCATAGAATGGTTTGGATTGGAAGGAGCCCTTAAAAGTCAGCTAGTCCAATTCCCTGCAGTGAACAGGAACGTCTTCAACTACGTCAGGTTGCTCAGCCTGACCTTAAAAGTTTGCAGGGATGAGGCTTCTACAGTCACTCTGGGCAACCTGTTACAGTGTTTCACCACCCTCATTGTCAAAAATATTTTCCTTATGTATACATAGTCTAAAAATTTTAGTTTAAAACAATTACTCCTTGTCCTATTGCAACAGGCCCTTCTAAAAAGTTTGTCCCCATATTTTTTATAAGCACCCCTAAAGTCACTACCCTCTGGTTGTGACCGTCCAACCAATTCCATGTTCACTGAACATTACAGTCATCAAATTAATCTCTGTCCAATTTAGAAAGAAAGCTGTTGTGGGTGGACACGTCAAACACCTCACAGAAGTCCAGAGAGATGACACTCATAGCTCTTTCCGTGTTGATTGATGTAGTCACTCCATCATAGAAGGCCACTAGGTTGGTCAGGCAGGATTTGTCCTTGGTGAAGCTGTGCTGTTTGTCTAGAATCACCTCCCTGTCCTCTGTGTGCCTTAGCCAATCCACAGTCCTATAGGAAGTGTGTCTCTATGTTTATTTCATATACTGAAGTACTTTAGCACAACAAATGCATGCTTGTTTAAATTCTGAGCATATAATTTGTATGTCCAAAATATTTATAGTCAGTGACTGCCAAATGTATCAAATGCAAATGAAAACCTCCCCAAAGCATATATTTCTTAAAATACCTTGATTTTTTTTAATAGCTGTATGAAACTTCTTTGGTACGTCATGGGTTGATGACACTTGGACCTAGCGGATCTGGAAAAACAATGGTCATAACTATCTTAATGAGAGCACTGACAGAATGTGGCCAGCCTCATAGAGAAATGCGTATGAACCCCAAAGCTATTACTGCTCCTCAGATGTTTGGAAAACTAGATGCTGCAACTAATGATTGGACAGATGGCATCTTTTCTACACTGTGGAGGAAAACACTGAAAGTTAAAAAGGGTATGTAAATACATTGTGTCTGGTATCATAAAAATATCTCTCGAATGATATGTTGTAAAAAACATCTTGAATTTGCAGATGTGGTGAAGTTCCCTCTTGAGAGAAACTATAGACAGTATGGATGATGTTACAATTCACTATTCAAGAAAGGACAAGAGTTTGAAAATCTGTTGTTTCAGTAGTATATCTATTTTAAATAATTGTTCATTTCCTTGCCATTTCATTTCTACAGTGCAGTTGTGTTCTTTGGCAGCTGATAAGTTATAATTTAATTGTACTTGTGCTAATTTTACTAGCTTTAAAATAATGTGGTTTTTTTACAAGGTTTTTCATGCATCAGTTACACATACTTCTATTTCAGTATTTCAGGATTGGAATATTGAAATTCCTTTTCATAGTAGTTTGTTTCTATCTGAAAAAAATAAAAAGATTAAAGAAGGGGATTTTTTCTGAGGAACCTTCTTGGAAGGAGGCTCTTTTTTAAAAGAAAGTTGGGTTTTATGGATTGGAAATGTCTACATTTTCTCTATTGGAAATTTTCTATATTCAAAACAAAGCCAAAATTTAAAAATTTGATTGCCAAAATGTATGCATTTTAATCTATGTTTATCTTACAAAATAAAAGAATAACAATTAGATTCTCGGAACTGATGAGTGATGATGTTTTTCATTGGTTTAAATGACATCTGTTATTATTAAACACCTTTTGTTTATTTGCTCAAAGAAGGCTTATTTTAGCAAAAAAAATGCTAAATTTCCCATCCCTCCTGTGCTGCTCAGAAGGAAGATGAGGGGAAGAAGGAAGAAGAGTCAGATTAGGTGGGAAAGGAAGAGGTTGGGTCTGGAGAAAGAAAAGGGGATGGGGGAAAGGTGTTTTATACTTTTGTCTTTGTTTCTCATCATCTAAGTCTATGTTAATTTGCAATAAACTAATTTTCCCCAACTTGGGCCTGTTTTGTCCCTGACAGTAGCTGTTAAGTGATCTCCCTGTCCTTACCTCAACCCCCAAGCATTTTGCCCTTATTTTCTTCCTCTGTCCCATTGAGGAGGGGGAGCGAGAGAGTGGCACAGTATCTGTCTGGCAGCCAGCCAACATGGATAGTCAACATTATAAAGGTATACTTGTGTCCCCATTTGCTAGTAATTGTTTCAAAAATAGTTCCTTATGTAGGAATGCAATTTATACCTTAAGGAGCATCCATGGAGATAGCAGAAATTACAATAAATAAAATAAATTTTTATACATTGTTTAAATTCTGGGCCATCTTTTGGAAACAATTTCTTGCTCTTTCAGCATGGTGATATAACCTATGTCTCTCTTGATTATTTTTCCAGGTGAAAATGTGTTTCTGATTTTAGATGGTCCAGTAGATGCAATCTGGATTGAGAATCTAAATTCAGTTTTGGATGATAACAAGACCCTCACTCTAGCGAATGGAGACCGGATTCCTATGTCTCCCACATGTAAACTGTTATTTGAAGTCCACAATATTGAAAATGCCTCTCCAGCAACAGTTTCTCGTATGGGTATGGTCTACATCAGTTCTTCTGCCCTGAGCTGGAGACCGATATTGCAAGTAAGATTATCATTGTTTGCTACTCTTAACCTTATCTAACTATACTTTTTATGCAAATAAGTATTGTGAATGTTTTTTCAGGCATGGCTGAAAAAACGGTCTTCTCAAGAAGCTGAAGTTTTACAAAGTTTGTATGATAAAATCTTTGAACCAGCATATATATATATGAAACTAAACCTTAATCCAAAAATGGAACTTCTGGAATGTAACTACATTATGCAGGTAAAAAAGAAATTGTCTTCTGTTGACTGGAATTTGCAGGCTTCAATTAGTTTTCAGACTAGTGGCGTCATTCCAGTTCTTTTAATACCACACTATCCCTACTGGTAGTGTGAGCAGAAGGAGTGAAGAATAATTCCAAATATCTTTATATCTTGAGATGTAATAGCTGTGATTCTGTCAGTCAGCTCCTACAAGGTCGATGTAGTAATATTTGCCTGTCCTTTCCTATCATAGAATCATAGAATCATTTGGTTGGAAGAGACCCTTAAGATCACTGAGTCCAACCGTACCTATCTGCTACTAAATCATATCCCAGAGCACCTCATAAAATCATAGAATGGTTAGGGTTGGAAAGGACCTTAAAGATCATCTAGTTCCAAGCCCCCTGCCATGGGCAGGGACATCCCACTAAATCACACTGTCCAAGGCCCCATCCAGCCTGGCCTTGAACACCTCCAGGGATGGGGCATCCATAAATTCCCTTGACAATCTGTTCCAGTGCCTCACCACTCTCATGGTAAAGAAATTCTTCCTAATATCTAGTCTAAATCTGCCCCTCTCCAGTTTATAACCATTTCCCCTTGTCCTATCACCACAAGCCTTTATGAATAGTCCCCAGCTTTTCTGTAGGCCCCCTTCAGGTACTGGAAGGTCGCTATAAGATCTCCTCTGAGCCTTCTCTTCTTCAGGCTGAACAAGCCCAACTCTCTTAGCCTGTCCTCACATAGAAGGTGCTCCAGCCCTTCAATCATCTTGGTAGCCCTCCTCTGGACCTGTTCCAACAGTTCCATATCCTTCTTACGTTTCCAGAACTGGACACAGTATTCCAGATGAAGTCTCACAAGAGAGGAATAGAGGGGCAGAATCACTTCCCTCAACCTGCTGGCCATGCTTCTTTTGATGCAGCCCAGGATACAGTTGGCTCATGTCGAGCTTCTCATTGACAAGCACCCCCAAGTCCTTCTCTGCAGGGCAGCTCTCAATCACATCATCTCCCATCGTGTACTGAAAATGGGGATTGCACTGACCCAGGTGCAGGACCTCACACTTGGCCTTGTTGAACCTCATGAGGTTCTCACAGGCCCACTTCTCCAGCCTGTCCAGGTCCCTCTAGACGACATCCTGACCTTCCAGTGTGGCAAGTACACCACTCAGCTTGGTGTCATCTGCAAACTTGCTGAGGGTGCACTCAATCTTGTTGTCAATATCACTGATAAAGATATTAAACAGCACTGGTCTCGGTATGTACCCCCGTGGGACACCACTCATCACGGATATCCATCTGGACTTTGAGTCATTGAATACAACCATCCAACCAGGTCCTTATCCACCATACTGTCCACCATCAAGTCCATACCTCTCCAATCTAGAGAGAAGGATGTTGTGGGCACTGTGTCAGAGGCTTTACAGAAGTCTAAATAGATCACATCCATCGATTTACCCATGTCCACTGCTGCACTTACGCCATCATAGAAAGCCACTGAGTTGGTCAGACAGGATTTGTCCCTGGTGAAGCCATGTTGGCTGCCATTTATCACCTCCCTGTCCTCCATCTGCTTTAGCATAGCTTCTAGGAGGTTCTGTTAAATTTCATGCTTCTTTTGCATCCATGTTTTTGGTTTTTTTTTGCATTGAGCAGTGTTCCAGGCACGGCTTGCTCACTTTCCCCTTTCCTCTGCACCATCCTACTGTATTTTCCTATATTGCCTGAGGCATCCAGAATGCTTGCAAGAAATGAACTTCCAGGGACTATAAAGATGGGAAAGAATTTAAAGAAGAAAAAATATTCATTAAAAGAGATTAAGGCACTGAAGAGGTATTTATACAGAAGAAGTTAATACTCATAATCTGGCCACTAAACAAGAGGGATATAGTAAATATCTACTAGCACTGGAAGGACATAAAAACACAGAAGAAGAGTTCAAACTAGCTGAGTGGGTGTACAAGTTGGGATGAAAATTTGTTAATAGAAAATTTGAGGCAGAAGGAAAGGAAAAAGCATTTTCCACACAGCAAGAGGTCTGTCAATTGGAATTCTACCTTGAATGGAGGCTAAACTTTATCAATGCCTTATTAATAATAAAACTATGTGTTTGGCAAAATTTGCAATACTGTCAGTTCTATACTTCATGTCTCCATCTGATTAGTTTATGAGCCTGTTTTCATCTGCAGATTCTAAGTCTCCAGACTTCCCCTTTGTCCATGTAATCTCAGTTTTATATGGACACTCTCATAATAAGTTAGGTAGTGGTAAAACAGTAGGCAAGGTAATATTGTGGATAACACTTCAATTTGATATTAAACAAGTCAATTTGCACACAATATCTCTTTACTGTTCATTGGGGATTTAGCTTTAGATTTCCAAGTTTGAAGTATTTTGCGGCAAATTAATAACTGCAGTAAATTCTGCGAAGATTAACCCACTTGCAGTATCAAATGGAATTAGGATATCTATGGAGTGGGAGTCCCCAGGCAGAAACTACATAGCCTGCCAATTTATGATGATAAAAAAGATGGATGTGCTATGCACTAAAAATTTAGAGAGAGATATAATATTTTTGCTTCTACGTTTGCTATCTGTGAAACCTCTAACTGAATTGATGATGTCTTCATGGAATACTTTTCCCAGGACTAGACATTTCTGTGTTGTTTTTCATTAGGGCTTATTAGAAAGTGTGAGCAAGCCAGGGTTTTACTCATACTGCTTGGTCAGAGAAATATTTCCCTTATTTAACCCGTATTGAATGTTTCTTCCTGTGACTGAAATTCTCTACAAGTTTCTGTCAGAGGTGCAACTGATTAAATAAGCCTTAGTTGATCTCCTTGCTGAAGTTTATCTAAGAACAAGTGAGACCAGAGCTTTTATTCTACTTGATCATTTCAAAGATTCACTTCCTCGCTTACTTCCCCCCTCCAGTGTTACATTCACTTAGTCTTGATTTCCTTTCCCAGCAAGGATTTCATTCTTGCTGGGGGAAGTTAGGACAAAGAGCTGTGTCGGTTTTTGTGCTGTGCAGCTACTTGACAATGTTTCTTGACATCATCCAGCACGTCTACGTGCATCTCTCTAATATCCAGGATCTTACCTTGTTTCCAGTATCTGTTCTCCAGCTAGGATCTTCACCTCCTTTGCTCTGGACCCTTTTTTTTTGTCCAAGACCACTTCTTTTGGGGACCTTTCTTTTTCAAATCACGTCTCCTTTCCAGAACCTTGAGATTCCAGTTTTACCACAAATGATCTATGTGCAGAAGTACTGTACCTTATCAGCCTTCTTATTGGTTATTGTCTTATGGCTCTTTATTAAATCTGAGATTGAGGATATGCCACTTTTGTTTAGTTAGGTGTTTTCTACGTGTATAACTATCTCAAGCTAGTTGCATCTAGCAGGTAATGGACATGTACTTGAGATCTAAAATTCAGTTTTGGATGATCACCCATACATGCACATGTACCAAATTATCTGCCACTTGTTTATCATTTGCGATTTAGCCTGTTTTTTCATCTGCAACAACTTCATAATGGTGATCTCACTTTTGCTTTCCTCCTTGCAATTTCTGCTGACTTTCTAACTGTATATATTCTAGTGTTCTGAATAAACTTGGAGCTAAAGGAGATCTGATTGATACGGTCTGCATGAAGAAACAAAGGTGTTTGACAAAATTCTTTACTGGGGATTTACATGGAGGCTAAACAGTCATAGGAAAAGATGAATTCCTAGATAAATAACTGATTTGGAGACAGGAAATCTGTGACTGGAGTGTTAGTCTAAGGAAGTACAGGGGTTGCCACTGATCCTGAGGTGCCTTTGCCGGGAACAATGCTGTGCAAAATGTTCATAAACAATTTGGAAAAGTTTTAGGTGAAGGGGTTTACTGATGATACTAAATTATTCAGGGTAGTAAGGACAAAACAGCTAACCATGAAGAACTGTAGACAGACTTTATGAGACTGAATAAATAGGTAATAAAATGGCAAATGAAGTTCAGTGAAGATAAGCATAATAGGTTCACAAAGGGAAAAACCAAACTATTTAATGCAATGAGTAGTAGACCTATGGAACATCTTGCCAAAGAATGTTATGAATGATAAAAATTTATGGAAGTCCAAGATGAGTGTTGATTTTTTTGAGGTGGAAAAATCCATGGTGGATTCCTAAACCCTGAAAAAAGTATATTAGATTCAGAAAGCCCCAAGGTGAAAAGGTTACCAACAAGAAGCACCACCTCCAGTACCACTACAAGCCAGGAAAGTTTTTTACTTGTTTTTACTCTCTTCCATGTCCACTTTTGTTCACTATTGCAGATAAGATGCTGGGCAAGCTAAAGTTTTCATCTGATTTTTTTGCATCCATTTGTGTTTTTTGATTTTAAATTTTCTGTTTTCTTTCTCCAAAAACTTGTTACAGGATATTGCTAAGTCCCAAGGCATCATGGAAAATTTTGAACTTGAGCTTGTATTTAAGAGAACAAAAATATTTTGTTCGGATAAACTAGGACACAGCTTGTTCTGGAAATATTTAGATAAATCCTTCATCTTCCAAAGAAATGAAGTGACATTATTTTAACATTCTGACATCTAATTAATACTGATTAATCCTTTTTTAAAAGATGAAATGTAAAGTAATCAAAAGTATTCTAACTATTTAGGTCCTTTAGGTTGCATTAAAACTGTATAGCACTGCATTACTTCCACTTCAATATGAGATCCAAGACAGCATAAATAATACTTATTCTGAGAGCTGATTGAAAATCTGCTTCACTGTTAAAAATATATATTTTGAAACTATGTACTTATCACTGTCTTGCATAGAAGGGGAGTCTGAGTGATATCTAATACAGTCGAACATCTGGATTTGTGAGCAACATCACAGAAATGTAGATTATTATTATTAAATATATATTATATATAATATTAAATAATTATTAAAATTATTATTTTAATAATTATTTAAATAGAAAAGAGAATTTAAAATCATAGATACACTAATAGACTATTATATAGACAGATGCTGAAAATTCTTCCTACTTAAAAGTGGAAAGAAATAGCTAGGGCCCACCTACTGTTGGACTACTGAATACTCACTAGATATTGTAAAATCCCTGTAAAAGCTGTTGTGTTATCCTAGCTCTTAAATGAAATTTATTATATAGGCATAATATAAAAGGATAGTTGATAAAATTATTTAATTATTTTTAAAAATTTTATCCAGTTTCATATAAATTTCTTTAATCTACTTTCTTGGGTTTGTAGTTCTGAATTTTCTGTTATTCTTTGGTTACCTGTGTTGATTTTCAAATTATGATTTAAAGTTTGTATACATATAAATAATGCATGTGCATATATGTATAAAAGGTAATGGTTATGTAATATTTTCTTAATGCATAATATTTTAAAATATTTTCAGTCTATTAATCTTCTGGAGGGTTTGATTCCATCAAAGAAGGAAGGTGGTTTATCAACTATGCTTCATCTGCAGAAATTGTTCTGCTTTGCAATAATGTGGAGTTTAGGTGCCCTTCTGGAGTTAGACAGCAGAGATAAACTTGAAGCCTTCATTAGAGCTCATGAAAACAATTTAGATTTACCAGAAATCTCCCCTGGCACCAATCAAACGATGTATGAGTTCTATGTTTCTGAATCTGGTAAGCGAAAGCACTAACATTGTTTTTTATACTTGCACTTAAAAACTGTAGCTTCTTTGAAATTTAAAATTACTCCTTTAGTCCTTATTGTACAGTCATATGAGCAGAGATTTTTGATGACACTATAGTAGTAACGGAGACTGTGTATGTAGTGCCTCTGTAGAAGTAAGAAGTCAGAAACAAAGGATAGAGTGCTCATTGGTAACATTTTCTTATTTCTTTTGTTTTTAATTTCATTCTTACAGATTTCTTTTCCTGTAGCTTAAACAGCCTTCAGTTGTTAGATAATTTATGATTAGGCTGGTTTCCTCTAAATTAATATTAATTTTATTTTTAATTTTCTCACAGCTAGTATTTTTTGTTTAAAAATATCATCTGATTTTAATTTCACATAGTAACAATTATTTATCGATGTCTGACAATCAGTAGAACTGTGAGAACGGTGTGATATTTTGAATATTGTGCTTATTGATGTTTTGAATAGTATGATATTTCCACACAGAAATTATAGTTTAAATAACACACACAACAAATTTCACAAAGAACTGTTCTTTCAGTGTATATTCTCACATGAATACATCTGTTTCTTATGTATACAAATTCAGAGGTGTTGATTTAGTGTACTCATACGCAATCCATATTGTCACATTCTATAATTGACTTTCCTCTTCATCTTCAGCGTGAGATGGAGTTTTTAAGTAATTTTTTTTTAAATTTAGATAGCTATATATAAATTTAGTAGGACTATAGACTAATTAGAGGCAGTGATTAAGCATGTCATTTGTTAGATGCACTTCAGCTACATTTGAGAAAATGTATCAGTTTTTGTACTTTGTAGTACATCATTCATAACATTTAGGATTTTTTTTTCCTACTAACAAAACGTTGAACGTGATCAAAATATTGTGACTTGTCTTTCTCTTTTCTTTTTGTCATTTCAGGTGACTGGGAGCACTGGAGTAAAAGAGTTCAGGAGTATCTTTATCCTGCAGATAATATCCCAGACTATGCATCTATTCTTGTTCCAAATGTTGACAATGTCAGAACTCAGTTTTTGATAAACACAATTGCAAAACAACAGAAAGTAAGTAGAGGGTTACTTATTTAAGTATTTGTCTACTATGTGAAATAAATACAAACCTATTTATAAAATAAGTGAGAGTTGGAATATTTTTTCATATTCTTTGTCTCTATTCATTGCTTGCCAGATGCATCATTATTTACATATTGCTTTATTTTTATTATATTAACATGAGCCCTCTGTGCTTATTTCTGTACGTGGTCAAAATGTTTAAATTAATGTTTTTATGAAATATTTTTTGTCATAAAAGTTTAACTCCAACAAGATATCATTTCAGTGAAAAACACAAAACACTGTTCTTAGTCTTCACACTATATTCATTTTTCTCATTCGTGCTTTCTTTAATAGGGAGACAAAGAAAAGAAATTTCACAAGGTAATTGTCTAAAAACCTGGCATTCCTAGCCTTTACTCTATTTTTTTTCCCTTACTAGGAAAGCTGTAGTGAATAGCACTCTTATACAACTGTAGAAAAGGAGGGAACACTCCTCACACAGCTTTAAACAGGAAAGACCAATCTGGTATCATAGCTTTTGACAATAGTTATTAAAATATATATAGGCCTGTTTTCAAAATAGAAGTATCTGAAAAATTCATATATTGCTTCAGCACAATGCTTTTAATAACCCTAGCAGCTTCCTACGGAAATCTGGTCAAGTTGTGAAATATAAGACAGCGTGCTCCCTTCTTAGTAGCTGGAGACGATATTAGAAATACCGCAAGTGCATAAGGCAGTTCTGGAACCTGTTTTTTCTGTAAAATTATGGGATTTGGATAGAAAAGCTGATGGCTGTTTTGATGAAACGATTACAGAGGCTTTAATGTGGCTGTGCCTTTGATGTGTCTGACACAAATTATGAAAACATGCAAAATCTTTATATTTGGAAACAAATAATTAATCTTTGTATATTAAAGGCCTTGGGAGATACTGATTATATTTCCAGGTAGATTCCTTTGGTCATCATGGCAATAGAAATAAAAAACACTGTCGTCTTCTAGAAGGAGTCTCTGAACCTGCCATTTTCCCACATCTCAGGATTTCTGTGGTGTACAGTTTATATTTTCCTCTCTTCAGTTGAAAAGTTTCAGTGTTCAGTGTGCAATGGGACTTGCCTGTGCTTTCCTGTCGAGCACAATGTTTCCCTTCATGGAACCAGTCAGATTGCTTTTTTTTCAAGCATTTTTTTATTTTATAAGGTCTGATATAGTCATATATTGAACTGTGATAGAGAATTTTGAATTTTTTTTTTAATCCCCCTCCCTTGGATCAGATCACAGCAGCATGAACTTTCTTCCCAGCTACAGCCGAATTACATGTACTAGATTAAACCAATAGGGTGCTTTACAAATATGATGTCACGTGTCAGTTCTGTGAGTTTATTACTATCATCTCTATTGATCACTTGGATGTTCAAAAACAGGCTGAAGAGTGAGACCATATGGGATCATTGTGACTATTTGTTAGAGAGCATTAATTTAAAGCAGGATTTAAAGTCAGTCCAGAGTATTTGAGCATTTCAAATCTTCTGCATTATCAACTTCAGTGCATACTCCCTTTTGCAAACTGATTACATTCCTTTCATGAAGTGGACGTAATAACAAAGATAATATAATTTGTCAAAAGCATAAGTAGGATGAAAATCTGAGCTAGAAAAAAATCATGGAGGATTCTTACATGTCTTAAAAATAAGAGCTGGATTCTTACCTTGCTGGCTTTCATGAGATGGAATGGGCAATTCCTAGAAAAGGTTTAAGAGAAAGGAAAGAAGTATTAACCCTTTGGTTAAGTCATCAGAGAGGAGTAAGAATAGAAATGTATATATAGTGAGGCATACATTATGGTAGTATGATTTGTAAGAGCCAAAAGTGCCATATTAGAATCTTCACATGCTGCTGTTGAAAATACTGCATTGATAAGGAGGCAGAATAATTGTACTGTCAGCAAAACAGACTTTGTTTCCAATAATAAAACAATCACTAAGGAGAAACAGATTTTGGGAAAAATTCTAAGGTATTTCTGACCATCGTGTGGCCACCGTTGGCCAAAATCTGCTGTGTCAAAGCTTGATATCCTGACTAAGTGCTTTAAAGACCCTACACAAGAACAGTTGTCTTGTTGTTAAAATATATTTAAAAAAATTGTATTGGTTTCTTATTCCTTCATCGATGTTTAGTGAAAGAATCAAGCATGTCTGTGACATGCAGTCAATGAAATTCAGGAGAAAAAGTGCAGGTCAAGTTTGGTTCCAATTCTGGAAAACATACTGCTGTCAGAGGACACATGAACACTCTAAGGATCCAGAAGGCCTTTCTTGCTAAACCAGTTTATGTCAGCATAATTAGGCCAGTGAACCTTGGTAATAGACTTAAAATTCCAGTTTAGGGAAAGTGAAGGTGTGAATAGGAGCCTTAAAGGAAGCATGTTCCTTAAAGGAAGCATGGTGTTCTCTTGAGGTAACTTGAATAACTGCCTGCTTTAAAAACAACTGATATTCATAGAATCATAGAATGATTTGGGTTGCAAAGGACCTTAAAGTTCATCCAGTTCCACCGCCCTGCCATGGGCAGGGACATCTCCCACCTGACCAGGCTGCTCAAGACCCCATCCAACCTGGTCTTGAACACTTCAAGGAGGGGTCATCCACAGCTTCCCTGGGCAACCTGTGCCAGTGCCTCACCACTCTCATTGTTAGGAGTCATCTCATTAGACATCTTCCTAATGTCTAATCTAAATCTTACCCTACCCTCCAATTTAAAGCCATTCTCCCTACCTTATCACGACATGCCCTTGTAAAAAGTCCCTCCTAGCTCTCTTGGAGGCCCCCTTCAGGTACTGGAAGGTTACTATAAGGTCTCCCTGGAGCATTCTCTTCTCCAGGCTGAACAACCCCAACTCTCTTAGCGTGTCCTCATAGCAGAGGTGCTGCAGCCCTCTGATCATCTTCATAGCCCTCCTCTGGACCTGTTCCAACAGTTCCACATCCTTCTTATGTTGGGATTTCAGAACTGGACACAATAATCCAGATGGGGTCTTGTCATCTCCCTCACCCTGCTGACCGCGCTGCTTCTGATGCATCGCTGGATACAGTTGGCTGTCTGGGGTGCACATTGCCAGGCCATGTCAAGCTTCTCATTGACAGGCACCCCCAAGTCCTTCTTTGTAGGGCTCCTGTCAATCACGTCATCCCCCATCCTGGATTGAAATCACAGATTGCCTCGACCCAGGTGTAGGACCTTGCACTTGGCCTTGTTGAACCTCATGAGGTTCTCACAGGCCCACTTCTCCATCCTGTCCAGGTCACTCTGGATGACATCCTGGCCTTCTGGTGTGGCAACAGCACCACTCAGCTTGGTGTCATCTGCAAACTTGCTGAGGGTGCACTCAATCGCACTGTCAATATCATTGGTGAAAACATTAAACAGCACAATTTTAATGTTTAAACATTAAACAGGGGTCCCAGTACAGACCCCTGAGGGACACCACTTGCCACAGATCTCCATCTAGACATTGAGTAGTTGACCACTACTCTCTGAATATGACCATCCAACCAGGTCCTTATCTGCCAAACAGTCCACTCATCAAGTCCATATCTCTCCAATTTAGAGAGAAGGATGTTGTGGGGGATCGTGTCAAAGGCTTTACAGAAGTCCAGATAGATTACATCCACTGCTTTTCCAGTGTCCACTGATGTGGTCACCCCATCATAGAAAGCCACTAGGTTGGTCAGACAGGACTTGCCCTTGGTGAAGCCATTTTCCTTTGTTGCTGTTATGCAGGCGTAGTTCTCTGTTCCTTTTGTGAGTGGAACTTAAACACCTGTCAGAGTTTTACTCTTGAAGTGCTTTCTATCCTACCAGTTTCACTGGCCTGTCTAACAAGGGATATGAAGAGTACAATGATCGCTGCAAATAATTTTCATGAATATCCTCACGCATTCAATTTACAGAAAAAGATTGGATCGGGTACTTTAGGCAATATATGGAAACAGAAAAGGAGCTTCCAGGGGCAGAAAGCAAGTCTTTTATTTATCTAATTGTTTCCAACCTTTCCTAGCATTTGCCACAAAGCCATAAATATTTCTGAGTCAGTTAAGATGTCTGTACACAGTTCAGTATCTGTTATTCTTATTTGTAATTATTGTTACATCAGGTTTCTATATACCTTTTGAGTATCTCTTTCAGTAATATGCTTGAGAGGAGTTACAGCTAAACCTAATCTATACTGTAATGTTCCTTTAAGGGCAGTGCTGGGAAGAAGGTACTGCTCTTCTATTACAAGCGTATGTCACAAAGAATATCTATAGCAAAAGCAAATAGTAGAAATTTTATATTCAAATTAGATATCAGAGACTACTTTCTATTATCCAGAAAGCCACCTTAGGGTCATCCACTAGAAAAGACTGCTGCAATGACTGTGTTAGAAAGTGTAAGCAGTTAGACAATGGGCAGGAACACCTCTAGTACATTCTCATTTCATCTTTTCTCTTTTGACTCTACCAATAATTTATCTTGGAGAATCTGGGTGGGATGAATGACACATACTGTGGCATTGCATATGGAGAAATGGGAAAAACTCACCAGAATAATACACCATTCAAGAGTAAACACATAAAGTGTCCCTTTCTCTAAAATAGGTCTGTTTTGTATATTTAATTAGAAATTTTGATACTACTTTAAATGTCTGTTACAGGGGGTTTTGCTTACAGGAGAACCAGGAACTGCGAAAACAGTCATGATTAAGGCATATTTGAAGAAGTATGACCCCGAAGAACATTTGTCAAAATGTTTAAACTTTTCATCTGCCACAGAACCATTTATGTTTCAGGTAAAAATATATATTCTTGCATATAACTTCCTTTCTAATTATTTCAATTGTGCTTATAATTTTGTCGATAAAAGAAATAATTTAGAAATACAGTCTAAAGGATCTTTTACTTCTAAGTCACTTAAACACTTAAGAAAATTCTGTGAAACTTATAGATCCCTTTATTTTTCCTCAGTTCAGGAGTGACTACAACATCACAAAACTAATCTTTAAGGTCCTCTAATACTACTAATATGCTAGGATGTGATCTTGTAAGTTGAATTGGCTTCATTATCTCTTCAAAGCAATGAATTCAGGGTAACAGCCCTTCAGTAGGATAAAGTAATCATCTTGGAAGATTTCTTGATTGAAAAGTATACTCATGGAGCAGGTCTTAGAAACTCTATCCCAAAACTGAGAGTCTTTTTTAAGAAAGTAATATAAGTATTATTAAGAAAATGGTGAATAGTTGTGGCTTTAACAACTATTTCTTTAAAATTGCAAACTCACAAATTCCAGACCTGCCAAGCTTTACTGTTATGTGTAAGATCTCAGGCCATGGGTTATATCAAACTGTGAAACAGAATAAGGCAGCCATCCTTCCATGCATGCGAGATTAATTGAACAGTCATCATCTATGTCTCAGTGTCCTTTCCTTAGTGTATTATGGGTCACTATAACATTATTGTCTTGAAAATAAAACACAGTGCATCTGGTACAGAGAGTCTGTGAAAGGCTGTTACTGTGTTTTGTCTCTGCTGAACTCCTGTAGTACCTTTGAAGATACGCTCTTCCTTTTCAGCTAGGCAGTTAGCTGAATCCATACCTCACTCCACTGATTTCCAAGCAAGAGATGCAGCAGAAAAACAGTTAAAATGCTCCTAAACACGTGAAACCACACTCAAAATAGGTTTTTAACTTTGAGTAATCATTCTGAGGATATTTGAAATACTGAGTGATTTTGGATGTGTTAAATGTTGTACAAAGTTTTTTACTTCTTATATAATCACTCTTAGCAGTTTCTTTTTCACCTTAGTAACACAACTTTGAAGTGACACATTAATGCTAGCAATCCTCTGTATGTGTCTATCTTAGAACACTGAGCTAATTATTTTCTGTTTTAAAAAATGGAACAAAAACGTTGGACAAAACTGGTATCTGTTTTCTGTTTAAAAATGCTATTATAATTCTGTCTTTATGACAACACATGTCACTTCACTCATCTAGGATGACTAGATTTTTTAGCTTGTAAAACTAAAAGTTATTTGTCTAAGAAAACATTTCCTACCATCCTGTAAGGTATTTTTTCTGCCATAATTTATGTTTCAAGTGCCTTTAGAAAGACTGTGGAGCTGTAGAACCTTGAAGATATATTTCAATTGTGTATCAGTGTCTTATTTCTCTATTGTATCCTGCTTCTTACTTAGTTGAAAGCTCAGTCTTAAGAGATTATTGCCATTAAATGTTAAAACATTGCATTACTTAGCTCAGAAGACGTGGGAAATAACTATATAGGAAATCTAATTTGCCTCTATATGGTCTGTAGTTGTACTGCAAAGGTAAAGCAATTGAGCTTACCCAGGGGAAATCAGCCACAATCATATTTTTCAGACAGTGAGTGACAAAAGTCTCTGAAATCAGATTCCATTCCTCAACAGAACTAGCCTTTGGAAGGGACTTTCTTAAATGCCTTTCTAATTAGGTCAGATATTTATAAAAATTATGCTGTAGATAATGAAAATGCTTGCTGATACTCTAGCTTTCTCATAATTAATTCAATTCTGATTAATCATTCATTTTTCAAATTGTATGTGCTATATCTTCCTACTATCTCTTACTGACTTATGAAGCAAGAGAAAGAAAAAGATATGCAACAGATTTAACATCATCTGACCTGTTCATTTGCTTTTCTTGTAGCAGCTTCTCTTGCGTTCATCTTGACATATTTGAAGTCTGAAATAAAATTCACAAGAAGATGTAGTGTTTTATACAGAGATAACGCATCATGCTAAAATGAATGCCATTTTAATTTGGTGACTTCAGGATAATAATTGGCTTAGATGCTGATAATGAAATAATAATTCCCAAGTTTGAAAACGTTTTAGAAACTTATCTGGTAGCCAGAAGCAGACTGTAAGACATAGTCCTGGAAAATTGCATAGGAGTGTGATGAACAGGATAATAAAGTTAATCAATGATGAATCAGTGATGAAGCTACTAACAAAAAAAGAAAATAAATGGATGATTGCTTGCATTAGTTTTGTCTAGGTTAGGATTAATTTTCTTCACAAAAGCTAATAAGGGTTATGTTTTGGATTTGTGCTGGAAACAGTGTTGATAATTCAAGGATGCTGAGCAGTGTTTTCATAGAGTCATGGCATTTTCTGCTCATCACATCACTCCACCAGCTAATAGGCTGAGGGTGCACAAGAAGCTGGGAAGGGACACGGCCGGGACAGCTGACCCCAACTGACCAGAGGGATATTCCATGCCATATGACACCATGGTCAGCATATAATGAGGGAAAAAGCTGTCCTGGTTGGGGATAGGATGGTTAGCAATTGTTTTTCATTTGCATCAATTGTCTTTCTTGGGTTTTATTTCTCTTGCTTTTTGTTATTTTCCTTTTCATTACATTTTTTATTATTTTATTTTATTTTATTTTACATATTAAAGTCTTCTTGTCTCAACCCATGAGTTTTCTCACTTTTAACCCATGATTTTTCTCACTTTTTTGAGTTTTTTCCAACTCTTCCAGTTCTCTCCTCCATCCCACTGGGAAAGGGGAAGTGGCTGAGTGGCTGTGTGGCACTTAGTTGCCATCTGAGTTTAAACCACAACTGCTGTAGCAGAAAGGCACAAGTAACAATTTTTTTTAACAATTCATTTTAAATATCAGTGCTTTAGATGTAAAACAAGAACTTTCTTTAATTTTTAGAGGACAATAGAGAGTTATGTGGACAAACGCATTGGAAGTACTTACGGACCTCCTGGAGGCAGAAAAATGACTGTTTTTATTGATGATATCAGTATGCCAGTTATCAATGAATGGGGAGATCAGGTAAACAGTTTTTAAACAAATATGACTTATTCTCAAGTTGTTGCACTTTTTTCTTTTGAGTATACATGGGAATCAGTGGACTTCCTCGATAATATAACTGTTAATTATTGGAAATGCTTTCTAACTAACTATGGTGCATTGATGAAGAGTAAAGAGAGCGAATTAGATTTACTGAGGAGACATGTAGGATAGTGGTGTCGTGTCTTGTGTTAACTCCACTTTCTCATATTTTTGTAAGACTAAGTAAAGAATCACTGTACTAAAAGACCGTATTAGTAAATTCAGGGTTGACAGACATTCATCTGAGAACACAAGCTTTCTGCAAAATGGAAATGTGATACGTTGAAGAAAGTAGTAAGGGCTGTGTTCAAATTCAAGGGTAACACGTTGGCTTGCAAACTGGAGTAAAGATCTTTGGCTTTTGATGATCCCATGTACAATTTGGTTGTGTAACGTCTATGCCTATACAGAACCCAAATCAGGCAAAAGTATCTCACAGTTCCTTCCCATTGTAGGCCTGAAGTATTTCCAGCCTAGAATGCTAGGTCTTCTAGAATGTTTGTTCTAACATAGACCAAGGATATTTTACCGTTACCTTTTTAATTTGTTCATAGTAATTAACAAATGAGAAACCTGAGGCCTCTGTGGAGTTTTGAATGCTCAGGCTCTCTGGCTACTGTGAGGTTCACAGTTTGGATTAAGGCTACTCGTAAGATTGAGCTGGTTTGCTAGTAGAGTGGGTAGCAGGTCTGGTTGTTAGAGTAGGCTTGGACATGGATTTAAGTGGCAGTATGGATATGTAGACTGAATCATTCCTCCACTTCAGAAAGATGTTTTTGTCAAAAGTAGAAGTCAAGCATGTGTTTTTAGTGTCTCTGAAGTGAAACCTGTACTGTAGAGTGGAATGTGGAGTGAATAACCTTTTCAGAATAAACAGCTTCTCATTTAAAAAATTAGTTCTTTTGCTTCAAAGGAGGCCCAAGGAAGAACTGGAAAGCATAGTTTGAACACCTGAGCTGAATGTCTAGCAGCAAAATATGGGTCAAACCAGTTTTTTTTTCCAGTTCATTGTCTTAACTTTAATTGAAAGGAATACAGACTTTTTTTAATATGTATATTGTATGGTAGTACAGCTCTGAAAGAATTTTCCTGATGTTTAAAATCAGAGAAACCAAGATGTCCTGTGTGACTAAGGAAGACAGTTTAATCTGAGTTTAGGTTAAAGTGAAAACCTCTCCCTAGGGATTAGTGGTAAAGTTGAAAGAAAGAATTAAATTATCAGGGTACATTTTCTCTCTTTCTTCCTTTCTTCCTTTCTTTCTTTCTTTCTTTCTTTCTTTCTTTCTTTCTTGTTTGAATTTCTAACTTGTACATAAACTTACAGGTGACAAATGAAATTGTTCGTCAGATGATGGAAATGAAAGGAATGTACAGCTTGGATAAACCCGGAGACTTCACTACAATTGTAGATGTCCAATTAATAGCAGCAATGATACATCCTGGAGGAGGCTGCAACGATATTCCCCAGCGTTTAAAAAGACAGTTTTGTATATTTAATTGTACATTGCCATCCAATGCATCCATAGACAAAATTTTTGGTACTTCTTCCTCTTCTTGCAGTTTTTTTTTTTTCATAATTAACTTAAAATGTATAAAACTGTTATCTTTCTCACTTTCATCATGCAAACTCAGAGTACTCCCAGTGAAACAACTCAAACTTTACTATAGCAAAAATACTGCCATGGAAGTTAGATTAACCCTTTAAATGCTTGTCTTTCTAATTTTGGACAAGCAAAATAATTAGTAAGAAAGTAATGGCATTTCCTGGAAGAAAGTGAGCACTGCTATTACTATGAGGGTTACCATTCCACTTCTGCACTGTCTGAAATGACACCTGTTGTCAAAGATGTCAATTCTGTGAACTTTGTTATTGTATATTGTGAAAAGCCAGTAATTGCTGCTGGTTGTTTCTACACCAGTTCAGAAGAGCCACAGACAAGAGAGACAAAATTATTTAATCTGTAATTTAAAAGCAAGTTAATGTTTTAAATAAATACTTACACATCTTGCTCACGACCTACCTTATTATATCCTATAACTTGGGATTAATTGTCTATTGCATTTTACGTTTTCCAGGTGTAATTGGCTGTGGATACTTTCATTCATGTAGACAATTCAGCCCTGAAGTATGTGGTATGGTGAAAAAATTGGTCCCAGCAGGCAGAATATTGTGGCAGCGGACAAAGGTATACATTAGAGGGGAAGTTTTATCACAATCAGTCTGAACAGAGTGCCAGTGAGTGTAATTGAGGCACATATTCCTGAAGAACATATCTATAACTATTAGAAACCAGGAGAGAGATAGACAAAAAAGTTTTGGAGATACAGTCTGGAAAAATACCAGATTTCAGTATTCAAGGTAGATGAAGGGAAATATCAGTCCTTTCATTCCTATAGTTTTATTTATATTACCCAAAGATTTAATCACTATAGCTAGGGAACTGGGAATAAAATTGTTTATAAATTAGAATTTTTAATTTACAAAGCCCAGAGCAACGTATGAAATAATTACATGTTATAAGAGTTGGGGTTTTACATTAAATGTTAGATCCTGCTTCCAAGTAAATGATACATTTTTGATGACTTCTTAGAAGTAGTTTGCCCACGGTGTTATGTGTGAAAATTAGTACCTACTGTTACATTTTAAGTGCTATTAATTATAAATTTATAGATTATGTTATTTTTAATTACTTCTAAATGTTACTGACTTTGTATATTATTTTGAAAGTTTGAAATTTTGAATATTTCTCTTTAGACAAAGATGCTGCCTACACCATCTAAGTTCCACTATATCTTCAACCTTCGAGACCTTTCTAGAATTTGGCAAGGAATGTTAACTATAAAGGCAGAAGAATGCAACAACAGTGCTGTCCTTCTAAAGCTTTTTAAACATGAATGTACCAGAGTAATTGCTGACAGGTGTAATAATTATAGCATTTTATATTTAGAAGATTTAGCCATTTACTTATTTTATGCTCATTCATCTATAAAACTTGATATGATAAACCTTATTTAGCCAGTATGGAAAAAAATGTCTTATTTTACATGCGATCTGCATTGGAGGATTATCCCAACAAATGTGCTATGTGCTAATAGATTAGACAAGTAATTAGATGGAGAACTCTGAAATTCTACACACATTCTTTGTTCTAACCTATGTGTTTTTTCACTTACCTTTGGCTACACTCAGCCAATTCCACTGTAAAATAGAGGATTGTACTGTATCCTAAGTCTATAAACAAAGAATAATTTTAAATTGCTTTGATCTCACAGGAAAAAAAACATTGCATGCCTATGATTAAGAAATGGCCCATCTCCTCTAAATTTCCTTTAAATTATTCGTGAAACAGGTAGAGGTATAAGCTCTATTTGTTAAATATCCAGTAATGTTTTTGTGTTTATGGTGTTTCAAGTTTTTGTGAAATTCTCCGTATAGTACTGTCACTGCCAGTGAAACTTGACATATACCCACTACTGAAACTGATCTGTTATTGCCTAGTTCTCAGTGAAAGTTGGGAAGTCAAGTTGGCTTTGTGTTTTATGGTTTTTGTGTTTGACTATTATACTTTGGAGTATGGAAGTATATAATTTCTGTGAATATTGCCTAATCCATTTCTATGACTATCGTCCAATATGAATTGGCTCATAGGTGTTTTTCTTTGAAATGTTACAAGGTTTTTTTGTATTAATTATCTATTTTCCTCCCTATATAACAAGAAATGACTTTTTAAGAAAACTATACTTATTTTTAGATTTATTACTCCTGAAGATACAACCTGGTTTGATAAAACTCTTATTAAAGTAATTGAAGAATATGTGGATAAAGACTCAACAGAAGTTCTCCAAGCTGAGCCATATTTTGTAGATTTTTTAAGGGAGATGCCTGAACCAGATGATGATACACCAGAAGATTTTGTGTTTGAGCAGCCAAAAATTTATGAGGAGGTATTTCATTTTATGGCTAAATTACTAGGCTATGAAGTTTTCTTTTAATAATTAAGTATGCCATATTGCTGAAATATCATACAGAAAGTTTTGTTGAATACCTACCACATTTTTTGTGAAGATCTACCTAGATTTTTCTGGCTAGTACACAATACATGATTTTACTGATGTTACAGTTAATAATGCCATATAAATGTAGTTTATTAATTTTTATTCTCCTTGGTTTTTTCCATTAGCAGAAAATTTCTTCTTTAAATACAACAACAGTCACTGCAGTGAATTAAGACGATAATCTCATTACATGTGGGCAATAAATGAACTCAAGTTTGTGAAAAAATGTCAGTGCAGTTTTAAATTATGAAGGGCTATGCTAGTATTTTTACTGGGGTTTTTTTTGGTTTTTTTTCAGATTCCAAGCTTTGATTTTCTTTGTGAAAAATTGCAAAAGTATCAGAGACACTACAATGAATGTATTAGAGGATTATTTCTTGATTTGGTGTTTTTTAAGGATGCAATGACACATCTTATTAAGGTTTGGAGTTTGCTACCTTTTTTTTAGTTTAACTGTTGCAAGAGTTTTCCTGATTTAGGCAGCTGTGCATAGAGGACACATTCTGAAAAGCTACTCTTATTCCCAGACTTGTTTGCTGTCATTTTCAAAAACTAGGTAATAGCTACAGTAGTTTTACCTATTTTCATGTTTTATAATAAGTACCTTTTTATATGTATTTGTTTAAGCTTCTGTGTATTCACCGGTATGGAGATTTTCCTTGATAGGAAAGGTGAGGTCATAAAGAGGCACATTTGTATATAAAGAATTCAAAGAACACTTCAGAGGTGCCTGACAAGTGACAAAAAAAAAATAAAATGAGGCAGGATCTGATCAGATGAGAGACATGAAAAGAAATATAAATTCGGGCTGCAGTAGAATCAATGTGTAGGGTAAAGTCTCAATTTACAGTCAGCTGAACCCCTATTCAGAAAGGTAGGTATAAGGAAAGAATTAATCCAAAGTCAGAATCCCATTCATGGGGGGAAAAATAAAAGCTAGGTTTGAATTTTTTTTGAGCCACAGTGCCTTGGGTTTAAGAAGTTGTGTTAATTATCTCAGGAATTACTTTTACTCGGTGATCTGTTTACTGAAAGACATATAAAAGCCACGGTGAAACAGAATATGTTTGGTTCTTCTCTAGTTGGCTTCAAGTGAAGTAAGTTATTTTGTTGCGTTGCATTTAATCACAAGAAAATAATTTTATTTTTAAATACAGTCCATGTGATGCTAGATGAGTTTCAGAAGACCTTGAAAGTCTCTGATGCTCCTTTTCCATGGAGTTTAACCGGAGTTTTAACCAGAATATCTGGGGTATGCAGTTAGGTAGTAGAAAGGAGCTCTATTAACTACGTTAAAATGAAAGTCTAAATTTGAAATTAACTGGATAGGCTCAGAAGGCATAAACCCAAAATTTGTTTGAAGGAAAAAATTAATAAAATTCAAAGGCTTGATGTAGATGCCAGTCTTTTGCATTTTGTACATAATTTACTTGAGGAGCAAAGCAAACTGCAGCATCTACAAGTAATAATGCACCAACCTATAATAAACCTAAGAAAGATGTGATGTATATACAGAAAATGTGTAAAAAAGCAATAACATAGTAAATTTGTAATTCAGATTTTGTATCTGGGAGACTTAAGAAAATTACCTCTAAGGAAATGTTGAAGGTAGCTAAAATAGAGGATAACACTAAATGATAGTTTAAATGAGTCCAAGACTTTCCGACTTTTGAAGTGAGGAATGTAGTATGTTTGTTCATCTAGCAAAAGATTTTTATACTGATATTTTTATTTGATTTTGAGGATTATGTGATATTCAAGATGATAAATTCAACATAAAATGAAATCTCCCTTTATATATTTGAAACTTGTATGTAACTAATTATAACCATCCTATATTCTTACATGCAGCTTTTTCATTTGCTACATAGAATTTGTATAGATTGTACAAGTTTTCTTTTGAGAGGAAAAATTTTCTGCAAGTATCCTTTTAATAATCATTATGTGGTACTCTAGTAAATAAATTGTAGATTATTACAGATTTTAAATTTTGCTGATTAACATTTTCATTTAAATTTATTGATGCTCTTTTCTTCTAATTTTTCCTCTGTAGATTTCTCGGATAATTCGGACAACATATGGAAATGCTTTACTTGTCGGAGTTGGTGGTTCTGGAAAACAAAGTCTTTCAAGGCTGGCCTCCTTTATTGCTGGCTATGAAATATTTCAGATCACTTTAACCAGGTAAGAAATGCAAGAAATACGTAAGTCCAATTTAAGCTATTGCTTTCACTTTATACAGTCATAACCTTGTGTTTTTAACAGCTTTTTTTTTTCTTTTCCTTTTATCACTATTTAAAAATGTGGAAAACAATGAATTCTCATCTGATTTGTATACAACATTTGAACTGTGTGAACCGTGTGTTAGCTATTCCTGAGTCAAAAAATATGTATTTACAGAAGATGTTTACACTATCATTAATAAAACACTATCACTATAATATGAAAATAGCTGTATTCTGAGTTGGTTTGAATTAACAGGTAACATTTTTTATTTGTCCTAGATCCTATAATATAGGCAATCTGTCAGATGATTTAAAATTCTTGTATAGAAAAGCTGGAGCAGAAGGAAAAGGCATCACTTTTATTTTCACTGATAATGAAATAAAAGAGGAGTCATTTTTGGAATATATTAACAATCTGCTATCTTCAGGCGAGGTAAAAGTCTCAACATGACAGAAAATGTACTTCAGAAGCAGGAAGCTGCAGATTTTTTCCCTACTATTTAGTTTCTATTTATTTTGGTAACAAATTATAGAATCGATAATGATTAATTTTAAAATTTTTCAACTTTTAAAATAAGGAGTGCTCTTGCTATGGAGTTTCTGAATCTCTATTTCAGTGTAAGCCAGGAAAAGAAAGAGCTGTGATAAACATATTTCAGTAGAATTGACTGGCCAGTTGAGATATTTACTTTTCTTGAGTTAGACTTCCTAGTCTTTAATGGAGTTCCATGAAATCTAGAACAGGAACAAATTTGGCTTTTAGTCTGTCTGAACTGTATATATGCAGGAAGATAAATACAGACGTAAACAGAAGAGTGTGTATAAACTTCATAATAATTCCATCCATGTAACTTATTTTCTTATCAATTTTAATTTTATAAAAAGATTTCTAATTTATTTGCTCGGGATGAATTGGATGAAATCACTAAAGAATTAATACCTGTGATGAAAAAAGAGATGCCTCGGTGTTCTCCTACCTTTGATAATCTTTATGAATATTTCTTAACTCGGGCAAAGAAGAACTTGCATGTTGTCCTCTGCTTCTCTCCAGTAAGTTTTTGTTCATATCTGTCTTCCTTATTCCATTACTGAATGATCCTGTAAGGTGTGACAAGATTATTCAAGCTTTATATTTTAAGGAGCTTTAAATGTATGTAAAAAGATTGCTGAAGTCTGGATGTAATTGCTGAGATAACAAAAGTAATAGTAGGGTACTCAGAATTACAAAGCAAATTACTTAAATAATTCAAAAAATGTTAAAGTATTTCTTACGGTTTCTTCATGGAGTAGTTTTTCATAATACAAATCAATGAATGCATCTTTGTGAAATTTTTGCTTTTCACTTGAAAACAAGAATTTAATGGAAGTGAAAACAAGTTAATTGAAGTTTTAAAATATTAAGAAGCATTTCTATTTGTCATTAGCTTCATTTTTGTAATTTCATAAAATATTGAATGTTGGAAATTTAGCAAAATACTTATATAAAAGAAAAAACTGTGCAAGGTGATCGAATCAGAAAATTAGTGAGAAAAAAATAGACTATTTCATTATTTATATGAACTAAACATTCGTATCAACCTAATTAAGCATCATTAAATTAACAATGTTACTCTCTTTAGGTTGGTGAGAAGTTCCGTGCACGTTCCTTGAAGTTTCCTGGTCTCATATCAGGGTGCACCATAGATTGGTTCAGTCAATGGCCCAAGGAAGCTCTTATAGCTGTAGCCAGTTATTTTCTTTCAGAATTTGATATGGTCTGCTCTGAATCAGTTAAAGCACAACTAGTGGAAACCATGGGTCTCTTTCATGCTATGGTTTCAGAAAGCTGTGAGAATTATTTCCAAAGGTAATATTTTATACAAATGCAATAATTAATCTTAAAAGTGTTGCTACTGATAGTGGGGTTTGAACTTATTTGTTATATGAATAAATAAGCGTCTTTTAAAGCTAATACAAAAAATAAATTTCCTATATGATGTGAAGGTCAGGAAAAGTGATTACTGGTATGTTGCAAATTTATTATCTTCATTCCCACTATTCAACAGTCTTTAACATTGCTTATGTGGATAAAAACACATTGTGTAATTAGAAATAAATGTTTGCATTATGAAGAAATTTGGTTTTGACTGAATTAAAGAATTGATTTGTATTATCTTCAGTTTCATTGAAGTAATCAAGTGGCAGTACTTATAAAAAATATACTCTAAGCTGATGTTGCCAATATACCATGTCTTAGGTATCGAAGAAGAACTTACGTAACACCTAAATCCTATCTATCTTTCGTCAATGGCTACAAAGAAGTTTATACTGAAAAGTTAGCGAATATTAATGAACAAGCTGAACGTATGAGAATTGGTAAGCAAAAGAGGGATAAATATATATTTCCATGTATGGTCTCAAATGATCTGTTTTTAACATTAGACTTTCTCAATGGTCACTTAAAATCAGTTCTGCTGGGTCATGGTCCAAAACTGGTAACATCTGAGGACTGTTTCCAAGTACTCCAGTTGTCATTAGCTCACAGTGATTCTCTTACAAAAATGCCTCAAAGAAGCTGCCAGCTTAGTCATTCATCCTAGCATTATATTAAAGGTCAGTGTTTCCAATTTAGCATTTGCAATAGAAAACAGAACCTGAAAATGGCTGGAGAGAGTTCGTGATTTACTGGTGTAGAGAGAGTTAGCTCTAATCACGTTATTAACTGGACCTGTCTATGGAAGTTCTCACTATGTAACCTGAGTGTTTCCACAGTTGAATTATTTCAGATTTCTGCTGTAGAATATGTAGCTGTTACTTGTGGTCATTTTATAGCTAGCAATATGAAATACAGGAGAGTATGATTGAAATGTTCTTCTAATTTTGGATAGCTGTTTGAAATGACCTAATTTTTGGCATTAGATTAGTACTTAAATGGGTTCAGAATACATTTCCAGTCTTCCCGTTTGCCTTTGCTCTTGTAAATCTACAAAGGCAACTGAACAGCTTAGGAAACTTGGAGTTTATGAGAAAAGATACTGTATATCAGTCTGACAAAGTAGATAATTCTACATGATGAGCTTTTTCATATAAACCTAAAAAGATGTATAATAGCACTTAGAAAATTATTAATAACTAGTATACCTCACGTGAAGAATAGTGTAAGGATATGTAGATATTTATTTTATTCACAGACTGTTTACTGAATTACAGTGGACTGTAGAGGAGTAAGTGATCCTCCATATTTTCACATTATGCAAATTTCCCTGTATGGACCTGTTGCCAGTTCTAGAAATCAGAACTTATCATTAGTCATGTTTGAGATGGCCATAAAGTCTGAGAGCTTTAATGATTTCTGATGGGAGGGCAGGAGGTGATGTTCTTTCTCCAGTTTTTCTATTTTCAAAAATAATTTTAAAGAAATAACCTACATAGCTTCAGCACTGCCAAGAAAATTTCACATGTAGATTTTACTAGTTTCTCAGATGATATTATCACTAATTCCCTACATGCTTTTCGAAGCAGAATGGTCATATACAGGTAACTGTATGCATGCTACTTCTTCTACTGCAGCATCTTTATATCTTGATGCTCAGAAGATTATGGCTGTCAGGTTATGGGCAATACTCATGCCAGTGAGAAATTATTCTAAGTAGTTTCACTTAAGTATTACTAAAGAACAAAAATACTGGCCATCCCTGATTCCAAACATGCTCCACTGTTCACTGCATCCTAAGTAACTTTCTCAAAAAGTTTATTATTAATTACTAGCTACTATCTCACATATCTGTCCTTTAATCATTTGTATTTTATCACTTAATGTCAAAAATATTTCAAAGATTTAAAAGATTAACCTTGAAAGTTGTTTCATTTTGTTAGGCAATTATCCTGATGTGGGATTTAAATTTTATGTTACTAAACTCAGCTGAGTTAATGTCACTCTTTTCATCTCCTTGTTAAAATGTTTGCCCTGTATGTAATGTTGTCTGGGCCTATTCAAGATGCTTGTAAAGCAGTAAAATTGTGAAAAATACCTCCATCAATACAGATTCCTAGAAAAGTTTCTGGCTCAAGCACACTGGAAGCACACTGGAAGTGTGCTTGTGAGCTCTGTAATATATGAGCAACGTATTTTGAAAGATAGCATGATGTCTTTTCTTCTGTTTTGTCATTTTGAGTGAGATAGGTGAGGAAAAAACCTGAGATGCATTAACAATTAAGATTATTTCTGAATCCTGTGTCTTCTCTCAGAATCCATCTGGGGAATCTTTCATAGAGCACCACATGTGTGAATAATGTCTTCTCATATACAACTGTGGTTCCACAAGAAGACCTAAGCTCAGCCTTGACAAAGAGTCATGTCATCTATTTGAGCAATGAGAAAGAGATTATTTTGATTCTCTCTATGGGATCAAAATATGTGGAACCTTTTTAACTTGATAAATATCTGCGAAAGACTGTATATATAATAATTATAGAAGGAGAAAACTCATCTCTTTCTGGGCAACTTTTACTGTAAGGCTGAATGGCCTCTGTGTATGTTTGCTTGAGAACATGTAAGAGATATGAGGGGACTGCCAGTAAGCCATATGGGCACAGATGCTTTTATGTGTTTTTCTGCGCTGTCACCAGGGTCAAGGTAAACTCAATATGCAGGAGCTGGAGGTTGTAATCTTGCTATGACTTTTGGGTGCACTTTTGGTGACTCCACTTCTTGCCTCTTCTTTCTAGAAAGAACTCCCTATTGAAGGCACTTATGGACCCTACTACTTATGTAATTTCCTCATGCAACGATACAAATGCAGTATCAGTCTGATTTTTTGATTGTCCAATGACTTCATGACACAACATATCCTTGACATACCCCCCTTTTCTCCTTTTTTTTTACTTTTTGTTTTTTTAAGAAGCCAATATAATGAGTGTAAGGATTTGTTTTAATGTAGGTAATATCCCAGCTGTACACTTTTAGGTGCTGTTTACAGCTATAACAAAATAAAATGGATTTCTCTTTGGAAGAATCAAGCTTCTTTGTAATCATTTTGCACCTTGTGAAATTATTTATATCCATGAAAACTGAATAGTAAGCACAGTCATGATAGTATGAGTGCTTATATCTACTTTCTCTCCTTTACAGAAATTTAAATGAGAACACAAGGTATCTAGAGCTAGATTGTATAATCTAACCAGGAAAAAAATAGTTTTCATTTTTCTGAATTTTATCTTTTACTTAATAGGTTTGTCTAAGCTGATGGAGGCCAGTGAATCTGTTGCTAAACTCTCTGAGGACTTGGCTGTTAAGGAGAAGGAACTGGCTGTGGCATCTGTTAAGGCAAATGAAGTAAGTACTTGAGCGATAAATAGCAAAAAGCAGGGAATAGCACCAGTATATATAGTGAGATAAAGTGCAATAGCAGAATTTTCTGATAATTTGTACAAGCCAAAAAATGTGCATTGTGGTCTAAAATGAGGTTTCTCTCCTCTCTCTGTAGTGAGTTGATTTAGCATTTGCTTCTGAAAGTGAAGCACTTTAAGACAGTGGCTAAGTGATTTCCTTGTTCTCCTCCCATTTGTTACCCACTCCTATAAACATCAGGTTTACGTTTTTGTTTCATGACTTTTTCTGTGCTTGATCGATGTTTATTAAACTTGGGGTTATATGTGCACTTATTTGCAGATAAGAAGATAACAGATGGCATTGAGACTTTTTCAAAATATCTTGGGGAAAAAGTGCATCACGGTTCAGTTTCCTATTTTGCCTTTTGCATTGACAAGGTGTCTGTGTTTTGATGAGATTGGTAATTTGGTTTCCCAAATTATTTTCTGGATGTTAGGGAATGTATTAATATAGGAATTCTGTTTTCTGAAAAATACCATAATGCTATGATGGTGCGTAATTTATATGCACTGGAGAGCAAAGTTTTGGTCCGTGATGACTATGGAACTCACTGCAGTTTTCAAGGCCTTTCATCTCATGAGAGAGAACATTATGACAGAAAGGGATGAATTACACTTTTCACATTTCAAGATTATGACAGATAGCTCTCACCATCTTTAATATTTATATTTGCTAAACATTTTGAAATAGCAATGGCAGTCATTCACATAGCATCTTAGCTGTCAACTTCTTCAACAGGGCAATACTTATGAGTCATCAGAAGTAGATGCATGGATAAATAATAAAACCCTAGACATTTATTATGTTTATTATAATTATGTGTAATGTTAATTTTCTACACATTTCTTTCTTTCCTTTGGTACTGAGACCTATAAAAATCAGAATTGGATTTTACAAAAAAAAAATTTGAGCGATTTGGGGATTTTATCTGTCATTTTTTTCTTATAGATATTTGGGAGCATTATATATGTTTATGTAATTTCTTACAGAATTCTAGCCTTGACCCTATATCTGATACTGGTCAATTAACATTCTGACATCAACTGCATGTCACACATGCACAAGACAATTAAAATATATGTACGAAAGAATCAGATACAAATGAATAGCTTCACTCTATTAATTCACATGGGGCTGTACTTTGAAGAGACTAATTAAAAGTGAGTCTTTTTAGACAAAAGGAGTAAAAGAGAGGTTGACCATTACTGCAGATGGTTTGCTATCTTCCACTAGTTTTATCAACTATACTATTTTAATTTTTATCTGCAGAATTATTGTGAAAAAGCAAGTAATTATTGTATTGAAAAAGTATAAGTTCAACTAGGATAAAAATCTATCATAGGATTAAACTGGCTTTAAAAACTGGCTTTAAAAACTGGCTTTAAAAATCACTGAAAGGTCTTCTATCCATTATAAAATAATTCAATTTTTACTACCCAGCTCCTTCTGAGAGATTCATATGATATTTCTTTGTAGGTATTCTGTAAATTATATTAATTTTTTCAGTATTTATATAGTACTATATATAGTTGAGGTTAGCTTTATATATTCCTGTATGATAGCCTTTACATATCTGTTTTCTGTTGTATCTGAAAACTTAATCACTTGTTCCATCATTTTGATTTATAAATTTTATGTGTTCTTTATCAATTCCAGGTACTAGCAATAGTTACAGAAAGTGCTGAAGCTGCAGCTGAAGCAAAACACGAAGTCCAAGGCGTAAAAGATAAAGCACAAAAAATTGTAGATGAAATTGATGTAGAAAAAGTGAAGGCAGAGAGTAAACTGTTGGCAGCTGAACCAGCATTAGAAGAAGCAAAAGCTGCACTAAATGTGAATGAAATTCTTACGTTTTGATTAGTTTAGTAGTGTTGAGTCACCAGTGAAAGAAAGTCTAGAGCCACCAACATGCAGTTTTCACTTGGTTTTGACTGCTGTCACTAGCTCTTTAGAGTTAATGGTCACTTCTCTGAAGAATATTTACGGAGCTCTCATTTTACCTTAAACACATAGAGATTATTTTAAAGTATTTGTTCTGCTTCCACCCTAATACTTGATCATTATGAAGGTATAAACCTTTCCAAAAGTTATAGATACCTTTAGAATATCTGTTGTTATTAATTCAAGAAAATACTTCTTGTGCTAAAAGAATGTTTATTCTTTATACTTACCTAGTTGTATCTTTCTTTTACAAGAAACAAAAGGCTGTCTCTTGTTCACAGAAAGAAAACCTGTTTAATTTGGAGAGAAACAGGAAGCAATAACTTATAAACAACCCCTCTCAAATCCATCTCAGAATAAACTATGACACTTAGCCCTTAAAAATCCAGAACACTGGTTTACTAAGGAAACTGATTTTAATTAAGTCTTATACAATTTTACAATATACTTTTCTTCAGTCACTTAGACGGACAAGTTAAGTTAATGCTGCTCTTCCATGTATTTAAATTTGATTTTTGAGTGATTTCTGTAGCATTGGGAAAATATTCTTGTCTAATAAACGTTCATTAAAATTATTAGTTTCATGAAACTATGAAATTTGTTAAAGTAAGCCCAGTTACTCACTTTGTATGTACTTAGTACAAACTTGCCTCAGACAAGAGTTAAGACAAACAATAAAATCAAGATACTAAACTGGAAAATAGAACAATGATATTGATGCAGTACTGTTACATTTTTCTTCAAACAGACCATCAAACCAGTGGATATTGCTACTGTTAAAAAACTTGCAAAACCTCCTCACCTAATCATGAGGATCATGGACTGTTGTCTGCTACTATTCCAAAAGCCATTAGAACCAGTTACCATGGATCCAGAAAAGCCTTGCTGCAAGCCATCGTGGGGAGAATCATTAAAAGTAAGTGGAGTTGCCAAGTTGCCATAAACATCAGAAATGGCAACTTGCATATCAGAGAATCTATGTTGTTGTTTATGCAAAACAGGAGAGACTTTTTAAAAAATGAAAGATATGGTTTTAAGATAGGCACAGTATATAAACAGAGTTTGTTTGGTAGCAAGTGGTAGGTGAATTGTGTAGAGAATTTTGCACTAGCAGTTTTAGATATTCCTTGTCCCATTTCTGGCATATGAACTGCTGGTAAATAAATCAGTCAAACTAATCATATTAAGCATATGTGAGATAAGGACATTCTGGGAAGCCTCTCTTTCTCTTTAGAAACTTGTATGTTCACATTTAAAACAGTCTTTTCTCATCCTTCAAGGCTCCTTGATGATTTCAAAGGTTATTTGACTGACTAAGAGATAGTAGCTTTAGTCATTCTGCACTTCAATATTCTTGGCCAAAATTCCTTGGTTGGACAGCCATCTTCCTGGCTGGACTTCGGTCTTCTCTCAAAATACACTTTTACGTCTATGTCTTCTGCTGCCATTCTTTAAATTCTGTTCTGCCTCTATTAGTGCATCCATTTACCAGTATTATTGTCTCAAATTTTTTTGTCATGAAAAATGAAGAAAATATATATATTTTGTATACAGTTAGAGCTCTTGCTTTTTATTTAAGCTTTTTCAGGAATTAAAAAATCATCATTTTTGTTTTATTTTCTCCTGATATAACGAAATAGGATAAGCCGTTATTCCATTAGTCACCTTTAACATTTAAACATTCATTAGAAGAAAAGTCAAACCCAATTATTTCCCTTTCCAGAAGAATTTAGATCACATTCCACAATTGCATAAGCAGATTTTTTTGGCATGCCTTAGATCGGTTACAATAGTATCTCTGGGGCTTTATCTTAGTTCAATGAAATGCTGCTTCTTAAATGCTTTTTAAATGGCCACACAGGAATATGGAAGATTGAAAGCACATCAATAACTTTCAAGCCTAGTTGCTGGAGTGTAACTGCTTTAAACTTTAAAATAATTGAAGGCATGTGGGAGGACTCATAACTAAGTAGCACACTTATAATGTTAACTGCACAAATTACTTTTTTTTTACTGAATAATTTTAGGAACATTTTTTAACATACCCATTAACAAACTTCTGAGTATAAAATGTGTAAATAACTTATAAATACGCTGTGTTGGTTTTTTGCAGCTTATGAGTGGCCCGTTCTTGCAAAGTCTACAGCAGTTTCCTAAGGATTCAATCAATGAAGAAACAGTAGAATTACTCCAGCCTTACTTTAACATGGAAGACTATACACTGGAGGCTGGTAAAAAGGTGTGTGGTAATGTGGCAGGACTCCTCTCTTGGACACAAGCCATGGCAATATTTTATGGTGTCAACAGAGATGTCTTACCTCTTAAGGTGACTCTTAATTTCTTGCTTTCTGTTTGCTTTCCATGTAATTTAATTTAATTTAATCTAATTGTAGTAGGGTTTAAAAAATGTATATATAGATATCTTTATTCAGACATAATTGTCTGTAGTTTTTAGTGGCTAAGGATGATAGGAGCAGAAAAAACTTATATCTTATTCTAGACAGAACACAGAACAAAAAATTAGCCTAAATTAAATTTATGTGCTCTGATTTACTGTGTACAATGAAAAAAATGTTATCATTTTTTGTTTTTATTATGTTATAATTACTTTGTAATTGTTTTCAAAAAGTTGCACTGGAATAGGATCTTCTTTCCTTCTCCAAAAAGTCCTACAAACAGGGGTTTGCAGTTATTTAACCTTCTTTTCTTTCACACAATAACATTGAGGGAGTGGACTGATATCTTGCCCAAATATGAGTATTCTGAAGAGATTCAGAGCTCTCATCACTAAAGGAATTTTATTGCAATAGTAGGAACCAAAATATTTCTAAGAGTAATTTTGACTTTAGTGTGGGTGTTCTTTTTGATGTTCGTGAACATCTGAATAAAAAAAATTATCAGGGGTAAAGACCATATAGAAACTGAAATGCAGTGATTGTTGCTTTTTTGGATTCTAAAACAAGTATTTAATCCCTAAATGTAGCATAGTTTTAAAAAAAATGAAAGAGGAAAGCATCTGAATGGTGATCCAAATCTTCGCCATGTTTTTCCAGTGATGCAGGTAGATGATTCAAAAAAATTGTTTAATGAATTTCCTGTGTTCAGCATAAGTATCAATTTAGAAGCAATGAGAATATACGCTGTTTTAGGACCATGATTTTCGAGTGGGTAAAAGCTACATTATTAGCCGATAAAGGACAAATCTCCCGGTGTTGTGATTGTTGATTGCCACAAAATGTAGAAAAAGAAATAATAAAGCATAAAATCAAGGTGGTAGACTGATGGTTTCTGTAGGCTAATCGATATGTACAGATCAGAAACTTTATTTCCTTAACCAGCTTCTTTAAATATAAATTTTTTTTAATGAAATAAAGTTGACGATACATAGTAGGAAACTAGAGTACTACGTTGTTTTTTAACAAAACTAAATGTATCTGCTGCATATATATGCAGTTTTCAGATTAATTTTTTAATATTTTCATTACAATATTAGAATAAAAGTTATTTTGCTGTATTATTGTCTCATGATTATTGTCTCATGATGAACTAAGTGGGCTTAAACAAATTATCAAGGTATATTCAAATCTTGTATGATTATTTCAATATTTGTTCTTTTTGCAGGCTAACTTGGCAAAACAGGAAGAGTGCCTGAAAGCAGCTAATGCACAATTAGCAAAGGCACAGGAGGCATTAGATGAAAAGCAAGCTGAATTGGATAAAGTGCAGGCAAAGTTTGATGCAGCAATGAAGGAGAAAACGGTGAGATAACACTATTTTAAGTATTATGAAAAATACTTGCATACAATTCTGTTGTGTAATCAGGAATTGATATAAATTTAAGGCCTGCTCCTGTGAAGGACATAGATGAGATTCAGGTATAAAAAGAAGAGATTTAAAGCTGTGTTCTCTCATATTTCCTTCTTTCTGTGAATAGAAACATTAGACAATAGAAGCACTTAGAGTTCTCAAGAATATGTTTTAAAAAAATAAAATATTTGTCATAAATAGAAGATAATCCTTAGATTTTTGCATTCTATTAGTAAATTAAATAGGACATTTTTTCAATTCTAGGACTTACTGAATGATGCAGAAACATGCAGAAGAAAGATGCAAGCAGCTTCTGCACTTATAGATGGACTGAGTGGAGAGAAAGTTAGGTGGACTCAGCAAAGTAAAGAATTTAAATCTCAGATTAACAGGTATCAAATTAATCAGTGAAAAAAAACCTGAAATGTGTAAAAACTGAAGTGCTAGTAAACAGTTTAGTACCTTTAATTGTTGTACTTCATTTTCCTCCTGGAAATATTAATATCGTTACACAATTAAGTGAACTATCCTGAAATTTTCATTTTCCTCCCATAAGTGAATACCCAAGTGCTGAATGCTTGTATTTCAGTTCAGAACAATACCTCTGGTTTGGAATTTGTTTTCAAAGGGATTCTTTCTAGTGCAGTTATGTGCCTGTATTATAGCTGCCTCCCCTGTCTTTCCTTACACGGTTCCTACCTGGTTCAAGTATTTCCAGTAGGTGGGAGATAGGGATGATCTAAGAGAAGGATACAGAGAAGGACACTGAGAAGGATAAAGGAAGTACTTGATACTTGATAGAAAAGGAAACACCCCTTTTCATATTAATTATGACATATTTGTATAAAAGAAGGAGGCCTAGAGACTAGACACTAGTCCTTGTCCTATAGCCTGTGTTTTGAAACACATTTGACTGTTGGCCTTGGGAGTCCACATGGTGTTGCTGTCCAAATGACAAAAATCTGTGGAGCAGCTTAGGAGCCAGAGGTCCCAGTTGTTTAGAAAACAGGAAAACTGTCAAAAGTGTTAGTAAAGGTAGAGTCTGAAAGTTTAGGTGCAGCTTCTGTGTAATGCTTCTGTTTGCATAAATTTCCTATGGGCAAATTGGGTATTTCTGGTGAGGTCTGCTCTTTCCAAAAGAATTATGTTTCTATTTTTGATAGATATTGTATTGCAGACATGTTCTTAAGAAATAGAACATGTCTTGCTTCAGTTGTGAAAGAAGGAATAGCTGTCATCAGGGCTTTATTACTTTGTAGATGCGAAGAAAATGTTTCATATGATACTACTTTTAAATTTTGCCACAAAAATATGTTTTGGAAAAATGTGTTTTGGAAAAATAAAGGACCTATTTGTCATTCTCAAAGAGCAACAGTTATCTCCTTAAATTGTCCTCAGAAATCTTATATTTCAAAAGTTGGTTGTCTACATCAATAGAAATTATGCATCACCTTCTAATTATTATTTTGTTCCTTTTCTAGACTTGTGGGAGATGTACTGCTCTGTACAGGTTTTCTTTCGTACTGTGGTCCTTTTAATCAAAACTTCAGGAGGCTTTTACTTGAAGATTTATGGGAAGCAGAGCTGAGAGCCCGTAAAATCCCTTTTACTGAAAACTTGAACCTGATTTCTGTGTTGGTAGATCCACCGACAGTAAGTTCTTGATGCTTGATGGGTTTCAGTTTAATTTCAATCAATGCATTCTGTGAGTGTTACCCAGCATTATGCCCACTTAGAACAGAACTATAATCCCCAATAATCGCTGTGCAATGTAGTGCTGTGATTTCCAGATGTTCGTGGCAATTTCCACTAGACATCTGTATACTGAGCAATGTTTAGACAGATTAACAAGTTATGTATTATTAATAAGTGACATATACAATTAGACAATTGCCAATAAGATCTTAATTTGAGAACCCATCACCACAGCTACAGATCATTTATCTACTAAAACTGTGGGTTTGGTTGTTAGCTTTTGTTTCTGTCAATATTATCTGGGTCAGGTTTCAAAAACAGATTTTATGTCAAAGAGAACGTTTAAAAAAGAATGCAGGCTGTCTTCTCATTCAATGTGAATGTATGAGAAATCAGAGGACAGTGCTAGAATCTTCAGCTTTCCTTCTGTAAAAATTAAGGCTCCAAAACTCCCGTTCTCTTGGTTGATCCCAGTATGTAATTTGACTACCAAGCTGCCTCTTGACTTTCTTACACTTCTAAAATATTTTTGTTTATTATTCTATATAGTTAAAAACATTTACAAAAATAAAATCCTGGAAATATTTTTCCATCTGCATTCATAATTTTTTAGCAGGCTCAGATATGCACTCCCTTTAGTTTGATGTCCCCATTATTTCTTAGAAAAATTGTAATTCATGGTTAATTCCAGTAAGATTTTATTCCAAACTATGAGAGGTTTTGGTTTTATTTCTTTTTCTATTCTTCAGATTAGCGAGTGGAATCTTCAAGGACTGCCTAGAGATGATCTCTCAATTCAGAATGGTATTATTGTCACTAAAGCAGCTAGATACCCCCTTTTGGTAGACCCACAAACTCAAGGGAAAACATGGATTAAAAAGAAAGAAGAGGATAATGAATTACAGGTGAACAGTATTTCAAAGGAGTAATGTGCTGTATTATAGTCCTTCAAACATTATTGCTTTACGGTGTGTCTGCACTTGAGTCAGTCTAACTCTTACAGATATCTGAGATAACTTTTAACTTGTATGGAGACTGCTGATGCAGATGCAATAGCAGGGAACTTGACAAGAGATCTAAGTCCCATTCAAAGACTTGGAAAAGGTTATATAAGTAAAGTGAATATATAAGGAAATACTTCTATGAAATCTAGAAAGAATTGTGGAAAAGAGGGAGATAGCCTTGTGTTCAAAGCTGGCGAATATGTTCCCTATACGGAGGGCAGAGTGGTGGAAAGTATAGCAAAACAGAATAATATGAAATTATTAAAGGCGAGTAAAGAGGGCAACTCTTAGTAAGAGTACAGACAAAGGCTGGAAAACTTACAGCTTTGAAAATGTAGGCAAAGTACTTAAATTGATGCAGTCCAAAACTTAGAATCTGAGATGAAATTCATACATGAAGTTACTGCCACAAGAGTAAATTGAGGACAACCAGTTGAAAGTAAACCCAAGACAAATCTGTCTATTGTAATGTTACTGCAATTTTAATAGCTCTTTTATAGCTTAAGCCAAATGGGTTAAACACCTGCTCATGTCATATAATACTAAGATGTACACGTGTCACTGTAGCTGGCATAATAAATGAATTTTTTACAAATGAAGTAACATGGGAAAAGGAATCTGCATTTAAAAACCCTTAACCTGAATGTTGTGAAATCTCACAGGTCCTCCTGAACCTCAATAAATTTTCAGGGTATTAAAATCTCTAGATTTTGGAGAGTTTAAGTCTTGGAGTAAAGAGAATGTGAAATTCTTGCTAATGATTTTATCATTAATAAAGTGAACTGTCAGTACTGCAGAAAAGTTGAGGTTGGAAGGGATCACGGAACATCATCTAGTCTAGTCTCCCTATTCAGAGCAGGATTTACAAAAGCAGGCTGCCCAGAACTGTGTCCAGTTGAGTTTTGGATACCTTCAAGGATTCAGAAAGAATTCACCATCTCTCTGGGCAACCTGGTTTTGAGTTCAACTACCCTTGTGATAAAGTTGGTTGTTTTTCTTTATGTTTAAATAGAATTACCTGTATTTCAATTTGTGCACACTGCATCTTGCCCTGTAACTGTGTGTCACTAAGAGGAGTCTTTCTCCCAGTTCTTCATCCCTGTTTCTCAACCACCAGGTATTTATTGTATACGTAGGCAAATACCTTTGAGAGCCTTCTTGTGGCTTCATAATCCCAGGTCTCTCAGCTTTTTTCATATGTCAAGTGCTCTAGTGCCTTAATAATCTTAGTGGTCCTGTGCTGGACTCATTTCAGTGTCTCTCTTACACTGGGGAGCCCAGAAGTTGAGAGGACTCCAGCTATTTCACTCTAGTACTGATCAGAGGGGAAGGATTGCTTCCTCAACCTGCTGGTCACGTTTTTACTCATGCAGCTCAGAATGCTCTTGGCCTTTGCTGAAAAGGCAGATTGCTGGCTCATGCTCAACTTGTCCACCAGGACCCCAAAGTCCTTTTCTACAACGCTGTTTTCAAATAGAATGGTAGTATTTCATATTTACAGAGAAAATCTTGAAAATAATATGAGAACTTTCTTAAAGTCAGAATCTAGGCAGCTGCATAAAATTAGTCTTTTATTTACTTATTCATATGTTTTAATGATTTAATATATTTTGAATCATATTTCATGATATTTCAAACATCTGAGTTCATAAAATTGTAGGAGCAATTAATCTGTTAGACTGAATTCAGATTTCCAGAAATAATTTCTCAGCATTTCAAAGCTATAATTAGAAAACCGGGACACAGAATAGAAAACTAAAAGTTAGATATCTCTGATTTCAAAAATATATTGTCAACATCCTCAATTCCCAATAAGCCATTCCAGTTTGACTCAGTACATTATTAGTCTTATAATGAATTTTTGTGGGTTCTGTTACAGCCAGTCTTTTAATTCACCTTTTTATGGTATTTTTCATTGCATACACAAGAAGTATTTCTGCATAAATTACTGCGTGGTCAACATTTATGACTTTCTTCAAAATGCAACTAACAAAAACAATGAAAAAAGCTTTCATAGTTAGATCTTTGGGTTTTGCATAAGCCTTTGAAAAATTTTTTGTCCTTATATCAATTTACTGTTCACTTTTTGAGGTAACAACTTTGAATGACAAGTATTTCCGTACACACCTAGAAGATAGTCTTTCACTGGGACGATCACTTCTGATTGAAGATATAGATGAAGAGCTGGATCCGATCCTCGATAATATATTAGAAAAGAATTTCATGAAGTCTGGGACTTCTTTTAAGGTTAGTAATCAGATAAAAGACCTGGAATAAGCAGTTAGATTTGTGATGAATAATATTTTACTCTTTTATTCCAAACCTCTGGCAAATCACATAGCCTTTGTATTCAGTGTGGTTGTGTGAGGAGTCAAACTGAACTGATAAAATATAGTAGAAAGAGCCTCGGCTGAGTAGTAAGTTCTTGAGTCAAACTCAAACTTTAAACTGCTGAAATTACTACTGAAGAATCCAAACGACAACCAGTTATGCTTATACTATTGAATGCTTAAAATACTTTCAATTGTTTTAAAGCATTTTTATTTTATACCCTTTAACAGAATATTTAGTAGAGTGGGAAAGGTTTCTCTCTTTCTGGCATGGAGTACTGACTGTAGCAATTGCAGAATCTTTAATCTGGAATAGAACTGTTTTCTGATGGAACAAGACAAAAAGCATGAAGGATTTTGCCTCTTTAGGAAGCTGCTCAACAGAGTCTCTTGGGAGACAGTTCTGAAGGACAAAAGAGTCCAAGAAGGCTGGACATTCTTCAGGGAGAAAGTCTTAAAGGCACAGGAGCCAACTGCTCCCATGTGCTGAAAGACAAGCCCGCGGGGAAGGTGACCAGCCTGCCTGAACAGAGAGCTCTGGCTGGAACTCTGGAGAACAAAGGAGAGTTATGACCTTTTGAAGAAGGGGCAGACAGCTAAGGAGCACCACAAAGGTGGTGTGAGGTTGAAGGTCTTTTCCAACCTAAATGATTTGATGATTCTGTGATTCTATCATAACTGGTTGGGAAATGAGTGAGGTGGTAGATCAGGTTGTTGATGATAATGAAAATAAATTAATGCAATTTTGTGGGTGAGTTTTACTTCGAATGTCAGAGCAAACACTATGATTAAGAGGGTGGTTTGGTCCTGCTCCTTCTTAAGGCAGGTATTTGAAATGGCCTTGCAGGATCATACACAGTGATCGGATTTCCTTGTACACATGCAGTTTTCAAGTTAGACTGCTGATTTGGAATATCTTCTGTAAAAATTTCTATGCAAAACTGAATAAATTTACAATTTCTTTTACAAAGATTCTTTAAGATCCATTTAGCCTTAATAAATATAGAATTATTATCCAATCATTTATATTTCATTGATGGATCAAATAATTTCTTTTTTCCCTGAATAAAAGGAAACAATGATTTCTCCAAAGGTCAGTAGTTTCTACCACCTTCATTTGAGGTGTGATAGGAAGGACAAAACCTAAACCAAATGGCTCTGAAGCCATTAGTCAGAACCCACGCCAAATATAATCCCTATATTTACCTGGAGGGGAATGCTACTTGTATAATATGCCCTAACTGTTTCCTTTGGTCATCAGTTGTTATTTTCATGACAAATTTGAACTGTGAAATATACTTCCTGTCTTGGGCCTTTCAAATAGTGTTGGTTTTTTTTTTTTTTTCCTAGTCAGTATTGATGAGGTGACTAAAGCTCATTTTCCTCTGCTTAATACTATTTTAACTTACTCCACAGGTGAAAGTTGGTGATAAGGATGTAGAGATTATGGATTCATTTAGACTTTACATTTCTACAAAGCTACCCAATCCTGCTTTCACACCTGAAATTAATGCAAAAACATCAATTATTGATTTTACTGTTACAATGAAAGGACTTGAGAATCAGTTACTGAGAAGAGTGATTCTTACTGAAAAGCAGGTAAACTAACAACACGTACAAATTGTCATGATTTGTTATTTTTTTAGTTAATTGGTTTTAGTATTTAGGGGAAAACAAATACTCAAATGGAAAAAAAATGACATCAGCCATTTTCTAAAATTTTATTCAGATTCAGCATAGAAATGTACAAATGAGAAAAATACACCTACGGAATGCTCTACATATGGCTGTCAGTAGGACACAAAAAATTAAGCACAAGCATTTGGCATTGATAAGATGCTTCCTAAAATACTGAATAAGCACTGCTTAAAAAGAAGGGTATTATAAACCTATGTTTTAGATACCTTAAAAAGTAAAATGTGCCTTTCATGAACTTGAATTCATCAGCAACTGAATTTTAAGTATGACTCATGGTTATATTCCATAAAGTGTCACAACATTTTTCTGGGTTTTATTAATAGGAACTAGAAGCACAACGAGTTGAACTCATGGAAGATGTAGCTGTTAATAAGAGGAAGATGAAAGAATTGGAAGACAATCTTCTGTACAAACTAAGTGCAACCAAAGGTTCTGTATCAAAATGTAAAAGAACCAGGATTAAGCAGATTAGGCAGATTGAGCTGATTCGTATTAGAATCTCTCCATAAAGAAATTTATTTATACAAGATAGAATAAAAGAACATCCAATGGTAGAAATTTGAAGTATGTACAACCCCGGACATAAAATAGTTTTAAACAGCTAAGTAAGTTCTGTGAAACAAATAATTTTTGCGAGGTTTCTGCCCCTCAGATGAGAACAAGGGATCTGACCATGGGCAATTCCTTAACCCACTGAAATTGTAGAATATAAAAGGTCAGTTTAAATGATGTTGAAAGTCTTTTGCAGTATATTAGGAGCCTACATAGGGTCAATTACTGACCCTTTGATGGAAAAAGAAGGTGGTAACTTCCAGTGAAATGGTCCGTAAATACTTGAGATGCATGAATAATGTTGTGTGATCATTGCCTTTTTGACTCTAAGTCATTTAGACTTTGAGTGTACCAATCAACAGACTTGAAAATTATTGAAGTACTGTGTATGAATACATATATTAGGTGCATAAGAAAGCTGGCTTCTCTAGTATATTCTGCAAAGCTGCTGACATAGATACATCCATATTGACGTAGGTTGAATGCATTATTTAGCATAATGAATATAAAAATAATTACATATCCTGTTTGGTCTCTATTTTAAGAGTTTTCTGCAATTCACTAAATAATTTCTATTTGTTATTTATACCTTGGCCTTTCTGATTTTACATATATGAAGTGAAAAAAATTGTTACGAAAATGTCCTAAACATCCAATATTTGACTTTTTAGGTTCCCTAGTAGATGATGAATCCTTGATTGCAGTTCTACAAACAACTAAGCAAACAGCTGCTGAAGTAGGTGAAAAGTTGTCTGTGGCTGCAGAAACTGAATTGAAGATCAATGCTGCTCAGGACGAATATCGACCTGCTGCTACACGTGGAAGCATTCTTTATTTTCTTATTACAGAAATGAGCATGGTCAATAATATGTATCAGACTTCACTGGCTCAGTTCCTGAAGTTATTTGATCAATCCATGACCAAGTAGGAAGACACAGCTTTTGCCACTATTCAGATGTTTGTCTTTCCAATGTATTTGCTTTTGCTAAAATGCTTTCTTTGTGTTTTGTTTTATCATTCAGATCTCAGAAATCTCCTTTACCTCAGAAAAGAATCTCAAATATTATTGAGTATCTTACCTTTGAAACTTACTTGTATTCTGTCAGAGGCTTGTATGAAAACCACAAATTCCTCTTTACCCTTCTCCTGACATTAAAAATTGATCTTCAGAAAGGACACATAGAAGCCAGAGAGTTCCATACTTTCATTAAAGGTGAGTTTTTTTTAAAAAAAAATGTGTTATAAGAATAAGAGTTAATTTCAACTTCTTAGACTGCTGTACCACTTCAAAGTATGATTTTCTGGCTGCTTGGTTTCAAGCTTCTGTGGAAGCTTCCTCTGTCCTTATCCCTGCTGTGGTCCAGTGGTATTAGATGCATTTCCCCATCTCAGTTCTGTCTCTCCCATTTACACAGGCTGTGTTCTAACCTGAGAACAAGATGGTAGCTCTGCTTCTCTCCATCAATTAGTTTAATAATTGTGGGGTTTTGTATTATATTTCTGGTTTTATTTTGATAGATTTTGTTACTTCTTGCTTCTTTGCTTTTCTGCTTCTGTGGAGCTGAATAAAGCTATCTTCTAAGTTACCAGAATGCTCCACAAAGTCCCAGGGGTGCTACAAACACTGCTTTATCAATTTCAGCTTAAGTTTTCTCTGACTTTGCCAACCAGCTAACACTGACTTTTAGAGAACAGAATGTTTTTCTGTGGCCCGGTTGTCCAGATCTGCCTCCTTTGTGCTCTGTGCATTTGTACCTCTCCTGAAAAATGTGATCAGGATTGCTTATAAAACCCATTTGAATTTTAGTGTTCAAATGAATCTTGCAAAGGTCTGATGCCAAAGTAGTAAAACTAGATTTGAAGATCATTACCTGCCTTTAATGAATAAAACAGTTAGGAAACAAGATTAAATTCACTTTCTCTTTTGCTATCTAGTTTATATTAATGGTTTTATCCAGTGAGGATGGTATCTAGCTACCAGTTTTACCACTGATGTCAGGCAGGGTGTGCTTGGTAAATGCTTTCAGAATGAAAACTATTAGAAAAGGAAGCATTAGTAAAGCATTAGAAAAGGAACCATATTTCTTGTCTTCTCAGCGCATGGATTTTTATTTTGTTGGAGGAAAATATATCTTGGGCACCTGAAGCAGAAAGTGCTCACTTAGCCCTTTTGAACAGATGAGAGTCTGGAATAAAATACAGGAGTACTTTCAGCAATTTTTCTCTAGAACTTATGATTGCAGTTTCCTGCCTAGCTTTACCACAGTTGATTTGATAGTGAGAATTTCTTCTGGTGCAAAAAAAATCACACTGTGAAATTCTTCTGGTAGGTAAAATGGCCCAAATTACAGGAAAATAGCCTCCCATGATGGTGGCATAGAATTATTTTTTAGAACTATGGAAAGAAACAACATCCAAAAGAGATGAGAAAAATCTAAGAGGCTCATTGACAATTTTTTAGGTATCTTGACACTTAGGTAGGCTGTGACCTTTACTAGTAGAGAGTCGGGACTGGCACAAGTGAAGAATATGATCTTCTCTAGCAGAAAATATATTTTACTAGAAAGCTTCATAAAAGATTAGAGAGCATGTTATAGAGGAATTGCAAACCATCTTTGGCTTTGTTGACTTAAATAAAAGCCAGAAATATTGCCAAGTATGCTACTTCATGGATAATTAATGATTATGTATTAAAATTAAGAAAGTCTTTTTGGCTGAAGTGATTGTGATTCTCTCAGAATTCATTAATTCACAAAAATATTCATGTTGGCCTATTGTATTAAATTTGTGAAAGATGTGATTCTGGGACAAGGTACCATTTTGTAATAGTAATGCTAACAATGGATTACAAATGTGTGTAAACACTTTTTGTTATCCTCTCTTTGACCTCCATTATTTCAGTTTGCAGAGACTAAAAGGAAGTTCTGGGATCCATGCATGGATCCCATGCAGTTTTTTCAGACTATATGTTGGCTGTCACCAATCACCTCCTTATTTTACATGTGCCTCAGCAGAGTTTAAAGGAGGATCTGCTGCTTTATCTTGCCAGGCACAGAGGTGAGACTGACTGGCCTGTAGTTTTCAATTTTTCTTTTTAAAAATGGGAGTTATGTTTCCCCTTTTCCAGTCAGTGAGAATTTCACCAGACTGCTATGACTTCTCAGGTATAATGGATAGCAGCTTAGCAACTTCGTCTGCCAGTTCCCTCAGGAGCATGGACTTGTGCACCTTCATGTTCCTTAGGTGGTTTCGAACCTGATCCTCTCTTAAAATGGGCAGTTCTTTGATCTCCCAGTCCCTGCCTTTGCCTTCTGTGACTTGGTTGGCGTGGCTTGAGCCGTTGCCAGTGGAGAATGAGACAAAAAAGTCATTGAGTACCTCAGCCTTCTCCATATCCTAGACAACCGAGTCTCCTGTTTCCTTCTGGAAAAGGCCCACATTTTCACTAGTCTTCCTTTTATCACTGACATGCCTATAGAAGCTCTCCTTTGTGTCCTTGACATCCTTGGCCAGATTTAGTTCTATCTGGGCTTTATCTTTCCTAACCTGATCTTTGGCTGCTCAGACAATTTTTCTGTATTCCTTTCAGGCTACCTGCTCTTGCTTCCACCCTCTGCAGGCTTCCTTTTTGTGTTTAAGTTTGTCCATGTTCATCCATGCAGATTTGCTGGGGTTTTTGCCTGACTTCCTCTTTGCTGGGATGCATCACTCCTGAACCTGGAGGAGGTGATCCTTGAATATTAACCAGCTGTCTTGACCCCCTCTACCCTCCAGGGCTTTATCTCATGGAACCCTACTGAGCAGATACCTGAAAAGGCCAAAGTCTGCTTTCCTGAAGTCCAGGGTAGTGAGCTTGCTGCACACCCTCCTTGCTGCCCTAAGGATGTATTCCACCATTTCATGCTCACTGCAACCAGTTTCCCTTGAGCTTCAGGTTGTTTACACTTCTGTAATTCTCTTTCTTCCTTGAATTAGTCGGCCTCAAAAAATTAAGGTTTAAAAATTTTCCCAAAAGCAAAAAATTCCCTAGGATTTGTTTACTAGCCACTCATTGAAACTTTTACTTTGTTTTGATGTTAATTGTTCCCGTTGGCTTACCAATGTCCAGATACAGCAAGGCGATTCTTGTGTTTCTACTTTACTATAACCAGGGAGTTAGGAAAATATTTAGTCTCCCTGAATCATGTGTTTATTCTTTTAAAAGAAGCAGAGCCGCTGTTTCCTGAAAATCACTGCTGATAGTATAAATAAAATTCTTGCTTCCTTGAAACCTGCAAGAATGTGTATCAAAGAATCATGTCTTTCTCTGTAAAGTCTATAATGTAACCAGAAGAGACTTCAGGAAAATCAGAAAAAAATTGTTGCATCATAACATTTGCAGCACCATAAACTTTTCTCTATAATGTGCCAAACTTTAATTCTCTTTAGCGTCATCACAAATACTATCTATATAATGTCATCCCAATAATTTCATAAATAACAAAATTTGTGGGTTTTTTAAGAAATTAATATTCTAGTCTCCTTTTCATTCCAATTATAAGTTTGTCTTCTGTTCTTTTCCTTCTTGCTTTCATAATTCATTTTCTCTACATCCTGTTCATGGAAAATGTGAGGATGAGGTGAATGCAAAATAAGAAAAATCTCTGTGTTAAAACCCCTTGAAATTCTATGGAATAATTAGACAGTTTGTAAAAGCTTTACTATGTTAATTGAAAAGGAATTAATACATATTGAAAAGGAATATTAATACATATGTATTTATGTATGCTGTTTTTAGTATGCATGTATGTATAATTATGGAGTACTGAAATAATTGCAGCTCATATATACAGACTATGTATACAAACAAATACATGTTCACATACATGTAAGTGCTTAAAAGTAGTAATTATTATTCCAAGGTGGTCTTTTCAGTCTGTTTTTAACAAGCTGGTGAAATTCATTATACCAGTAACATAAATGAATGAATGATCTTAGTCCCGGAGATCACTGGAACACCTGCTAGTTTTCCCAAGAAGTAGCATTAATTAATTTGTGGTGGGCTGGGGAAGAAGCCGCTACAACAAAAAGGACATTATAATAAAAAGTTAATTATGTTAAAAAGTTAAAAGTTAGCCCATTTAAAATTGTTTTGTAGTGTTATCCCAGAGACATTCCTTTGTATTTCCTCTTCAATTGCATATCGGAAGATGTGAAACATGCATTATCTGCTGGCTATCTGGCCTTATATATACATATATGCTATTTAAAATTATTTGTGCTTGTTTGGTTGATCTAGGATTGATTGATTCAATCAATTCAGAGTTTCTTTATTCTCTTGTTGTGTTTGAGGTTTTTTCCAATGATTCCAGGAGATTACTTTGCTGATGTATAACATTCTTTTGATATTATAACTATGCATTTAATTGCAGAACAAGTAAATATTTGCAGTTGACAAAATAAGACTTTCTTTTCAATTTTTTGTCTTTTCAATATTTTTGTCTTTTGTATAAATGTATATAAATGCACAGATTAAAAGGAAGAGTTTATTAAAGAATTTCCCATGCTTCAAATATAATCAATATAATTCTATAAACTTATAACAACAAACTATATGGAGCACATGATATAAGATGGGAGGTGGAGAGAACTGGGCTTGTTCAGCTTGATTAACAGAAGGCTTGGAGGAGACCCAATAGTAGCCTTCCAACACCTACGAAAAGGCAATCCAGAAGGCAGCCTGGCTGTTCACTGTGGTACATAGTAGGGAGATGAAAGACAACAGAAATATACTGAAAAGAAGTTCAGAGTGTATGTAAAGGGAATTTTTCATTTTGAAGACAGGCAAAAATTGGAACACATTGTCTATAATGGTTGCACAGTTTCCATCCCTTGAGATTTTCAAGACCAGACAGGATAAAGATCTGATTTTATCTCATAGATGACCCTGCTTCAAACAGGATGGACTAGAGGTCCCTTCCAGACTAAGTTATCTGATGATATTATGAAATAAACTCTAAATTAGTACCCCAATTAAAAATACATGGGCCAAAAAACATGATTTAAAAAGAAATATCAAATATATCTTGACCCCTGGAATGTCATATATATTATCAGAATGTTTTCATCTCCAGGAGGTGCAGCGTTGGATCTACAGGCTTGCCCACCCAAACCATTCCGCTGGATTCTTGACATGATGTGGCTAAACCTAGTGCAACTGAGCAAACTTCCACAGTTTGCAGAACTTTTGAATCAGGTGATATCTACTAATTATCTTTTTAATGTTAATCACCTGTTTCCCAGTCATAATTGTGTTCCCATGCTGTACATTTGGAACGCACAAGAGATGTAGTCCAGAATGAGACTAGTGAGAATACAAAATAAAGGCACAGAAATGAACAGTTAGGTAGAATGAAGGGTGTATCTTTATTTGCTTTATGGGTGTTTTTTCTGCTTTATTGTAATTTATATTATAATCATTGAGGTAGAAAGAGAAGAAAATGGGAGAAAGAACTGTTAAAAAGAAAGTGCAAGACAGACAGAAATAAGGAGAAAGGACAAAAAAATAGAGGTGTCAAAAAGGCTCAGAAAGTTAATCTATGAGTGTCAGGTTTTAAGTTACCATGTTTTATGTCTTGAGTCTGGTAGATTTTTACAGGTAATTTGTTTGCTGCTTGTTTTAAATACTCTTTTCCATTCCTGTACACATTTCTTTTTCTGTACCTCCCAAGCACTCCTTTCAGACTGAAAGACAGGACAAACACTAAGTTGTTCTTGCTTTTACAACATGGGTCAACCAAGTTCATTTTGTGAAGACGTATTCCTTTTAAACAGTTAGATAGCTCTATTCCTTTTCACAATGTTACTACTTCCAGCTGTGATTGAGTGAGAGATGGAACAAAGATGTAGTGAAAGCATAATGATCTTAATGAGTCCACAAAAGTCCCTTTAGCTCAGTACCCTATCTCTGACTGCAGTCTAGGTTTGAGACGGTACTTCCTCTGAAAACTCCCCTAGCATGTGCTCAGACTGTCAGTTTATGTAGAACTGAGCTATTTGCTTATAAAGCTTTTTTTTTTTTTCCCCTCAGACTTCAGAAAGTGACATTCGGTATTAATGAATGTCTCTGAATGAGTTTCATTATTGGAAATATGCAGTTGGAAGAGGTCCCTGTATGTTTGTTTCTCCATTCTTGGTGTAGGTTGTTTTGGAACTACTTCTAGTTGAAACCAAGTCAGTCAATTGGACAGAACTCCTTAGTTTATAGTAGGCATATGGAATTGTATTTCAGAACAGATGGTATCAGTGTGTTCCTTGTACTCCTTCCAGTAATCTAAGAATACTTCAGTAGCTGACTCCTAGTTAACGCATTAAAGGCTGAACTTCACAGCAATTTTCCCTGCATTCTGTCCACCAGTACCCCTTGTTCTGTTAGGTCATGTATTCTAAGAGGTCCCTAAATAATGATCATGTCTGTGGTCAGATTTATTCTTTCTCAAATCAAAAGCTTACTAAAGTCTGTTATTTTTAACTGTCGGTTCTTTGGCTGACTGGATTGCACTGGGACAGATTTTTCTGTTCCTCTTAGTACTTTGTGATCAGAAAGAATAAATTAACCACAGCATGTTTCTCTTGTAGTATAGAATCCTTCTGCTAATTATTGATTTTTCTTAAGTAGCTGCATGTGTTTTGAAGGGGAATCCATGGATAAGCAATTAGGTTAAAAATCTGCAGCTTAACATTAAGTGTTCTGTTTATGGTATCTTAATAGCAATTCACATGGCATATGTCTTAAACACTGTAGACTCTTAATGTTACTTGTAATATATTCTAATAAAATAATAGACTCTTATTAAAGTATACATTTAGAAGGCAATTTTGCTATAGCTGAAATATATTTATATGTGTATTAATGTAATAAATTTAGATAGCCTGTAATGAAAAGAGATGGAAGCGCTGGTTTGATAAAGATGCTCCTGAGGAAGAAATTATACCAGATGGATATAATGATTCACTTGATATCTTTCGCAAGCTTTTACTCATCAGGTGAGCAACTTCAGAAATTTGGGAAATGATATACATGTTTGCATCATGTGTCTCAGTCTATCAGTATGGTATTATCATAATATTGTAGTTTTAATTAATTTCTGGGTGACATGAAAGATTGTTTAATTTACTCACACAAAATATGATTTAATACAGTCACTTCAGAGCTAGCCTCTGAAGTGTCTGAAAAAGTTATTTGTAGAAAATACTTTTTATAGCTTTACTTTTATGTCACGATAAATGGAAACTGGGAAGCACATTACAGCCTTCTCCAAAACACCACTGAAAAAGTTTAATTCAGAAAGTTTTCCAAATTATTTTTTCCATTTCTTTTGAAATTAACTATCTAAATTAACTATCTATTAAAACTACTTTAAATAAGTAATTAGGAAAAAAGGGAGATACTTGTGAAAATGCTGAACAGGTATTCAGAAGTCCCATGTGAAAAGTGTGCTATAAATGATTTTATTGCACCAGCTAAGATCTCTGTGGAAGAGCTTGGGAGCGAATTGATTTACCTAAAGCAGTGTTCAGCTGCCTTATGCATGAGATCATATCTTCCTGCATTCATTGTATGCTTTCCAAGTTCTTCAACAGATAAATCAGAGACACTACAAAAAAACCAACATTAATTACTAGACTGTGATTTGTTTTTGGAGCAAATTCAACCTGTGCAGTAAAAATACCCAGACCCTGATGGAAGAAGCACTATATTGTTATATGCTGTACACTCTGAGAGGGAGCACATAAGTCCAAAGTCTTTAAATTGTAAGCATATACCTAGAAGTTTTGCAAAGTCATATCTTTTATCAGAAGTAGTTGTTTGGAGTTTTTTCCATGGGAAATAAAAGAAGGACTCATCCTCAACACAAATGCAATCCAGTGCTAGAGAATTGAGTCTGTATGCAAAAAGACTGACAGAGCCAGTGAAACATTTGCAGGATTTTGTTAAAGGACAAAACCACTCTTATATTTCCCTGCTTGAGTCCTTGGATACAAAAGCTCTGTTTATGAACTATGTCCCAATCTGATAAACATACCTAGAACAGAAAATTCCAGTGAAATAGTTTACTTAGGGCAAAATTGTAAGCAACTGAAAAATACTGAAGACATAAGTAGAGGCTAGACTACTAGCAATGTCTATTATATCTGTAAAGACAAACCTACAAGCTTATATACGAATCTTTATATATATGCGCATATTATGAAGCAAAAATCACTGTTTGATAAAAGTAGAATTTCTAGTTTAAGTCTGGCCTCTGCAAGAGGAGGAGGCATTGAATTTGTATCTCAGTATATTTTTTTTACTTCTAGATCATGGTGTCCAGACCGAACGCTTTCACAAGCCAGGAAATATATTGCAAATTCTTTGCATGAGAAGTACACAGAACCATTCATTTTGAACTTAGAAAAAACTTGGAAGGAAAGTGACACACGAACACCTCTCATTTGTTTCTTGTCTATGGGATCTGACCCCACTACTCAGATTCATTCCTTGGCTAGGAAGTTTAAATTAGGTATGAAGTAATTATTCATTGTCATGTTAAGATACAGAAGAGTACTGTAAGTAATTTCAGAGATCTTTTTTTTATGAAAAGTATTTCTTCAATTCTGTTGCACTATTGGTTGTTCCTGAACCATCATCTTAGAGATAAAATAATACTTGAAGTAAAAGATAGGTGGTATTCTGAGGAACATTCTGTATGCAGTTGGACTTTAATGTTTTTGATGCCTTTTTTTATAAATTTTTATCGTCCTTCCCAGTGATAATATTTTTTTAATCCCTAACTATCTGATAGTTAGGATTAATAATATTATTATTTTTTGATTTATTTATTCTGGCACAGTGATAATACTGGTTTCTTGTTTTAACTCTTATCTGCAGGTAACGTAAAAATCAGTAATCTACTTAGAAGATTACTTTGCAACAAAAAGTACCCATAAGAACGGCATTTGTATATTCTGGACTTTATGGCTACATTATGTAGAAATTTTGAAAAATTGTGCATACAGACTGAGTTGGAATTAAATACATGTATTCATGATATTAGTTGCATTAGTATGTTCACAAATGCAATTTTACACATAGTGCTCGTTTACATGCCTTCATTACCTACACTTAAAGAAAAATCTGGGTTTGTATTTCAGATTCCATGGATTACTTCATAAAAATTCCCATTGACGTTAGTAACGTTAGTCACAGTCTTTCACTACAGACACTCTAAATATTATGTGTGTATATTTTAATGTTATTTTACAAAATTTCAGTGTTTAGAAAGTTTAAGCATAGTAATATAATAAATACAATGGTGAAGAGTTTCTATTTTCATATTTTTTGTATAAAAATGTTCTTAATTGTCCTGTATTTATAGAACTCTTTTTTTAAACTTAATTTGAATTCTTCCTTTTTCTGAAGAATGTAAGTTCATTAATCATATATTGTCAAATATGTTGTAGAATGTAGGACCATCTCTATGGGTCAAGGACAAGAAGTCCATGCACGCAAATTCGTACAGATGTCAATGCAGCAGGTGGGAAAAAACCACAGCAATATAAGTTGATTGTCAGTTTTAACGTTTTTTTGCATCTCTTTTGCATACAACCTTTATAATGTTTTTCATTTTTGCTTGTGTATGTGCATGCGTCAGTGGAGTCCAAATCAATATTTCTGCCAGCCATGATACTGGGCAAGTTTTAAAAGGTAGCACATTACCTTCTTATCATTTTTACAACAGTAGAAGGACATCATGTCCTAGTTCTGTCCTGCAAGACTTGCAGTTCCCACCTGTTTGTTGGAATTCCTTTCCTCATCCCTCTGCCCCTGCCATGAGAGCTACATGGTAGTTGCGTAGTTTGTAATAGATAAAATGGTGAGTGCACACATAGCTTAAAGCTGTAGATAGAGAAGGTCGTGCTGGCTCATAATACTACTTAACATTTTTCTCACATCTGTGCTAGTGAGGGGGCTTCTTGCTCACCAGCTATTGTTTTTAGTTCTTTGTTTCTTGAATATGAAGACCTTTTGGGTTTGAGTCCCAGAATGTCTAAGAATTTCCAGACAATACTTAAGAATTTTTCTATTGCATATCTTATTATGGCAAATTATGCTCTCAGACAGTAAAAACATGAGAAATCTAAGCAGCAGCTCCAGGAGGATGGCAATTAACGCCTCAAATGCAATATAAAAGTTACAGTGTAAAGGTAACACAGTCTGGTCAGCTGGATACTTCAGAGTTGTAGGCAGCATTGAGAATGAAGACGTAGAGCCTCAGCTGCCTGCAAACTCAAAGTATTGGGAATTAGTCTTATTCCATATTCTGAAGGACTAGAATATCTTTACTAATAGAGAGCAGAAAATTGCAAGAACTATTTTGATAAATGAAATGTATTTTTCGACTGACCATAACCAGCAGTTAAGTCCTTGCTAAGCCAGGAATACAGCACTGCTTCTAATGCTTACCTGAATAAACCTGATCTGACCTATGTTCAGTAAGAGGTTGGATTGGAAACATATTAACCTATTTGTTAACCAGTATATGCTTTCATACCAACAGTGGGGGTATCAATTAAAAGTTAGATAAAAAGTCAAAGATAGATTCATTATGAATTTAAAACTTAACTCCTTATAATATATCTGTTAGTTTCCCCTGGGCCTCTGTCCTCACCCATGAGAGTTCTGGGCAGACAAATGGTAACGAGAAGATGACCATACAGAATGCTTTGCAAGAAAAAATGTACTTTTGAGACTGTTTCAGATTTGTTATCAAAATTTTTTCAGATTTCCATCTGAACTAAACAGGTTTTTTGTCACTTTATCCTCCAATATTTTATCACAATGATATGAGGAAACGCTTCTTTCTTTAGACTTCTGCAGTGTCTTGTCCTCTTAATCTGGTAGACTGAAGTGTTTCAGCGCTTTTCCAGGACTTCCTATCTTTCATGCAGAAAAAATAAAAGGTCAAGCAGTATCAGTGCAGGGAATTACAGTTTTACTTCCTGATATTTGTAAGACATATTCATCTGAGGGGAGAAAAAAAGTCTCTTGCCAGATGATATTTATTCATGTCAGCACCGTACAGTCTGCTTCATTTGTGTTTCTCTATTATGGACATATTTAATACTTCTATTAAGTATTAAGTGTGCCTTTCCTGCACACTTGCTAGACATTACTGTATAATCCAAAGTTCTCTAGCTAATGCAGCATTTCTTATGGAAGTTCTCTGTACCGCAGTAACCTCTGAAATGTTGTGACACCAGTATTAGGGCATAGATGTACACCACTTTGGAAAAAGAGAAAATATAAATGTCTTTCTAGTAGATGGCATTTTTTATGATGTGCAAATGCACACATATATCTGTCATACTTTGTGTTTGTCTATCTAGAATGGTCATCATAAACCTCCAGTTCATTTGAATGGTGAAAACTGAGGCAACCCTGCCTTTCTTTGTCCTCAATTAAAAGCACAAGGATACTCAAAACAGTGCTCCAGCAGAGCATCTAGTAACAAATTCTGAACTAAATGCCTTGGTCATGTACACACAACAGATGGAGGGATATGGGAACATCAGATTTGCAAGAACAAAACACTTCATGAATATGAAGACAAATACCTGGGCTGGCTTTTTTCCTACTTCTGGACAGGAGCGTATGATTAAAAGTTTTGTGCTGTGTTACAGGTAGATAATTTTACAAAACCGAGCCTGATTAATTTAGAAACTTGACAAATTGAGTAGAGCTCTTTCTTAAAAAAGTGAGTCCCCATAAAAAAAAGGAAAAAAAAACCCTTCTTTTAATATTTTTTTTAGTATTCATGAGTTCACCGTAAATATACCAATTATATTTTGTTATAAATAACACCAAATGTTATTTTTTATTATTACTAAAACAAAATCATCAAAATTAGATTACAAGCTGTTGTGAAATCCACGTGTCACTGTTCAGAACTGATTAAATAGTGCCCCATTTTAATATCACACTTCTGATTCATGAGGCTTCTAAAGAGATGCTACAAAAGCTCATTGAATTTAAATACATAAGTAGAAGTTCAGAGAGCTAATAATCAAAACAGAGCTTTCGTGTAACTTGAGATCTGAATAAGATCATACTATGTGGAAGTTGAAATTGTGTTTATTGCAGATAAACTAATTGCAGTTGAAAAGTTTTAGAATCTTGTTACTACCTCTTTACAATTACTTTAGATTATGTTACTAACAATTAAGTTTTTTAAAAGATGTATTCTTTAGAATTCAGCTATTACTTTTGCACTCACATTCTTTTGGACCTGATGGCAGGATTGCTTATCCCTCGTGTTTTAGTGGGAGAGGACAGGAATTGCTTCTTTTTGCCACTAGGTAGCACTGACACTTTACTTTAGCTCTGGTTGTGTTATTTTCATTGTGAACAACAGGATGTGGAAATAATTTTTGCACTAACTTTTCCTATTTGCTTTAGCTGTGCCAATATAAAATTAAATTACACACACTCCAACAAAAAACCTCCAAAACATATACATATCCAAGTTTGATTCTAATATTGACAGTTGGTTTTAGCATTATAAATAACTTTTTCTAAATTTTATATGGTAATAGTCAATATTTGTATTTAGGGAGGCTGGGTGTTACTTCAGAATTGTCATCTTGGACTGGATTTTATGGATGAACTACTGGAGACACTTCTTACTGCCGATATACAGGATAGCACATTTCGAGTTTGGATAACTACTGAACCACATCCTAAATTCCCAATTACGCTGCTACAGGTTTGTTCAAATCTTTAATTCAGATACTTCCTGCCATCAAAATTATTTTGATTAATGGTGTAAATAGAAATGAAATAAATGGGAGAGGGAACCAAAGCCCAAGAAAAAAATGAAGCACTTAAATGAAAACTATCAGGCTTTACCTGTATCACTTTTTGCCTAGCCATGTACCTTTCTGAACAAGTAATGCCTGAAACTGCTCTCAGACCCTTCCATATTTCTCTACCTGAAATGAAGGGTAAAGGGAACACAACATGCATGGACGGCACAGGTCAAAGAAGTTACCTGTTTTTTCTCTGGATAAACTGTAAATGATTGTTCTGTAAATCTCAAGGAGACATTTTTCATCACTACCAGGAAAATCACCTAAACTCTTACAAAGTGCATTTAAGTCACTTATGGGTTTCTAGCACTCTCAAGAGTGGGTCGTAATGCCAGTTAATACCTAGTTCAATAGTCATGTGTTGATATTTCTGTGTTCATAGACCCCTTTCCTCTTAAAAACAGTGGAAGTCTCCTTAGTATTTCTCATTCTCTCTAAATAAAACCAAAAGCCTTACCTGATACCTAGGATGTGAAAGGGGGAAGGGCTTGTTTCTCAAATGGATCTGTTAGAGTACCTTCAGTAAGAAATGTGTCACCATGGAAAAAGATGGCATATAGTAAGCTAGCTGTGTGGACCTACATTCTCTTGTATTGTCTCAACAGAAAATTAAATCATCTTCAAGGGGTTTATGAACAGTGGGTTATCTAAACATACAGTTTCCTAAAAGTGAGAATAGAAAATGGACAGGGTTACTAGATGAAATGTTTCACAGGTGATTTTCCAATCTATAGTGTCATGTTACCTGTTAAAAGATAATTTGATTTCTTCATACAGAGCATTCATCAAAAGCTGAACAAGATATGCTGTCAAATGTAGAAAGACTGGTTAGAAAGTGTTCCCCTTCAGTCCAACATTCTAGTGGATTCATGTGCAGATAGGTCCTTGCAGAAGGCTGGAACTCATCTCTAAGAGAGCTTGCCTAGGCTCTGCAGCCCAGAAATAAATTTGTGAGACTGAAGTTGAAAAGTCATTCCTTAAAAATAATTGAAGTTCTTTACTACAAAGGTGGAGATAGTAAAACTGCCAGGTGAAGTACCTATTCCTGAGTGCTTCAACTAAGTGTCTCTGAGAAGAAGCAGTGGAGTCATACTTGCATTCAACCTATGGGTAGCCTGGCATTTAATATCATTTCAGTGCATGCTGCCATGTTACTCAAGCCAGCCAGACACAAGTACTTACTGTTGGAGGAAAAAAAATACGCTTTTTATTTGGATTCCTCCAGCATTTAAAAGTGTCTCAAGGAATACAGATTTTGGTAAGGCCAGTCTGTGTCTGAGCTGATAGACTGAAGTCTGCCCATGAACATGACCCAGCACTGGAATGCAATAGTCCACTGGGGTAAGTAGTTACAACATTCTCTGACCTGAAAATCTGTGCTTAACCATCACTCTTTCAAATACTTTGCAGGCATGTTTGACAACTAAAATTTATTAGAAACTATTCCCATTAGGCAATTTACGTGAAACTAAGGTGCAGTATTCTAAGAGGCTGTGGCACTTTACTAGCACAAATGCAGATTGTGTGCCTGCTGACCAGAGTGCCTGGGAAAATTTTCAAGTGAATCTTAATTTACAGCTGCAGACAGAACCACAGCATCCAGAGTAGCCACTATGAATGCAATGATCTGATCTGAGGAGACGAGAGATTTCTTTGTGTTTACTGTGAAGTCCTGGGACCAGAAATACAACAGAGTTTTTGTCATCTACTTGGGATAGTTCCCTTCTAACGTTAAGTCATCGAATTAAGGATAGAGAATCATATGATGCTTTCTGAAAAGTTGCTGTCAGGTTTTTGATGAAAATTCTTAGATCTGTGAACAAGTGTCAGTGGTGGACTGACTTTATAAACTGAAAGTCTGTGTTCAAAATCTTAAAGTAATGTGTGTTGCAGAGTATTGTGGCCTAATCTAATATGTACTCCTTTTCTGGACTTTATAGTAAAACTACATATCAACTTTATATCTACAATGCTTCAACTATTTACATTTTATATATAACTAATAGTTCTGACATTTTTGTAGGTTGCTGGTTTTGTTCAGTAAACAAATGCAATTCATTTATCTTTTACACATTACAGATTGCTATAAAGTTCACAAATGAACCTCCCCAAGGTGTACGTGCGAGTTTGAAAAGAACGTTTTCTAGAATTAATCAGGATCTGTTAGATGCTAGCAACATGCCTATGTGGAAACCCTTGCTGTACGCTGTAGCTTTCCTGCATTCTACTGTTCAGGTATTTCTTTGAAAGTTTGCAAATACTGTTAAAATGTGGAGTCACTATAACAGAATTTCCTGAAAATACACATTCTGGTATCTGTTTTAGCATCATGTTGCAGGGATGAAGCTTTAATTTCTATAATCTGTATCTCAAGGTTCCTTAGTCTCCTAATTGTTTTATAAATTTTACAGAATTTTCATGCTATGGGCATTTAGAATGAGGATTTTTCTCATATAATCTTGGCTGTAGAAAAGTCAGTCATTTAATTTAAGGGAAAACACCATCTCTGTAGTCAATAGAAATAAATAAGCACCTCAAAAAAGAAAATCAGTTTATCTGTCTTAGATGTCTTTCTATAGAAGAGTTAATGTTTTTTTGGGTATATGTCAGTCTTTCTGTCCTGTGATTTTTAAAGGCAACCCATATCTCTAGCTTACAGTAGCTGTCTGCTTTCTAGATGGCTAAAACTGAATAAAATTATATCACTTAGCATCTTGAGTTTATCTATTTTACCTGTGTCAATGTGTTTTCTACATTACTTCCAAAGTGAGCACAATATCTATACTTTGTACTTTAGATACATGTAAGTTTTGAGATCACAATTAATACCAGCATTTTGAGCTCTTTGAATGTACATTCTTTTCATCAGGGATCTCAAAACAGTTTTAAAATGCTGTTTAAACCTTAGGCTCTGTTGAGCTGCTCATGCTTTCAAATATAGCAAAGATGGTGAAAGGAAAGACAGTTTGTTGTGGTCCCTATTAAGATAAAGTATTCCACATTATTTTCCTACTACTACTTTTTCTAAATAGTGAGAAACTTGTTCTGTCTACTGCCTCAGGATTACACTGTTCTCATGGAGGCAGAAGACCTAAGCTTATTCAACCATCAGTACTTTTAAAAAATATTATAGCTATTCATCTGTGCAGAAAATTTATTTGTGGATTCCCAATCAGCATGCAATTTATACATTGCCGTGCCTTTAATCGGCCAATTCCTAATATCCTTAGGTGATAAGATTGCTGTGACAAATATAGCTTAAGAAGTAATTTACAGAATTTGGCAGAAAATCATTATATCTTTCTGCAAGGTGTTATTGGTTAATGCTGTCTCATCTACTTATAAGCAGTAACTGATTTTGAAAAAATAAACTTTTTTCCAATTCTAGTTCTTTCAAAATTTTGTAGCTAAGGTACCTAAATGTTACTTAACTAGATGTCAAAGGTGGTCAGTCATAGTTAACCTGGTAACTTAAACCCCAATAAATATAATATTACTTAGTTAATTTTAGAATGTCTGTACTTCATTTTTTACTCATTTAATAAATGTCAGCACTATTCAGCAATTTAATTCTTAACTTCTTGGATTAATTTATTTTACAGTCTGAAAAAACTCACTGAGCAATGTAACTGAGGTGGTTAAAATAAAGTTGTCAGAAATCTAATAGCGTGGGTGTTTAAAATATTTGGGCTGCTGATTATATTCTCTTACTTTATAGTCAGCTATTTCTCTGTTCCTGCCAGTGTTATCACTTTATTTTCAAATATATCTGCAATAATGAATTTGAATAATGTAGTGGTGGCAACCTTATAACATACCTGTGAATTTTGGAAAATGTGTATGAAAAAAATACAATGAAACAGTAAGACAAAAGGGGCAACCTAGAAGCCTTTGGGTAACTGAGTAAATACAGAAGCTTGAAAAAATGACATTATCATTAATAGAAAGTATATGTGGAAAAAAATAAAAAAATGTAGAACTTGGAAGTGTTGAGTGTGCTGGAAATGCAGCAATTCAGTAATTCTTTAAATTAATTACCTAATATAAAAACCTGATCACCAACACAAGCATGAGACATATCAAACCTATGACTGATACATTGATTAGGAAAAAGGTATCAATAGATGATTCTGTTGCTTTTTCTATAAATATTTATCCCTTGTGATGTTACTTAATAATAAACTTGGAGTTGTACTGATATGTAGGAGGCACGCAGCTATTTCATTGACTAGCTTTCTTCTTCAGTTAAAATCTTTACTCCACTATTATTACTATCATTGAACTTTAATAAAGAGACAAAATGATATGCTGTTCCATAACCATATTTGAATTTAATTGTATTCCTAAGGAACGCCGCAAGTTTGGGCCTTTGGGTTGGAATATTCCCTATGAATTTAACTCCGCAGACTTTACAGCCAGTGTTCAATTTATAGAAAATCATCTAGATGAATGTGGCATCAAGAAGGTGAATAATAAATCTTGCAGACACTGTATTTGTTTTGTACAGCATCTGTTATTTTTTAGTTCACATTATTATTTATAATAGTTTATTCGTTGCTATTCTTTCAGTGCATCTTCTAATGATAAAAACTTCAGAGTCACTGTAAGACAGTCAAGCTGAAATATTTTGTGTGCTGTCATCCATGTAAAACTATGTAATAAGAACTGCAGAAATTTATCTTGTTGATTTGGGGTTTTTTTTCAGTAGCGTATCTAAAATATTAACACGTCTATACGACATCTGTTTTGGAAAGGGAGCTAAAATATTTATAGAGTTTGACAGACCAAATCAAACTTCTGTATGGCTGCTGTTTGGTCTTCTACTGTTTATCAGGGAATTATATAATAGAATAGGCAGTCCAAGCCAAGCAGCACTATGTCAATAGAGAAAGATGAGAAACTGAGCAAAGGGAAAAGAAAAGAGAGAGAAGAGGCAGTAGCAGCTAAGAGTGATTTCAGGACATACAAGGTGTAATCAGATATATTACTAATAGCAGGATCAAACCCAACTCTTATAAAATTATTGAGCTAAACTCAGAAAATAGATTAGAAAAGAAGTTTTTTTTTTTTTGAAACAATGGTCTTTTCCACTTACATTTCAGAGCCTTATGAGCTTCAGATGATATCGAAATTACAGGCTTGATTCCTTTGTCTTACATGTTATAACTACAGTCTTTTATTTACTTCACTTGCATTCAGGGGATATCATGGAACACAGTACGGTACATGATTGGAGAAGTACAGTATGGAGGCCGAGTCACAGATGACTTTGATAAGCGTCTTCTTAATTGCTTTGCAAGGGTGAGAGATCTTGAAAATAGCAGTTATTTGTTATTTTTATTGGCAGCTGCAATTCAGGAGTCTGAAGATCTTCTTTCTCCTGAATATGCACTACTACATCAATCTATAAGACTCTTAAAAGTAAAATGAATTTTTCAAAACATTCTTTGGCAATGCAGTTCTTCCTCTTGGTTTGTCTTTAATGAAGAGCAGAAACTATCAAAAAGACCTAGCTGGAACTCAAACACAGAAGACATAGCTTTTAATGATTTACTCATGTATTCAAGTAAAATTAGACGTAGTGGCTACAACACGAACCCTAGTTTTCCAAGAATAAATAGATATAGATAAAACTCTGAGTAGCAGAGTAATTGTGCTTTTTTGGTCTGGATTTTTCACAGGTATGGTTTAATGAATCAATGTTTGACAGCAATTTCTGTTTTTATACTGGATATAAAATTCCAGTGTGCAAAACCCTGGATCAGTATTTTGAGTACATCCAGTCCCTCCCTGCCATGGACAGCCCAAAGGTCTTTGGTCTCCATTCTAATGCTGATATTACGTAAGTAGATATTAACATATTGAAAACAAATCCCTATTAAATGTTTAAGTATTGTATATTTTTCATTGAAAACTTAGGATCCAGGATAATTTCATTATTGAAGTGTGTACATGATTATGAATGCAATATCTTGAGCTACATTTTACATGTTCTTTTAGTGCAGTCAGAATTCTTATTACTCCTCATGGGTTTTGATTTTTTTTATTTATAAGCATTATAAATCTTTTGTATAAATACATGATACAAGGTTCTATACAGTTCAGCTAGAAAAAGTTTCTAATATTTGCCTTCTGTTCCAAGTAGTATATTATTTGTTTCATGCACATTCTGGATTGTCATTTGGTTTACAAGCATGCATTTGGATGTAAATTTTGTAGCTGTCAGTGTTGCCATTATAATTATTTAAAGGAGGCTTTTTAACCTCACCAATACTAACACCATTTAAAATTTTATCTTTGACTTAATTCACTTTTTCATTCCAAATGATGTGCGTAACAGCTTGGCTTTTATTTCCTTCTAATGTTATATGCCCTGTGAAAGGATATGAATCATCATCATATTTTTTTCTCTGAAGTTCTTAATAATTCTGCTGTGAATTACTGCATTTTCATTATGTCCACATTCATTGTTTCTTGACTCAGTTTTTTGTATTTTTAAACAAAAGAAATGTTATTCAAATGCTCAGCTGCTGTGGAAACAAAGCAATAATTTCCCACAATTTTTCAGTCTCAAAATTGAGAGACTAATGCCATGTCAAAAGCCCAGTATTTTACGCGTGCTGTGAGAACCGTATACAGTTTTATTGTTAAATCTGCCGAGCACTTAGCATTGGAAACATATGCTTCTGAAGAAAAGAATCTCAGAGTAGGTTCTGTTTCAAGTCATTCTTTGATACTTGCAAGACTTCCCTTACAGAACTCTAATTAAAGAAGCACCATGATTTAACAGAGAACTAAACAAATTCCCAAAGAAACACATGCTTTGGATCCAAAACTATACTTCTAGGAGGGCTAATTTATAGGAGGAAACTTGAGACTAACAGTGTTGGAGGAGTTTTAGTGAGCAGGAACAGCTCTTTCATTTCTTTCTAGTACCATTTTTTTCTTCCACTTGGTACATCAGTATATTCCTGCTACTTTGGTCCTTTTCTGGAGATTTTCTTTTGTAGGCGTTTCTTTAGAGTTAGGAGAAAATGATCCAATAGCTTCATGGGATTTTTTCCTTTTCTTATCACAATCTGTTATTGGCAACTATGCACATGCACTGTCTGAATTTCATCTTTGGCACTCAAACCAAATGGATTAGCATCCCATACAATCCCATAAAAAGTTGCATTCAAATTCTCCTTAAAATATCCAATCATCTCAGAGCATGCAGAAGGCTAACTGCCAGAATTGGAACTCTGAGACTGCCAGAACCTCTCCATGTTACTGTTACTGAGGACAAGAAAGACCTTATCTCTCACTAGTTTAATGGGACAGTTTTTCAGTTCAGCCAAATGCTCAATCCATTGGTTACAACTGTAAGACTTCACTGAATGTCAATACTTTCATCTATTTGGGATTAACACCTGCAGTCATTGAGGATAATTTTAACCTGCTATGTGAACTATGGGCTCCACAAAGGCAACATAGTTACAGGTACCTGGGCAGACAAGGAATATTCTGACAGTATTGTCAAAACCCCTTCTGCAATTGATTCTATACTGAATTAAATCTATAATCTAATTCTATACTGATTTAAATCTAACTGATTGAGTGGTGAATGTGAGGGTTTGAATACCACATTGCATCAGATACTGCTCTTTTCTACACAAAGCTGGGGTAGTGTTTCTGCAAACTGCATTTGGCCTTAGTTTTAAGTTCCAATACATAAAATTCCTGATGGCAGAGACTCCAGTTATCAAACTATAATAGGCTGTGGAATCCAAACTTTCTAAGAAGGTATTCTTAATAATACCTTTTGAAGTAAATCGAAATCCATTGAAAATTCCTTTTTTTTTTTTTTTTTAAATTCTTATGACACAATTTGCTTTGCAATACTGCTTCAGGGAAAAACAATATAAAAAAGCTATAAAGTGCTTTATCTTCCATACTCACTTTTAGGCAAAATGGACGCTGTAAATGAGATTCATTGACTGTTGCTTTAGCTTTGTCTGTGGTTACTCAAGACTTCCTTTAACGTAATAGAGAAAAATAGATCCTTATAAAGTGTAATTCCTCTAATCACAAAGCAGACTTCTAAAATAGAGGAGCTGAACCTTGCTTCTTTGCATTACCTATAGGGGAATCTAGACAACTAGCTGTTATATAGGCATCTGTGCGTAGATGTCTAAATGTGATCAGGAGCACCCCATCAAGTCTATCTGATTTCCTTCCCAGGGACATGGTACTTCTACAAACCTGTGCAATCTTTTTTTCACTACTGTACTTAAACATTTTATTGGCAATGTAAAGGAAAGTCAGCTTTTCCAAAGCACAGAAAAATTTTGTTTGAGAGTGTCTTTTATATTCAGTGTCCCACTGTTAAGTGAATGAAATTTCTTGCTTCTATTTTCTCCTCACTTCCACACTGAAATATTATTTTTGATCACACACACATTGAGATGAGTCTTTTTATCTTTTCTGTTTTTATTTACAATAAGTCTTCTTGTTCAAACTGCTATTGCTATTCATGTTTGCTTCTTTATACAAGATTCAGATGAACATTTCTCCTCTCCAGAAGATTTCTTGCTTGCGCCATTGAAGAAAGGAATACTACTTAACCTTGATTCTGCTCCTTTGAGGTTACTTTTCAAAAGCTGTTATCTATCTATTTTTCCCCTCTTTTTTAAACTGTCTCTATTTTTGTTTCTATTTGGGATAAGACCATTCATTTTTATAATTCTGCAATATTTTATACTTTAATTTATGTAATAATCATGGGACCTATTCCTTCCATGTAGAAAAGTCTGACAGCAGTATAGGAAGAACAGTGCTTGCGGTGTGAAGAGGAAGGTTCACATCTCTCTTATCACTAGTTGTTTGATAATCAAGACCCAGACTAGGGTTTATAACCACCAATAGGAAAGGGAAATATTATTCCTTGTTACAAAACTTTTATTGCATCTTCCCAGCAAACATCTGTTGAGAATTTCAGGCATATGCCATTTTCTTACCTTTCCTTAGAATTCCTAGAAATCATATAATAGGATTTTCTATTCTCAATTCTGTTCTCAATTTTCTGTTCTCGTATTTCTATTCTATATTTTCATATCCTCAAAGGTCAAGAAACAGTCTGTGGAACTCCTTCTTAGCCCTGAATTAGAAAAACGGTGAGTGTATAACAAGGTGTGTAGAATGAAGTTTATACTCTTGACAGGCATGGAAAATCATATGTTGCTCACTATCAGTGTGCCCAGCTTGGTGCAGGATGCAAAGGAAAACAATTTTTTCTGAGAGCTTTGATTTAACCTGTCGACACAGTACATTTTTTCTCAACTTTCAAGTGCTGTGTTCTACAAAGTGTCCTTTTAAGTATTAAAAAATCCTATGTAATTTTTAACATATTTCTTATCCTCTCAGATACCAAAGTAATACAGCAGGGGATGTTCTAGATACTATCACCAACATTCAGCCTAAAGAAAGTGGTGCAGGACCTGGAGAAACTCGTGAAGCAATTGTATACCATTTAGCTGAAGACATGCTAGAGAAACTTCCTCCAGATTACATACCCCATGAGGCAAGATAATCTTAGTTGTTTTCCTACTGTTCTCTCTGTTGGGGTTTCACATTACGACATTCCAAAAAAGAAACCCTGAACTGTAAAGAATGATCATATAGCTAGCAGTAGATTCAAGCAAGGAACCAATGTTTTTATCACTATCAGCATATATCGATATGAGGCTTTTTATTTAAAATCAAGACATCCAGCATTGAGCATGGAGATAGGTCACGGAGGCTCTGTTTGGACTTCCAAAACTACATGTGAAAACAGAGAAAAAAAATCACTCCTGACTTTTTTGTCACAGCAGTCTCCTGGGCCTTCTGGGTGAAGTCCTATTCTGGCAAAATCATGACTATCAGGTCATATCAGATAAAAAAAAATAAAGATAAAAATAAAAACTGCAACAGCTTTGAAGAGATGTTAGTTGAAAAACGTGAAGTACAAGTCTACTATTTACTTTGCCAAACACAAGAAAGTTAAGATGTCATATATTACAATGTTATTTCAACATTTCGGTTTTAACTAAATTCCTTCTTCTTCACTCCTATATTTTAGGTAAAAGCTCATTTAATTAAAATGGGACACCTTAACTCTATGAATATTTTTCTTCGGCAAGAAATTGACCGAATGCAAAGGGTGATCACAATACTGCGCAACAGTTTGAATGATCTTAAATTAGCCATAGAAGGAACTATTGTTATGAGTGAGGCAAGTAAATGTATATAACATATGGAATACTCTATTTTAACTATTACCTTGATTGTTTTGGTTCACATATTATAACTTCATTCCTTCAGAATTTGAAAGATGTATTTGATAACATCTATGATGCTCGAATTCCTGAAGTATGGAAAAGAGTGTCTTGGGATTCTTCAACTCTTGGTTTCTGGTTTACTGAACTTTTGGAAAGAAATAATCAATTCTCTACTTGGATATATAAAGGAAGACCAAATGTGTTTTGGATTACTGGATTCTTTAATCCACAAGGTAAGGGTACTGAAAGGAATTGAGTAATAATGTATTTAATCATAAGTGAATGGTCTTTACTAGATATCTAATTTAATATTACACCTCGCAAATTTTTTTCGTTTTTGTCAGAATATGTCATAGAAGCCAGGATGATAAATGGATTAAAAAAAGAGATTAGATGAAGTCACGGGAAACAGGTCCAATGGTAGCAATAAACGTAACTGTCCAAACTTAACCTTCAAGCTGGGAGGTCATTAAACTCCAGATTGCCAGAATCTGGAAGAACATAGAAGGGAAAGGATTTGTGCCATTTTGCCTGTTGTAACATTATTTCATTAAGCATCTGCCTTTGTCTAGAGCCAGAGACAGGAAGCTTGTACAGATACTGTTTTATTCTGACCCATAAACACAGTTTTTGTATTACAAGAAAGAAAACTTGAAGTTAACAAATCAAATGCTTTATCTTGTTGACATTTTGTAACATGATATGATACAACTTTTAAAGAAAATATGCTTTTCCTATGGTTTCAAACTGTTACATTCATTACAAACTATAAGTTATAAGTATTGAAGATCCTTAATCTATGGCAGTATATTATTTATATGCTGTACAGCAGCAATAGGAAGAATTTTTTACATGAAGAACAATCATTTACTGGAACAACTTCCCTAGGGACAAGGTAGTATCCCTATTGCTGGAGGTTTCAAGATGCTGTTGGACAAGGTGCTAGATAATCTCATCCAAGTTGGGGTTTTTTTGCCCCGGAAGGGCTGGACCAGGTGATCTTTCAAGATCCTTTCCAATCTCTTGGATCACCAGGACATAGAACAATGGACTGTTCTATGATTCTATGGACATGCAATATACAAGAATTTATAGCAGTTGTCTGTCTTTCATCAAACTCTAGTCTAGAGAGAATCATCAAACTCTAGTCTTCGCAGTGTTTCCATTTCACATTATTTAATGGTTTGTACAAATTAATCAGCCACACTGCAGAATACAAGTAAACGTTATCTATCATTATTTATTATAGCATATATTTAGAATTTTATAGGAAAAAGGAAGAAAAACAATTTGTAATTACCTTTGTAAGTAACAAAACCTGTTACCTTATTAGATGCGTGTTCATAGAAGATCTCATGTAGCCTACACAACTTTCCATCAAAATTCTCATGAGAAACTTCTTCCACATAACAGCTACAAGGTGTTTTTTGATTAGGATTAACCTCTGAAATACTTGAATATTTTACAAGTTATCTTCACTTTGCGATGTTTCTGTTCTTACTGGCCTTTCTTTGACCAGGGCTGTAAAAAGTATTCATATCAAAGTACATTTTGGAGTTGCTCTCAGAAACAGTTAAGGTGTCTGGAGCACACCCAAATTAAAAAAGATGGTATTGAGATGCTAGTCAAAATGGCATTCCATTTGTATCATAAATGGCACAGCCAGTGCCTCAGGGGCAGCACTCATGGAGGATTAAAAGAAGATAACGGACCAGATTCTTTTGACCGAGGAAAATATTTACCCTAACAATAAACAAATCTGAGACACAGATTGTCTTGAACTTGATAATTGCTTTAGCCTCTGTGTTCCAAAAACATAGTCCTGTAGATGGAGAAAGGAGTCTGGTCAGTGCAAAAGGTGTGCTATAGCTAGAGGTGAGGGTAAGTATAGTTACTGTATTGATAATACCGCTCACCAGGAAATTCTGAGTAAATCGAATCATATAGTAAAGTTTAAAAATTGACTGGTGTGAGGCAAATCAGAAATTGGACTACCCTGTGCTACCATTGCAGGAAAATCTAGACAGATTTCACAGGTGAATCAAGCTTTAAAACTATCATAGCATTGGAAAATACATTATAAAGTTAAAACATGAAGATTGTATTTTATCAGTGTAATGGAAAAATCTATTTATAGCACTATAAATTATCACCAATTTTATTTAGACCTGTTGTGATTTTTTTAGCAAATATCAATATTTATCCCTATAAATTCTTCTTATTAAAGGACAACATATCTTAGTGGTGGCACAATGTTCCATTCAGCAGACATGGTGCTTAGAGTGAACTGGCTTATGAAAAAACAAATATCTTCTAATAGAGATTAATTATTTTTCAGGAGGATTTAGAAGCATAGATAACACAGATAACACTTTTTTTTATCAGAATATAGTATTTGAGAAATGAATACATGTTCATTTCAAGTACTTTAATTTAAAATAAAAATAGCCTTTTTCCTAATTTGCCTTTTCATAAATATTGGCTCACATAATTGAGGTCTTGCATGCCTTCAAATTCCTTCTTGAAACACAAATCTACCATGGATTCTGTAGCTGATTGCCTAATGATAATTTGTAAATCAATATGCTGAGCAGACATTTGTTAACTGAGTAATTCAGTGGGGGCAAAAGAAGTATTTTATGTGCCACTTAAAAATATTTTTTTCAGTGCAATGCATTCTATGCCACTTTTGTCATTTACTCCTATTTTGTCCCCAAAGCCAAGTTTGCTCTCATTACTGAAGGTGCTAATTTTCAATAGAACTCTGAATATCTGCCTGTAGCATTCAGTGCAGAACCATGCAGATAATGGAGCAAGATATTTTTCCATTTTGTTTTGTGGAGTGAGGTATATACTAAATCTCTGGCTTAATTTCTCAAGGATTCCTGACAGCAATGAAACAAGAAGCAACTCAAGCACATAAAGGCTGGACTTTAGATACAGTTAAAGTAGATAACGAAGTGCTAAGGCAAAACAAAGAAGAAATCACAGCACCTCCTTCTGTATGTATGACATGCAAAGATATTTTAGTATTACTTTCAGTATTTAATTTATAATGCGCATCATTCAGCCATTTTGGAATGCTAGAGGAAAATGTCACTATTGTCTTCACCTCACTGGTTTTGCTCAACATAGAAGATAAAAATAAGTATGAAGATTTAAATTTTTTTATTTTGCAGTTAGAAAATATTTTATCGAAAGAACTATTTCATTGTATCACCTCTTGGTTTTTGGAATTTATAGTAAACTTTAGATCAAATTGTGTAGCGTATGGGCTGTATTAACAACTTTTACTGTCATCCATTTCAGTAGTTTTATCCTCAGAAAAAAAGGATGATGTTATGGTTTAAACTTAAATAGTTTTAAAAGATTCAATGTCAGATATTTTTTACTATATAATATATATTCCTTTTAGTTGTTTAAGCCACTTACTCATTTTAACAAACAGATGCTTTATTTTGTGTGATGTATCTACTTACCGTCTCCACAGGAAGGAGTATATATCTACGGACTGTACTTGGAAGGTGCAGGCTGGGACAGACGACATAGCAAACTCATTGAATCTACACCAAAGATACTTTTCGTCCAGCTGCCTGTGGTGCATATGTTTGCTGTTAATACAACCAGTCCCAAGGATCCCAGGTTCTATGTTTGTCCTCTTTACAGGAAGCCCAGGAGGACAGATCTGAACTATATTACAGTGATCTATTTAAGGTCAGGAGTGCCTCCAGACCACTGGATATTGAGAGGAGTGGCTCTCCTGTGTGACACCAAATAAACTATTTCTCATACCATAGCAGAAATAGAATATATGGCACATGTAACCAATTACATGTGTAATAGTTCTACTTCTTTTTATTTGATGGCCACTGGTCATTGGACTAGAACTTTCGTTTCCGTCTTGGCTTAATGTTTTTTCCCTCTTCTTTCACTTATAACCAGTTACATGTTATTGTTCTACTGCTTTTTATTTGGTGGCTACTAGTCATTGTACTAGAACTCTCATTTTTGTCTTGGCTTAATGTTTCTCTTCCCTCTTCTTCCAGTATATTCAGTTTGTCTTGGCTATTCTGTTATAATTTTAAAATAAAGTTTTCACAATTAGTTCACTGATTGTAGTCTTTGATGTTTCCCTTATATTACTTAAAAAAGGAATATTTTATTTAATAATACAATTAATGTAAAATAAATGCTGTTAAACCTTAGAAGAGAAAGCCCTAGCTTTTCACTTTCTTTCTTACATACAGCTTTTAGCTTGTGTTTCAGTGATGTATGATCATAACTGATAACAATGTAGAACATAACACAATATAAGTTCTCCTAGACACAAGTTTTTAAATATTCCAGCGGTTTTACATGATACTTACATTATTTTCTTTGACTCTGCAAGAAACTTTATATTTGAAACAGAAAAGTGTATTTGATCCATATTTTTTACTTGGTGTTTTTCAGAGTTCACTTGTTCTTATTAAGCTACATAGATTAAGCAAAACTACACCAGGAATGTTTGTGTCAGGAATATGTAACGGAGACTAGTACATTCTTTATCAAGTTTAGCTGTGTGGGAACTTAGGTACAGAAGTAGAACAGTATCAACTACTTAGTACAGATGTTTTTGTCATTAAAATAGAGAGCCAGGTTATCTACAACTACAACTACAATTACTTTACTGTGTTTCATCTTAGCTCTAAAACATAGGCTGGAATCCTTGTAGTGCCTATCACAACATTATTCTGTGATAAACCTGATGAGCATCCATGAATTTTCCAGACATAATTAGTATTAAACTAATTCTATCCTTGCAATACTAAACAACATACGCAGTCTATACTCTCTCTTTAATAATCTGCATAAAATTTGTTCTTCCTTCTTCAGATATCTTTATTTGGCAATTCAGTTTTTTCACTTACACCCTGAAACTGGACTATGTTCTATCTTTTGTACCTTAAGGGTGATCAAAGGCATCTGCTGTGGCAACGTGGAGCCTACTACTTGATGAAGTCCTGGGACATGGCTCTGGGAATGGCTGTTCCTTGACTTAGAATACTATGGCTTTCTGTTGTAGGATATTGTCTTGAAGAAAGGCTGTGGCATATAGGAAATGACAACACATAGACACAAAATGGTGAGCAGACTAACAAAAAGGAAGGTCTCCAATTGCAATTAAGCAAAACATTACTTTTCTCTCGACTTAGTTGGATCCAAATACAACAAAACAGCTAAGGTGAGGTGTTAGATAAAAATACACAGAAATTGTTAAAAGTTGTACCACAGAACTGCATCTGCATAGCTGGGGGGGGGAAGGAGGTAATATCTGCTACTTACAGTGGAACTGTAAGTGATTTTGGTCCATGTAATCACAAAATTGATGACAGTACTTGTTGGTTGAACCTGACCAGCAGCTACATATCTGCTCAGTTGCTTGCTCACTTTCCCCTACCCCAGTAGGATGGGTAAAAAATTGGAAGAGCATAAGCTGAAAACACATGGGTTGAGATGCAAACAGTTTAAGTGAAGCAAAGCTGCACACTCGAGCAAAGCAAATTAAGGAATTTATTTACTGCTTCCCACTGGCAGGCAGATGTTTAGCCACTTCCTGGGAGGAAAGCTTCAGCACACATAAAAATTACTTGGGAAGACACGCAGAAAGCATAAATGTCCCCCTTACTTCTCCTTTCCCCAAACCTTTGGTGCTGAACATCACATCAGATGGTATAGAATATCCCTTTGGACAGTTTGTGTCAGCTCTCCTGGCTTTTTCCCCTCCCATGTACTTATGCACTCCCAGTCCACTTGCTGTGGGGGCAGAGGGGAAAAAGTTCATATCCAAAAACCAGCACAACTATAATGTATTCATTTCAGCTTACTTACAATGGGGAAACAATGTGTACCCCTGGGAATATCTCCACAGATGGAAGATGTGCAACGCCACATTTACAAGTGAGAAAATAGCAGGTAAGGTGCAAAGTATTCACGTGCCGAGTACTGTAACTTAGAGCAAAGAGGATTTTATCCTCCGTCCTCTATAATATCAAGAATAAATAGTATATTGTTGATCTCAACTGTTTCATATATTGCATCAGATTCTTGACAGCATCTCTTTCTTCTGTTTGTCAGAGTCCAGTCACCATTTCCCATCTCCTCTGAGCCTGTCTAGGGGGTTGTTCCATCCTGTTCCCTTAATACCATGCAGTTCATTACTTCCAAGTTAAAATGAATGTGAATTTCCATATAGCTTTCTAGTTAGTTTATGGAAATAATCTATAGCTTGTGACAGCAACAATCTACAGTCTCTTCAGAAGGCTCCTTTTTTGTCTCTGTGTTCTTTAAGAATATTCACAAAGTACTCTCTGTCCTAGTCATACATTCTCACACTTTATTTGTTTACAGACAGTTCTTCAAGCATCTAACAAGTTGCAGTTAATTACTTGAAACACCAGAAAACATACCACCATAAAGAAGACCCTCCGGGAAACTCTGCTGAGACACATGGGAAAAATAAGGAGCTGACTGGTAACAGTCAACATCGCAAAGGGCAAATCATGCCTGACAGCTTTGGTGGCCTTCTACAACAAGATTACAGCATTGGTGGATAAGGGAAGAGTAACTGATGTCATCTGCTTGTGCAAAGTATTTAACACTGTCCCACGGGACATTCTTGTCTCTGCATTGGAGAGATGTGGATTTGAGGATGGATCACTAGGAGGATAAGGAATTGGCTGGATGGTCACACTTGAAGAGTTGCAGTCGACTGCTTGATGTCCAAGTGGAGCCAACTGTATCCTGGGGCTGCATCAAAAGAAGTGTGGCCAGCAGGAGAAGGGAGGTGATTCTCCCCTTCTACTCTGCTCTGGTGAGACCCCCCCTAGAGTACTGCATCCAGCTCTGGAACCTTCAGCACAGGAAAGACATGGATGTATTAGAGCAGGTCCAGAGGAGAGCCAAAAAGATGATCAGAGAGATAGAACACCTCTCCTGTGAAGACAGGCTGAGAGACTTGGGCTTGTTTAACCTGGATAAGAGAAGGCTGTAGGGAGACCTTCCAGTACCTAAAGGGCCCCCTTTAGGGGGGCATACAGCAACAGGACAAGGTGTAATGGTTTTAAGCTGAAAGACCATAGATAGCTTAGATATAAGGAAGAAATTATTCACTATGGAGTTGGTGAGGCATTGGAACAGGTTAACCAGAGAAGCTGTGAATACTCCATCCCTGAAGGTGTTCAAGGCCAGGCTAGATAGGGCTTTGAGCAACCTGATCTAGTGGAAGGTGTCCCTACCCATGGCAGGGGGGTTGATACTGAGTGATCTTTGATGTGCCTTCCAACCCACAACATTCTATGGTTCCTCCCAGTGAGATAATCTATAGGAATTCAAGACCTCAGTTTAAGACCTTTTGTCTCCCAGGAATGCTCTATACATCCAGGATATTGTAACAAGCATTCAGATTCCTAAATTAATATCTTTTTCAAGTTCTTGAACAAATTACTTGCTGAACCTTTTTATGCTCATTTGCCATTCAAGATGCTGCTGCTCAAGTTGTGAGACAGTACTGTGGTGTTTGAACTGACAAAGACAAGAATGCCATGTCAGCAAAACACAAATAATTAACGGATGATCAAAAAAAGACAAATACTTGAAATGTGACATTTAACTAGTCTTTTTGAAAGCAAGGACCTAACTCATGGACATCTGTTTGAGAATGTAAAGAACATAACAGAATCAGCTTAGAGGGTGTACCCATAGTCCATATTATTCTTCTCTCATTCAATAGAACTGTCACGCAGAAAGATTTTCCTACCAGTTTCCTCTGAATTTCAGAGGTAAATTCAAGCAAATGAAACAAGGGAAGGCATACTTTTTCCTGCTGCTTTAGAGTGGACACATTTATTGTGAGTCATTGACCTGCCAGTATGTCAAGATACTGACTTTTCTCAGAAGTGTTTATTCTCAGGTGATGATTCATGAGAACTCTGGAGCGTGGCTGTATGATGAGCTTTTACATAACAATGGGTAGAGTTAATGAAGACTACGGAAAAGGGCTTTCAAATGCAGAGGTGGGGAAAGGGATTTGTTTTCTGGTTAGGTTGCTAAACCTCACAAAACCACTAACTGCAATGACCTTGTTCCAAGAAGGTAACATTTCAGCTAATCTCCGTTAATTCCATAGAATAATATTCTTCATCCTCACCTTCTGTTTCTGCCTCTAGATTCTGGTTGGTCATAACCAAAATTTGTTCAGCAGATATTCAGAATATTCAAGGTGAAATATTTTATGGAAAGACCTACAGTTTTCCTGTTCAGTAATCTCATTCAGTGACTGAATCTAATCTTAATATTTAAACTAATTAATTATTTTCTGATAGTCTGGAAAAGCATTTGTCAGAAGTATGCAAGTATAGTTCTGCTGAATGCAGTGAAGTACTGAAAATCAAGTGTATAGAATGTGCAAGCTGCAGTTTTAAGTATAATGATGTTTCTGCTTTTTTTTTTTTTTTTTTTTTTTTTAATATTGGAGTGTAATTGCATGGCTGTGACAAGTCTCTTAATCAGATTTCTTTAAGTGGCTCTGGTCTTATTTATGCTCCTAGGGCAGACATAACACATACTACACAGACACTGTAAGATGTGGTACCCGTATCTGTACCACACAAGCAGGTTTCCTAAGGCAAACCTTGTTGTACAAATTCAAAAGATCCTTTTACAGTGATTAATGCTGCCTTCAGCGCACAAAAGAAACATGCATAGATTAACTCTTAGATATTCAGGGAAACTTTCTTTTTTCTTTTTTTTTTTTTTAAACAGCCCACTGTAAAGGTCAAATCCAGAAACAGACTTTGGAAATAGAAATACCACATGATTCACATATAGCAGAGAGTAGGACAGGGAAATAAACAAATGCTAATGCTAATGCTAATATGTATGACTTATTTTTATGCCTCTATTTCCATTACAATTTATAATTAATTGAATATAAATAAATACTAATAAGGTCCTTGGGGATGTCTGAACATTCTCTGACTTACTGTATCAAATATTTAATAAAAGAATGAATGAAGGATATTAATTAGTTAGATGGCTAGTAATTAACAGGCATCTAGGAATACAAAATCTGACTTACCCAGCTTCCACTATCTTCACATTCATAAGTGTCTACAAGGAGTAGTGGTTGTATTCTGCCAGTTAGAAAGTCAATTTAGGGAGACTTTAGGTTAATCCTTATCTTGTTGATAAACCTATCATTTGTCTTACATTTTTGTATTCTTTATTATTAATCAAGGTACTCTTCACCGCAGTCAGGCAAGATTCAATCTTTAGAAAAATTATTTTATAATTTTTAAGAAATACTGAGATTTCAACCAAATTTTATTCGCAACATCAGTTCCAACATTTACCTTAATGAATATACGATTATCAGTACTTTTCCCTCTAAGTCATATTCAGCTCCAAGGACAGACAATTCCACTCTCTGGGTGTTAGGAAATCATTACCTTTTTACCTTTCTAGGACAAAATAACACATCTGGAGTTAAAGCAGGTCCTCTCTGACCCTTTGCCTTTTGCCAATTCCCGGACGTTCCTTGGGTATCTACAACCTCTACTGACTTACAATATCAGTAGGTTGATTCTTCCAATTCACCTTACATCTCATTTTTCCAAAGTAATCTTGGCAGCATGTCTTAACAGATAAAGTGTCTTCGGCTTCCTGCATATATTCACTAATCAATAATTCCTTTTACCCGTGTTTATATTTGATAGTCACTGATTGTTCGGGAAGTTTGCTAATTAAAACTCTTAATACTAATTTTTCAAAGTCAGCTGGCTAATCACCAAAGTAGGCGTTCTGTGAACAGATACTTAAAGGCGGAATGACCACTTGCTTTACAGGCACCGTAATTCAGAGAACTATGTTAAACAGAGTATTGCCCTTCTTTGCAGCTGCAGATGACTTATGAGCAGGCTGCTATATAGCAATGGAAGTGAGTGATGGTTAGGGTCACCTTATTTTTTAGGAGTATGTTTATGAAGCAGAAAGCTATGGCCTCAAAAAATACTGTAACAGTTTGTTGCCTCCTTCTCACTGGGCACACGAGCACAAGAAGTAAAATTACTGTAATATAAATGGCCACGTAAATGTAAATGCAAAGGACTTAGCCTGCATATTTATGATCTAGACAATTTAATCCAAACAGTATCCTCACTCTCTTTAATCATAGCCACGATAGCACATGGGAAACCCATGAAACAGGTTCCCTATCTCATTCATTCATCCAGGGAATATTTTTTGATCCAAAATTCCAGACTATAAAATATGACCTTTTTCTCAAGAGACACATCCTGTCCCTCTTCAAAGGATATTTTTCTCAAAACCCCATCAGATGCCACAGACAAGCTACTAAATGCTTGTCATGGTATTTGGGAAGCCTTTTACTGAGGGAATCCAGGTCCTACCTACCTTCTAGCAGCAGAGTAGATAGAAATCACGTCTGTTTCTTTGGAAAAGACAGTGTTATGATCACTGTGCAATACATATATCAAACTGTAGAAGGCAGTTTTCCTTTTCTGTAACAAGGTTTCCCTTGGTGAGAAGATATTGAATGGAGTGACTTCCAAATAATTTCCTCACAGGAAAAAGCTACTACTACAGAAGAGGGAGAAAGTAGAGTAGTATTTCTGTCAGTTTGGCTTAAATAATTTGACTTTATTTTTTCCTTCCTTTGTTCTGTGATCCATAGCTTCCTACTTTCTTCTTGTGAAAAATGAGAGAAATTGAATGCTTTACTGAGAGTTTCTTACCATCATTTCCTTTGTGCTAGATCTTTTCATTTTGTTCATCCTAGCAGCCTTCTATAGTCCAAATGACAATTCTTAACAAAGCACTCTTGAACAGAGGATTTTTAACTGAGAAATTTGATTTAGGAGTCAGGGATTGTGGTATGAAATTCAAACTATAATAAAAAAGTTGTTTCCTAATATATTACATAACTGCAAATAACCTTCACAGTTCTATACTTATAAGATTTTTAAATATAGAAACATCTGGGTCAGATTCACAATTACTCAACACAAGAGAGTATGAATCCTTCAAGAACACTTTATGGAAAATATTTAAAGCAATTTATTTTTTATAAGACAGAAAATATAAGCTTGGTATTGAAATTAAATACCTATCTAAATCATTCCCTCCATGCAATCATTACATAGAACAAATTCCACAAGGCAGCCAGACCTCAAAAGCAGATACAGCTATTTCAGTTCATTACATATTTTATGCCACTTTAGTTAAAATAAAAAATAAAAATCTTTGCACTCATTTCATTCTTGTCATGAAGAAATACATAGGCCAGAGTGTACAAGCCATACTATCTGATAGCTGAAAAACGAAGCTGCCCATTTTGCTCAAGCGCTACTCATTCTTTTCACATATTTACATACAACCTGGCCCTTACATCTGGAACTGCAAACGAGCAACAACTTGCGTTCATTCATTTGGAGTCTGCATTTGTAATGTCACACATTTTAGAAAACTGGGTGATTTCAACATGTTCATTCCAGCGCTGCATAGCTACCATGAGACATTTGATGTACTGAGCACATTCTCCTATACATAGGCAGGTAAGCAACAGAACAATTAGCACTGATAAGCAGTAGACTAAAAATAATGAGATTTAAAGTTGTGCTATGGCCAGTAACCAGAAGAATTTCTCCAGCTTTCTAATGCACTACACATGTAAAAATTTTGTCTGATCTGTCACATAACTATTTGCTGTTTTGATACAGAATACTATAAGATCATATTGAATATTATTAAGATGTATAGATTATCCATTTGCCAAAGTCCAGGTTTCAAGGTACAATTCAGATGATTTAGTTTCTCCGAAGTATATATTGAAGTATATATCCAAGACCAATGTCCTTGTAATTTCAATTGTAGTTTATGTGCTTGTAATTCTCATTTGCATAATTCTACTTGGAGCTACCTACTTTTTTCCCAGGAGGTCTACAGAAAGATTCAGCTTAGATGAACTTTTATTTCAGTTAAGTAGGTATCTATATGAATTAAAATTCTACAAACACCATCCACATGCAATGATTCAACACTAAAATTCTTCTGCTTCCTTTCCTAAGCACATATTTCAAATTTCTAAGTGATACATTTGAATAACTTTACAGGTGCTGCTACGCAGCACAGATACTTTAGATTTTATTGAGTCTGGAAAGATCTTTACTGACAGATCCTCTTGGCTTTGTAAAGAAAAAAATAAAATGAGCCGAAGTGCATTCACTGCTGCGGTACACTACAGTTACAAGAGTAAATAGCTAACAGCTTCTCAGGTAAATGGGCGACTGTTACACAGCCACTGCACAAGGCAGCAGCTCCCTCAATTTCTCATGTAACTCCTGAGTTTAGGTAAAACACTTAATTCTCCCAATCTCAGTAACCCTACACCCTGCAACTTCAAATATGCATACGTAAGGTAGAGAGGGGTAAAGTCTCACTAAGAGCTTATACCTATTTGCTCTGCAGTTGTTTCCAAGAATTGCATGTCTCTATCCCATAACAAACATGATTAAAAACAAATGTTTATAAAAGCAAATAATTTCTGGTCATGGAGAAACACAAAGTGCATAACTTGCACTGAAAACTGGTAACTTTCTTTAGGATACTGCCTAAGGCAGCTTAGGAAAACATTTGTTACTCAGCAAATGTCACAGCAGAAACATACAGTTTCTCCACAAAACAGATTTTTCTTTTTAGAAAACTTCAGAGACAAAGCATTCAGCCTCATGTGGGACAGGCTAGTGGTCATAGTTTTCAAGCAGCAGAGAGCTTAAACCCTCGTGAAGGCTTTGTCTCTCACAGGAACCTTCCCTGGGAAGCCACTGGTCATGCTGTTTCCACAGAAAAAGATTATCAGGGAAGCTTATTGAAACAGACACTGGGCTTTTTCAAAATGTAGTTTTGCCCTTAAAATATTGTAAATTGCATTAATAATGCTCAGTGATCACAGGAGTACAATAATCCCTGTGTTGCAGTGTAACTGCAAGGTAGCTTCCCCATAATCCGCCTGAGAGGTCCAGTCCAGCCTAGAGGCAAAGGAACAAGCGAGAAGTTACAAAGTCCTGCATTTTAAATAGCATTTGCAGTCCTTCAGCTACAGAAAAAAAAAAAAAAGTTTGCCTCAACAAACAAAATTCATAAGTTATACAAAGCCACCTCAACTTATTGCTTTGTATTTTTCAAACTGAAAGGACTATAGCTCCTTTCAAATTTGGATACTGTCATTTTAAGGCTTCACTTGGCTATTTTCAACCTGTTCTTTTCTTACATTAACACCGACAAAAGATCAAGTTAAATTTTATCATTAATAAAGCCATGAAGAAATACAACAAAAATCCAGCAGACACAGGTTTTAGAGACAATTTTCATCAGTATTCCCACTACGTACCCCAAAGATTATAACATACTAGGCAAACACCTTTCTATCTCTGGGAAAAAGATCTATCTGTTATCACAGTGATGGAAGTCAACAAGATTTGTTCAGTTTTCTGAAGTCTGATAACAGCTTCTTAACAGGCACAATGAAAATGTGCCTGTTCAGAGCTTACTCTGATTCAATTTTTTCTTCCAAAAACATCCACAGAGATAACACTACTGCGTGATGTCATCATATCTACAAAGTTACACTTGATTACTTCCAGACAGCAGAACTACTTGAAAGTAATACCTCTCTCCTGAAAGCAGCTGACCCTCTGCTACACATAGGTGCTGGGAGTCATAACTGGAAAACTTAATTAATACACCTGGTATAGAATTACTAACTGGAAAACTTAATACACCTGCTGTAGAAACAATAGAAAGCAGTAGAGATTTGCATGTGAAGTAGATGCACCCTGCTAAGGCTGGTGGTGCTACTTAGGTGCTAGAGGTTTCTTTCCCTTTATTTAAAGGTTTCTGTTGCCTCGCCTGAAGGAAGCTGGCGAAGATTTTGCTCAGTTGGCTGATATTTAAGTTGGTTTATTGAAAGTAGATGTAACATGCAGGGTCTTCAGGTGCCAGGAGTCAAGGTCAGCCCATAGGCACTTCCAAGTGGAATCAGATGTTGGACTTAAAGTAAAGCATTCCTGTGAGGTGTAACAAGACTTGGGAAGGATCCTATCTCAGCCTTTCCATGAGTTAAACCACATAAAGTAGTTACTAGCCAACTGTCAAGTTTCCCTACTCACATTTCTCAGCAGATGCTATTGCAGATGCTCTCTAGTTGCTTCCTTCAAGGATAACTGCAGGCAACAGAAATGTAGATTTTTACAGAAGCGTTTTTTGTCTATGTGTAATTTGTCTTAAAGCACGTAGGTATACAAATACAGATTCAGGAAAAATAAGCAGGCTTTTCTCTGTCTCATTATCTCCATCTCTTTGAGGCAAACATGAGGTATGCGTTTAAATCTTTTAAATCCACGTGATGGCTAATTTCTTTGAAAAAAAAATAAAAACAGTCTTTTCATTGTTCCAGGTGACATTGCTGTGGCTGAACATGCATTCTCAATTAGATCTTTATTCTTCATTCCTTGCCACTGTTCCCTAAGTTTTCACCAATGTCTGTAGCAGATGTAATTACTTCTATAAGAACAAAATATTTATTTTACTGGCACAGTAAAAAAATTACTATAAAAAAGCATAAAAAGCATCACCTGAGGCAGACATTGGGGGTTTCAACTAATTTGGGGATCATTTTAACAATCCAAAATGTATGTCCCTTCTCTCCTCTTTGGGAGTAATTTTTTTCTTTTAAACTTTGATTTCTCTTGCTTTAGAAAAGTTGAAGGAAATACCTGTACAGCTTTCAATCAAGCAAATCACCATGGCAAATTCTTTCTGCCTGGCGTTAGCTGTTGAGATGTATCTGCTGTCTTAGTAATTGACATGCTGAGGAATTTCAGGATCTCAGTGCATTGATGCTCTGACTAGTTTTGTTCCCAAAGCATCAGCCTGATGCTGTGTTGTATTGGAAATTAATAAACATCGTTAATATTTGAGCTATTAACTTCTTTATATTCCAGTAGCATCTAACAGACCAAAGCGAAATCTTTTCCCCCAGTTCCTTTTTAAGCTTTTCTGCTAAATCTGTTATGTCCTGTATGCTTTATTCTTCCAGATTCTGGTCTACAATCTCACCAAACACAGGTGATTTAGTGAAGGTTTAGTTTTAGTGGTCAGTGAATAATTAAGAGCAAAAACATGAATATAGTACAAAGCAGATTCAGGGTGAATAAAAGCCTTTTCTAGGTGAATAAGCATTCTAGATTAGAATCATAAAATCATAGAATAGTTTGGGTTGGAAGGGACCTTAAAGATTATCCAGTTCCAACCCCCCAGCCATGGGCAGGGACACGTTGCACTGGATCAGACTGCCCAAGGCCCCATCCAACCTGGCCTTGGACACCTCCAGGGATGGATGGGGCATCCACGGCTTCCCTGGGCAACCTGTGCCAGTGCCTCACCACTGTCACAGGGAAGGAATTCCTCCCTATGTCTACATTCTCCAAATTTACACATCCACGCTGATGTGTAAATCATCCTGAAACCGTGCCCCGACTGCGACTTAGAAACCAGGCTCTGATCTGACACGCGGCTCTGCAAACTCACGTTATAAATAGGTAATTACATTGACTGTTATTACAAACTAATAAAATCTGGGCGTCACAAGCAGCATGAAGGTCACCGAGACGTCTGAGCGCAGACCAAGTCAGAGTTAAATAACAAAAAGACGTCGAAGAGGTGGGAACAGGAGGGCAAAGGCGCTTTTTTCCCCCCTTTCTCGCCTGGGCGCCGCGGAGCGACCCTGGCACCCCCCGAGCAGCCCCCGCGGCGGCCGGGCGGGGCTGCCCCGCACCTGGACCGGCCCCGACGCGCCTCCCCCGCCGCTTTAAAAGCGGGGCCGCCGATCCCGAGGCTTTTGCTGCTGTCTCCGAGCCCCGGCGCGGAGCTCCCGGACATGTCCTTCCCCCCGGCGCTGCTGGGCTTGGCGCTGCTGCTGCTGGCGGCCGCGGGGAGATGCTTCCCGGCGAGGAGGGTGAGTGCCGTCCCTTCGCCCAACTCGGCTGCCCGGCGGGAGCAGCATCCCGACCTTATCCCGCTGCCCCTTCCCCGCGGGTGCGGGGCTGGGCGGGGCGGGGCGGGCTGCGAGCGCCCCTCCAGAGCCACGGGGAGGGGGAACAAGTCTCATGGCTGAGGGAGCCGGGGGTGTTCAGCCTGGAGAAGAGGAGGCTGAGGGGAGACCTTATCGCTCTCTACAACTACCTGAAAGGAGGTTGTGGAGAGGAGGGAGCTGGCCTCTTCTCCCGAGTGACAGCGGACAGGACAAGGGGGAATGGCCTCAAGCTCCGCCAGGGGAGGTTCAGGCTGGATATCAGGAAAAAAAAAATCACAGGAAGGGTCATGGGGCACTGGCAGAGGCGGCCCAGGGAGGGGGTTGAGTCACCTTCCCTGAAGGTATTGGAAAGGCGGGTAGGTGAGGTGCTCAGGGATGTGGTTTAGTGGCGGATAGGAACGGTTGGACTCGATGGTCCAAGAGGTCTTTTCCAACCGAGTGATTCTATGAATGAGAAGTTAACCCTGATGCTTTCTGTGTGTCTGCGGCGATGCTCGAAGCAGACCCGGATTGGGGCGCGGAGGCATTCCCGGCGCCCGACCTGAGCGCGTCTTTGGGTGCGGGTGGGAATGAGTTTGGGCTCAGGGACAGGAGGAGAGAAGCGGAGTCGCTGCCACCGCCAGGACGTTGCCCCCGAGAGAACGCTTCTCGCTCCCTCGGACCGCAGGAAATGATGCGCTCCTTTGTAGCGTGAAGCGTTCATTCGGTGCCGTGGGAAAAAGGGAGAGCGGACGCGGCGGTGGGATGAGGGAATGAGCCGGGCGGGACGCGGTAGGAGGGGACGAGGGGTAGCAGGTTGTCACACACCGAGGGAGACAGACCAGGACCCAGAACTGCATTTAAACATTTAGTTTATTGCCTATAATCTTACAATTCTAAGTCAAGAATATAAGCTTAAATCTAGACCATTATTAGCATCCTATAAGGGTCTGGAGGGACTACACGACCTGTCTAGAGTTGACTGATAAAAGTCTTTTTAGGTGTTTCCACGAGGTTGCTGTAGGTGAAGTTTTTTTGCAGATGCTGTGGTGCTCGGCAGCATTGGATCCATGATGTGATGTTAATGCCAGGGGTGTCTCAGACCAGCTGAGAGGGAGCTCTGATTATGACCCACTCCTCTCATTCTCATATAGTCCCTTCTGGAGCGATAACATCTGGGGTATCAGTCGGCCCAGCTCCTTATATCTTTGGGCAGGGGTGCTGCTGATAAGGGACATAGTGGGTTGCTTTGGCCCCAGCCAATGCCACCTGAACCACTGTGTAGGGATCTGAAAAACTCCAGGGTTATATATCAAGCCATTTCCAACACACAAAACTCAACAGTTTCCACATCCATAAGTCATCCAAGTACAACACATGTTGGTTCCTATTCATGAATCTTATTAATGTTTCTGTTTCCAGTATCATCTCTGATTCTTTATTCTGTGTCTATGGTGTAACTCTGCGTGCCTGTGTTGGTATGTGGGAGGGGGTGACCAGGGACCACCAGACCTCTGTCTTGCTCCTCTCCACCTCGAGGCTTAGCAAAGCAGCAGCCCTCTTCAGCAGCTTCAAGGGGGCGGGAAGGATATGTCACAGGTGGGAAACCACTTTACTGGAATGGAGCACGGAACATTGTGCAGGATATGTGTCTGTCTGATCAGCGTTGCCTCCCTGGAACGCCTAGTTAGTGCTCTAACCCTTCCCCTGCTAGCGTCCAGGTGGAACAGATGAGGCTGTTGGGTTTTCCTTTTCTTTCGCAGGACCCCTGGGCACGGTGAAGCTGTCAGCCCCGCTGAGCGGTGTCATCACTGTCAGGCTTGGGAGGAGGCTGCTCGGGCAGGAGCTAAACGATGGAGGCAAAACAGTAGAATTTGTCAAGAAGAGGGTGTGGGAAGAGGTGATGGACAGAGAAGGCTAACTAGTTCAGTGAGGTTGAAGAAAAACACAGGAGAGGTTAGTGGGAGGGTGGAGATGACAGAAGGAGAGCTACTACTGCAGGAAGAGCGAGGTAGGACTTGAAGCTGATGTTGTGGGCTGCAGAAGTGAAGGAAGGGACAGCAAAGCTGATGATGGACCAAGTTTACAGTCTGTGTAGCTTCTTTGTAGTTGCTAAAAGTTTTTGAGGTTACTGATTTAGAGAGCACTAAGATGATCTGCTTAGTCCCCAACTAAGGTCTAAGTCTGTAGGGTTGTCTTAGGTTGGCTTCTGGATGTGAGATTTTTGTGGCTTCTTCCTTACTTCTTATGGATATCAGATTCTTAAAGAAGCAAGAGGCACAAGTTGCATCAGGGAAAATTCTGGTCAGGAAATCCATCTTAATTGTGAAGAAGATCAAATACTGACACGGGGGCCCAGTGAGATTGTGGGGAGCCTACCTCTGTGGAGGTGTTTATTTGATGGGGTAAGGCACTGAGCATGCTTATAATGGAGCTACCAGGGGCAGAGAATTAAAATGAAGTACTTTTTCCTAGTAAAGGGATCATCTTTAGCTGGGTGTGAAACTGGGGGAAGATGAGAAAAGAGGCTTCTCTGATCTCAAAACTATGATCACTCTAATTTCAGTCTTACAGTAAAATAAGTATTTCTTTATAGCCTCTCCCAACACTAGAGGGTCTTATCTGACAACTTGTCTAGAGCAGCGATCATGCTTGCTGTATGCTGAGGAAATGTACAAAATACTCTGCTCAATCCAAAGTGTACAAAAGCATAGGACTTTTACTGTCAGGAGTCTTTTCTCAAGTTGAGTGCAGAATAATAAAGAAAGTTAATATTACAAGTAAACTGAAAAATAGCACTGCTTAGGCAGTAGTGGTTAGTAAAATCTAGGTGATAATTTGCTGTGAGAGTCTGGTTTCAATGGGCGAGAGGTGTGAGAAGAAGGCAGAATGATTTGAAACAGAGATGGGGAAAGATGTTTTATTGGTGCCTGTGACTGTTGCTTTATTTGACCTTCCTTCTCTACTCTCACAACCCCTCAAACAAGTGAGAAAGGGGAGAGGGAGAAGAAATCTGAGAATGTACACAGAAGAAAAAAAAAAATCAGTCTAGTATTTTTATTTGAGTTAGCACTGCTTATTTGCTATTATCCTAAATGCAGGGTGACTGGAAATTGCATGATAGATGTCTAGATCTTCCTTACAGCATTGAGGGTAGTAAAATGACCAAGAGCTGGTAGCACATGGCTGCACTGCGGAGTCTTTATTACTAATGACAAGGCTGTGTCCTTTCCCTGCTTGGGTCTGAGCAGCAGTGTTCTGCTGCTTACAGACCTGACACACAGCTCACTGCTGATTCTCTACCGTCCAATTGTCTCTTGGATTTTGATTTCAGATCCCAGTTTTCCATGTAGTATTCAGCTCAAAGAATTGATAAGACAAGCTTGAATAAAGCAGTTTAAATGTCTCTGAAGAGCAGACAGGAGCTGTGCCAGTTTTTGAGTTCTTTAAACTGCCCTGTTGCTTTTGTTCCACAGGCTAAAATGTGAATACTATAGGCTTCTGGGCGAAAGGACAAGCAGTTGAGTTCAGTGGAAAGGTTGCAACGCTTCTGCTCTCTTCAGCTGTTATTTCTGAAGTGCTCTTGTATGAGTATAGAAAAGTACTTGTGTCAATATCAGCATTCTACTGTGTTATTTAGGCTTAATTAGATAGAGTTGATAGTCTGTTCTCCAGACTAACAGTCAGCATGACTACTTAGGTTGTAGGTGTGAGGGTGCATACAGTTACTTGCTCAGCTTTGTGAACCTTGCTGCTCCTAGTCCTACAGCATCTGTTTCCTTAACTATGGCTGTCTAGGATCAGGTATTTAACTGAGTGCTAGCTTTAAATCACGATAAGCCATAATGAAAAGATGAAGTGTTAGGGGGGTGTTTTGAATGCCTCATTAGTCTGCTGTACTCTGCCCTTGACAGCGAAGAGGACCCTATCTGTTTGAAGGTCCCAGCACAGGTTTGCAGGACCACAGCTATTTGGATTCCTGGTCCTTGGTCCCGTGCCCTGATACTGAGAGAACTGAACCTTGTCCTGTAGATTTGTGTTCCTTAGAAGTCATTAAGGTAGGAAAATGGCTATGGAGCTTGGCTGAAAAACAAAGAAAGTGACCTGGAAACTAGTGACTGATGCAGAAGCAAGGACAGGGAGTTGATTAGTTGGGTCTTCACCTGGGCAAACCCCCTGTGATATTCTTTTCCTTCTCCACTTTCTGCTCCCAAAAGCTTGCATGGAGTTTAAAAGCTTTCTTGTTGCCTGCACTCTGAAAAATCAGAATGTGCTAGACAAATCTCAGCAGCACACACTGGCAGTGGTATAGAAAGCAGTGGAGAAAAGGATGAAAAGACAAGGTCTGACACTGTGCCACCTTGCTGTAGTTATTACCAAATGATGCTTGGCTGGCTTCTAGGAGACGGGCTCCTTCCTCGGGAATATGCTGGGTTCTTCGAAATGTAATGTTTTCAGGCCAATTAAATTCATTACTATATTAATATGATGTGAAACTTTAAATTGTTTAATAGTACAGTCATCTAAATTAATATAGACTAAATCTGCATTCCAAATGACTAACACCTTTATATATTCAGAAAATAATGTGAGTTTTATTGCTTGCTTTTCTTAGCATTTACTTTAATTTCCTAAACTCTAAGCTAGTGACTGTGTGCAGTAAAACCAGACACCCCAATGCAGTTAATAGTATTATACGTGCTAGGAGGACATACTTAAATTTCTTGTTTTAATATCCCAAACCTAAGTGTGTGTGGGGTGGGTAGGGGAGGCACACCATTTCAGGTGTTAGGAGCCTGGGATATTGGATCTCTGACAACGACTTTGGCCTTTGCATGGTTTTAAAGCTCTGATGTCTGGTCCAGGCAAGTTTAACAAACAATTATCAAATATTTCTACTTTTCCCCCATATTTCTAGTGCAATTACTGCACGCACATGTGCCCCTGGAAACTAGGCAGCAGTCTGAAAGAGTTTGGACAAAAGTATTTGAGGTAACGTATAGGCAGATACCGCTGGGTATGAAAGGGCGTTTCATAGCTGTATTGGCAGTGAACTGCGTGTAGCTCTTTTCTATGAGAAGAAAAACTCGTGCTCAAAATGACCGAGGTGGAGCTTTGCGTATCAAATTCCTGAAGTTGTAGCTGTGATTAAAGTTCATTGAAACTGGGCCTGATATACAAAGCATAAACAGTTGTCTGCTGGCTGTCAGACTTTTAAAGGTATTGTGTCATATCCTGTTTCTGTTACCCCGTCAAACTAAATTGAGGTTTAATTTGTGTTTGATTGCCAGTTACTTGAGAGGACAAACTTTAGGGGAGGAGCTGTTACCTCTGGAATCACAGGACATTTGCTAGTTTATAACTTGGAGCAGTCCTTTGGAAAACTGATTGTTTCCTTCTGCAATGCCATAGTGAAATGAAAGCTATTATCTTTCTGTTCAGCTTCTTTCATTAAAAGCTTTTGTATTTCTTTCTCTCTGGTAAACCAGTGTATGCAGTGTCGCCAAGGCTGTCTGCTCAAGTTTCCTTGGTGCATTGTGTCAATTCTATTAGTTTGTGTCTTAAGGAAAGTAAGTTTACACAATAGCAGATAGTCTTTGCTGTGGAAAAAAATCTGTCGGCTCAGTAGATAAGAGACTTTCTGTTTAAGCCCTACAACGTTATTTTCTTGTGAGGACAAATTAAAACATCGTGCAGGGACTTTAGTTAAATCAAATCTTCCTAACCTAGCTAACCAAGAAAAGAGTTCAATGCTTGTGTCTAATGCTTCCCATCAGAAAGGTAAAGAGTACCTAGGGACCTCTAGCTTGCCAAATAGAAAGTAGCCCTTTCAAATGTCATAGCTTTATATAAAATGTAGCAAATTTGAACTTAGAATAGGTGAATATAGATTTGCTGCTGATGTTAAATACTGTTCCTTGACTCTTGTTGTTCAGTATTGGAAACTGGTATTTATTATAAAAATTGTACCACACAGGCTTACGAGCTGTTTCGTTCCAGTGATCTTCTACTGTGACTGTGGAGGAACTTAGGGAAATGTCTGTTGACCTTCACAGGCAGGAGCAGAATCTCCAGACAAAGTTGCATCATAGTTATATGTGGGTTTTAAGGGTAAGTGTGGAAAGTCCACCTCTTCCACTGCTGAAGGAAAGTGGATGACTACTCTTATAGTAGCCTGGAGAAAAGAAGGCTTTGGTGAGAGCTTATAGTGGCCTTTAAGCACCTGAAAAGGGTGTAGAAGAAAGCTAGGGAGAGACTTTTTACAAAGACGTGTAGTGATAGGCCAAGAGGGAATGGCTTTAAATTGGATAGGGGGGGAAGATTTATATTAGACAGTAGGAAGAAATTCCTCACTGTGAGGGTGGTGAGGCACTGGAATGGGTTGCCCAGGGAAGGTGTGGGTGCCTCCTCCCTGCAAGTGTTCAGGGCTAGGCTGGATGCAGGCTTGAGCAGCCTGGTCTAGTGGGAGGTGTCCCTGCCCATGGCAGGGGGGTTGGAGCTAGATGATCTTTAAGGTCCCTGCCAACCCAAACCCTTCTATGATTCTTAACTGCCATGAATGTGGACCCATGTAAAGGGAATGTCCCTGCTTTTATCAGGACTTCAGCCTTATAGACCATGTTCCTGTGATACAGTGTACCAGATCTTTGTGGAGGAGAACATGGGTGGATTTCCACCAGTTATCTTTCCCTTAATCTTTATGCACTTATCTTCTGAAAAAAAACAAGCAACAACCCCTGCCCTATGATGTACATAAATGAATTGATACACTTTGCTGAGTGTAGATATGGTAGCATGAGGAACTTTATCTTAAATGCTTACTTGGAAACCTTGCAAGCAACCTCCTGCCCCAGGTTCAAGTACAACTTCTTAATAGTCTCACAAATACTGCAGATAAGTATACAATAGATATAGATTTACTTGAAGGAATAAAAAAGTGGTAACTAATTAGAAGAAATTATAGTTTGCACATGTGGAAAAGAATAATTATTTCAGCGGTTCATTTTACTGACTACATCTTTTTGTTGTTTCAACGTAATTGATTGATAATAGATTGCCATCTTAGTGTAGTCTGGTATTGACTGCTATTTCTACTGCTATTTCTCTTGCAATTGATTGTATTTCATTGTTAGTTCAACCTCTCACCATCTTTTTCATGAACTGTTTTATGCTGGCTTTCCCAATTACTGTATTTTTTTGTCTTGTGCTCATCTGCATTTTACTATTCTGTTCTTGCCTTGTCTCAATTAGGCATGTGCCCTGCCACTCTCCGAGTGCTTTCTTTGATGACTTCAGGACAATTTTTGGAACTTGAATTCTTTTATCTATGTGTGGTTTCAGCTGTTGTTTGCTGCCCTTTTCCTTGTTCTGTTGCTACTCTTATGCACTCCCAGCTGGAAGAGGTTCAGGAGAAGTGAACCTGTTTTCTGATTTTGCCCTCGAAGCAACTAAAAAGTCAAGATCTGTGTGAAAGAATTTTTAGCAGATGTTAGACGATGAACTCCTTGGGCACAGTTGAGAAGCTTGTGGCTGGTTTGGTGTTCTGTTTTCTTTACTACCTCCTGTTTCCCTACAGGAAAATTTGTTATGCATTAGCTTGCCACCTATGTTTTGTTATACTTAGAGCAGATTGTCTCCTCTGCCAGTCGTGCCTTTTACTGTTGTTCAGACTGATTTTCCCGGTTCCCTCTGTAAAACTGCACTGCTGCTTCCCTGACAGCCTCCTTGCCCCGAGGCAGTTTCTTGCTTATTTTTTAGATGTAGTCTTTAGGGCAAGCAGGAGAGGTGTGTGTAAGGACGTATCTGCCCAAGTGAAAGGCTCTTTAAGGCCTGTGTTTTTGACTGGGACGTTTTGCTTACCTCTCTGACATCTGCAGTTCTGGTGCTGCTGGGCATATCAGTCTGAAAACTGAGCCATACTGAGTGGCCTCGCATCAGGTGAACCAAAACACATCTGTGACCAACGTAAGGGAAAAGGTGGGGGGAAAACAGTGCTTTGATATATATCCTTCTCTAAGTGGAGAGAATGGTGGCTCTCAAGGCTTATGCATTGAGTACGCATCTGGCGTTTGGCAGAAGTTTATGGAACAGTCCTACAGCAGAGCATGTTTTTGAGGCAGCACAAGTAGTTTAGACTGTGACTTGCTCTTATGTATGGGCAAACCAAAGGCGTACAAGAAGCTCAGCTACCAGAAAAGCTGCCTTCCAAGTGCTCTGGCTTTTTTCATAACAGGTTTTTCTCTGGTGCTTTGAAAGGTGGCACAAATACTTGAGCTGGTCTTAATTGTCAAGGTAAACTGAGGAATGGCAGCTGATGCCATAATCAAGCTTTACCACACTGTCTACTGCGGTCTGATAATCAAGGGAGATGTACAAAACATCATCTAAGGGAGTAGGGGGATTGCATCTTTTAAAATCAGACGGGATGTTTCAGAATGCATTGTGTCAGTCTTCCTTTTCCTCCCACTTCTGCTAGGAAGAAACTTTTACATATTCATTTCCCATAGGAAGCAATAGTCTTGTTCTTAATTTGTTAGTATTCCTACTTCCTTTCTTCTCTACAGATATTAACACTGCTTATGGTATTTACCAACATATCCTAGATGCTGTATTCATCCTTATGTGTCGTTTCACTCTGAAAACTGGAAAATGTGTTTTGGTGTTTTTATTAAAGCATATTCTGATTATTTCATTGCAGATCAGCTCTTTGCAGCTAAGTTTCAAGGAGTTTCTTTTTAATGTGAGCAGATTTGGCCATTTCTCGGATTGGTCTAGTCTTTCTTGGCATCTGAAAAAAGCCCTCATAAAATGAGTGTGATTGGACCGTGTGACCGTGTAGGATGTGACTGTGGAGGGAATAAAGAAGGGAAAGCAAATGGATGAGTTCTCAACTGCAGCAAGCATGACTCAGTCCCCTAACAATCTCTGAGAGCAAATAAATTAGAGCATTACCTTATTACCTTGATTGGTGTCAAAAGCCCCATCCCTCACCCCCGGTCAAAAAAAAAAGTGACCCTAAAACAGGACTAAACTTGCATGGCATTGTAGAGTGTAAGTCTTTCTTGATGTTTGCTGTCCCTGTATAGGGCATTAGGAGGATACTAAGTGAGAGGATATGGTTATGGTTGTTTCTGCAATTGCAGAGACCATCACCAAATATTCATTTTTTTTTCACGATGACATGGCTTTTAATGAAGAGAGGAAAAGACAGATGGTCTGTTCTCAGTTAGATGGAGACACTGTTTAACTTGTTAGATTTGAGGCCATGTATGTACAAAGTGTACAAGAAACTATTGGCTGTGCATTTTAGCAGGAGCCTTGGTGGATGTGGCTGAAGATTGTATTTTATGCTGCAGTTCTTCTCCAGTTTTATCTTTGGGGAGGGGTTGGAAATGTTAGACTAGCTTTCTCTTGACTTTTCTCACATCCTTCTGTGATATTAAATTCTTTCTTAACTTTGTTGAGTGGAAGATAAATCCTAGGCATGGTGTGCCGTTATGTGCTGGCAGCAGCCCAGCAGAGTTTTTTGCTCCCTCCTGTAAAGGAGACATCTCAGAACTACTGCAGATAAGGTAATGGCAGAAGCCTTGCTCCCTTTGGGGGGTGTTTATGGTCTGATTTTCTGCTTCTGCAGCTGTCTGGTAGAAATTTTGAAGTTTGGTGTTAATGTAACTACTCAGCTGTGGTGTGCAAAAGTAATAATTATTGCCTTTGAGACCCTCTGAGAGAGACTGATATGCCTGATATCCTAAGGGTAGTGTCATAAAATTAATTTCCTGACTTGCGTAGACTCTTGCCAGTGCAGTAGCCTCTTCATAGATTTTCACAATGGAATGATAACTTTGTTCCTATTGCATGTCTGGATTGCTGAACAGAAGCTGCTAAAGAGTTCCTGTAAGACCTTTTGTCGTACAGAAAGGGATGGATGAACAGAAACATTGACAAGTGTCAGGTGTCTTTATGTTGAATTGGAGAGCGAAAACCAGGAAGCTTTCAAATGACTTGGTTCATAGGTTACAGAACACCCTATTCAAGTTACTAATTTATGAAATAAATTGGTTTAGGTATCCTGATTTGGTCTGTGCTATGTTGACTTGGTTACAGTGAGCCCCTTGGGAACTAGAATAGGTTGGCAGGACAAGATACCTGCCTAGTTTGGCAGTTCCAGAAGGTTATTGGCTGGCTGTGGCTCCTCTACAGACTGATCATTGTGCTGAGTGTTGTATCCAAAAATTCAAATTCTGCCCTTTTCAGAGTATAAATCTGAGTATCAATGCTTGAATTTTTCACTCTGTTTCAGTAGGTGAAATAGAGGATGCACAAAAGTTTGAAGGGGACATAAAGATCTTGCAGCTTAATAGCCTACCACACGTGCCCTAATATCCCTAGAGGTGCTACTGCTGTTGTGGAAAGAGTCAGACCCTGGGGAAAAAAAACTTATGCGCCCATGTAAGTCACCTTTAAGTGTTGTGGATGTTGGTACAGCTGTGCATGGGTTACAAATAACCCAAATGACCCTCCATCGCTGGATCAATGATGCTTGGTTAGGTCAGTTCCTATCTTCCTTTTTCAGTCCCATTCCTCCCAAATAAAAACGATCTGTTATACAAAGCTAGTTATACAAAACTAATGAGGTTTGTGTTTTATCCTTTGACATAGGAAATCTAAGGGCATAGTATTTGATCTGAATTATTTGAAAAAGCTATTGGTCTTTACTTTTGTCAGATGCTGTGGTGTTCTCTGACTTCTTGCTGTTTTCATTTACTGTTTCTTAATGAAGAAAAATTCTTTAAGTACTGTTTGAAATGCATCACTTTGAAATAACAAAAATATCCCATTTCTTTTAAACTCGGTGACACTGCAAGCAGAGATTAGTCAGGGAACTGGGGAGGGGGGACACCAGGAAGCTATTGTATGCTTTCTACAGTGATACTGCATAGTTATAAATGGCACATCAAATGAATTAAGATTTATTTGTAGTGGGCTTCTTTCAAAAAGTCCCAAATTCCTAATACATATGATTTCTCTAAATTAGGTGTAAAGGTGGTCAGGAACATCTTATTCAGGCAGTATTTCAGAAAACTAAGTTCTAACATGTTTGGTGTTCTGATAGATGCACTTTAAGCCTGTATCTCAGTACTTTTGTGTTGTTTATTAATTGAATCTAGCTTAAGTTAACACAGGAAACTTTAAAAACAAACCCACCGCTCCTAACCCACCAAACAGCACCTGCCCAAAAAATCCCCAAACCCCAATCCAAACAACAGAAAAACCCATACAGCCCCGAAGACCCCTGAGTCCAGTCTCATTTAGGATGTCTCCCTATGGACTTCTGAGGGGCAGCCAGTGGATAAACTGGCATTAGAATAAATCTGTAGAATAATTTAGTATGCTCTGAAATTGTTCATTGCTCTTTGGGGATTAAGACAACTGGTGGTAATGAATGAGGCTATTAAAGTTTTCTAGAATGAAAATGATTCTACTTCTAATGAGATCTAAGGATAAAAGAATGTTAGCTTTATAGTTTGAACTTTTAATGGCCTTGCAATAGTAGAGATAGTTGTAAATGGCAGGAAACAAAGCTATAGTTTGAAACTGTGTTTCTTGATTTATCTTTTTCTGTCTTGCTGTCCAGGCTACATGGATGTCTCAAGGCTGGAATCACAGAGCAGCTAAAGCTGGAAGGGACCTCTGGAGGTCATCTGGTCCAGCCTCCGTGCTTGAGCTGGCCCTCTGATGGAAAAATTTGATTTATTTATTTGCACGATAAGATAGCATCCATGCAGAGCAGCCAAAGAGCTCTGTCTCCTGATCCGTTTTCCTACTTCCTTGCTGCTTACAGTAAATGTTTTGGGACATTACAAATTTGAGGAAGCTTTCATCTCTTCCCCCTCACTTCTACCTTCTCCACTCTGCCAACCTTCAGCCTCCTTAATTAACTAGGAACTGAGTTTGGTATTTTGCCCTTCAAAACATTTTTCAAAATGCAAAGTTCTAATAAATCTCCATACAACAGACTTATTATCACCTGGTTTGACTCAGACTGTTTTGTAATCATACCAGCAATGAAACATGATAATAGGGAGATGGGCATGTGGTTACAAGGGTTAATCTCACCCTACAGACTAATTCTAGAGGAAGATTACTTAGTTTTCTGTAAAAGAAGTCTTGAGTTAGTGCAGCTTTCACTATTTTTCCTTGGTTTTGGCAAAAAGGTGTTACTGGCTTTCCAAATGTGAACAGCAGTTTCTTGTTTGGACCTTTATAGTGATGTCCTAGGATGCTCTTTCTTTTCCCAGGAGGAGATTATAGACTTTGGGGTGGGGGAAGAGAACTGGGAGTGTATTGTGGGGAAACACTTTGAAGACCTGTTTGGCATAAAATGTTCTTGTTTTCAACAGAGAACTGAAAGTTTCTATGTGGGATGGGTGTGAAGGACTTGCTTTCAGCTACAAAAAGTAGTTGAAGTCCTCTTTGGGGTTGAGGCTCTGACTCCTGTGCACAGGAAAGGAGGGGAAGAGGCTAACAAAACGTCCATGTTATTGCAGTATATTATTCATGTTTCCTCTGCAAAATCAAAGGAGATGTGCCATCCAAGACAGTGGTTCTTTGTGGCACTGAGTCTGGCTAAACTGAAACTAGTGGCTCACTCGAAACCTGTTTCTCTTTGAGAGTTTTGTTGTTTATCTTCTCTTGCAGATAAAGGCTTTCTTCTAGGAATGTGGGGTGGAATCGACAGGTGAGAGAACAGGTGGCTCAAGATTCATGTCAAATGTCTCTGTGGCCCCTATGCAAGTCAGGTGGCTGATTGATGACAAAAAAATGTTCAAGTTTGGGCTTGGGGTGTTTGCTTTATTCCTTGATAATCTTGTACAGAAGTATTTAAAGTTATGTAATTCTATGAAAGTTGTGAACTTCTAGTATTTTATTGACAATTTTAGGGAGGTTAAGTGATTAACATTTCTGTGGGTGTATGTTTTAATTATTGAGTAGGGGAATGGGTTACAGTGTTGTCTTGTGTTTTGCATCGAGAGTAGGAATGGTTGTCGCTATTAATAAAGTAGGATGACCACAAGTACATGTTGCTATAATCTATACAGTAAGGTGACCCCTTCCAAATACCTGTTTCAGGAAGGAGTGGTAGTGACGAGCTTTGTGCTTTTAATCTACAAAGTCTATGTACTTGGTTACTTATATGATAGGTGCTTTAGAAATACTTTAATAGGTACAGAAAGCAGAGTACACATCCCTTTTTATATTGAGACAGGGTTGAAATAGTATGTTTTTCTGAATCTTCAGTTCCTGTATAATTTATTGGGGGTGTAGGAGGGGTTGCAGCTGCATGGTAGACATCTTAATCAATGAGACCATTTGTACTATTAAGCAGTATACTTTTTAGAGCCAGGCCCTTAATAACAAACTAAGCTGTCAGTCGATAGAACACATACAGCTTGTGGAGCTTAAGGGCTTGTAATATTGAGAGAACAAAGCTAATGTAAACATCCTTTATAGTTCATGAGGTTAACTTTTTTCTTACCCAAGCTTGCATTAATTAGTTGCCTTCCTATCTGTTCCTTTCATTGCCCCTTGTTTGTAGATTTCTCCTTGGGTTCAGCGTCTTGGTTCATGGCCTGGCTTTAATCTTTGCTGTGTGCTGTCCCCTGTTTTTTTTTTAAAAGTACTCTGTAGATTTTCTTCAACAGAAAGCTGGATGTAGAGCACTCTTTAATCTTGGCTTTGCCATTCTATCTGAGGTACTTGGCATAATGCTTAAATGAAGCTTTAAAGGAAATTCCTGTGTTAAAGTAATTTATGAATGTGCCTGTCCTTCAGAGAACGGAAGGGAGAGAGAGTCTATGTGCTCGCTGATTGAGAGTCACTATGCTTCCAGTTAGTGTGCTAGAAAGAGCTTGCATAGAAATCCTGAATTCCAAATACCTTCTCTTGTCCCCAAATCACATCTGAAATGATCTTCATGTTGATGCTACTTTATGGCCTCTGGAGTTTTTTTGGTTTGCTATTAATTTATAGCTGGTTTTATTCTTCCTTTCCCCCCCTATTTTTGTCATGCTGGAAATATTTGGAGCAAAATCAAGCTCTGGAAATAAACAGATTTATTGCACTGTTCAAAGTGTCTGTATCCTGCTCAATGGACAGCTGGGATCAGCACAAGTGTTTCTTGAAAGGCAGCATCGACAGCAGAGGATGTCACTGGGGAATGAGAAGATAATTTCATAGCAAAGTTGTAGCAAGCCTGGAACACTGTCAGATGTGGGATGAAAGGCAGCTGACATAGAAATATACTGCTTCCAAAACCATTGTGAGCTAATTGTTTTGTGCTTATTTTTTGAAGATCATATTTTATTTAGTTTTGTGATCCAAACTGCAAAAGAAACTATTTGAAGAGTTGAGAATGGAAAGTGTCAGCCTACTTTGATCTTGACTAAATAACTTTCTCTTTAGCCTCCTTTTCCCTCTCATCTGTCTTTTCCTCCACCCTGGCGCCACCTTCAGGTTTTGAGCATTTCTGGTCCAAGTAATCAGACAAGAGAAATGTTCTGGGGGTTAGTGTCCTTCCCGTTAAAAGTTCTGGTAGAAATGAAGCAAACAAGCTGGCCAGTTTGTTGCGTGTTTGTCTGGTTGCCCAGGCTCCTCATCTAATGGGCTTTTCCAGGGAGTGTGTCCCAGCTCTTGCCAGAGTTGTCTTCCTGTCCTCCGTGTAGTGAGTTACTGCCTTTTTTGGTTGTGTTGCTTCTTTTCTTGAATTCTGTAAAATGGATGCTTCTGAACAACTCTTAAGACTGAGGGTTTTAGGAGTTGTTTTGGTTTTTTTTTCCTGAAACAGTTGTTTATATAGCAATCGGCGTAGTGAGATCCTCTATTCAATAAGCACCTTGCTAGGTTGTAATAATGAGCGTTGGTGTTTATTTTGTTTTTTGAAAAGCTAATACTTGTCCTTTTTCCTTTTTTAGACAGCCTGTAATGAATGTTTTTTAAATAGGTTTTTGTACATTATAGACTCTTTAGACAGTCTATAATCTTGGAGACGGAAAGTGCAAAGAATGAAACTTTAATGAATTCCTGACTCCCCCATTCTAGTAATCAGAAACTGTTGTGTAAAGGATGTATGTAAAAGACAGGTTTGTATGTGCAAAGACTTGCTCACAGAATCTGTGAGTCTTGGTGGTTGTAAAGGAGGAGAATGCAACTTATGATGACTTGAACAGAATCTGTTCCTGCGTGTTGCCGGAGCACAAGTTTTTTTATGTACCTGCCCTTTCTAGCCTGATTTTGGCTATGGGCTTTAGAGAATATAGTCAAAGCTGACCTTTCTTTCCTTTACTTTTCACTTAATTCTACACGGATTCAAAGAATGCCAGGCTCACTAGGTAAAATCATGATTGCAGCATGTTCTATATGTCAGTCTTAAAGGTCTATCTGATCTACTGACTAGGCCTTCATAGGGTTTAAAATCTAATTTTGTTATTCAGTGATACACAAAATAAAGCAAGTTATTTTTATTTTGTTGTAAAGCAAAATGTGATTGCCTTTTGAGTTAGGTGTGGCAGTAACAACACAGAATCTGTGACTGGGTTTCTTTTAAAAGATGCTCTTCTCAGACAGCTTTGGAGATGTTCATCTTAAGGTTGAAATTTGCTGTATTTTCATAACATACAAAGTAGAAATTCATTTCAATATTACATGTGAGTGTATGTGTAAGAAAGGAGGATACCAAGGCTGACAAATTTGGACAGAATCCAATAATTAAAGCTATAATAGGGCTATTAATGCTTCCAAATTTTGAATCCACTTTACAGTCCTGTGCTTTGAGTAATGTCTTCCTAGACTTTATGTATGCTCAGTAAGAAGGAAAGGAAGAAAACGGCAAGAAAGGGAAAATGTCCAGGGACACTGGATGCTGTATGCCCTGCGTGGTTTGGAAGGGTGCAAGAGGAGTGTGTGTGTATATGCAAAAGTGTGCCTGTGGCTGGTGTGATGTTTGAGCAGAATTTTCACATACTGTGGCTAGTTTGCCTATTTTAAACTTAAATGTTTTGGTGAATTTTGTCCTCCAAATCTATGCTGCTAAATCACAAGGATACCTGAGGTGGAAGAGGAGCTGTTGTCTGTAGTGTATCAGTATGCCATTTTGCTAGGTGTAAGGAGTAGACTTGCTTTTTGGACAAGGTATTTGGATGTGACAGCTTTTACCAATCTCTAGGTGTAGATGTCTTGTACAGCCCTGATAATGCAGCGCTTCTGTCTGCAGATTTTGACTCGTTTACTCAATCCATTTCCTCTTCTAATTGGAAAAGCAAAAAGAAACTTAAGCTACCATCTCCATCTGCAAAAGTGAGAGTAAAAATGATGTGAAAGGCAAAAATTATCATATAAAAAGCACAAATAATTTGAACTTTGAGGTCAAGATGCTGATAGCATCCCACATACCTCCAGCTGTGTAGTCATCTTCTGTAAGAACTTAGATCATTCTTTTAAGAATTGGAAGTGGTGGTTAAAATAACTCCGGTGATTTTATATAACAAAAAGCTGAGGAAGCTGATGGCAACAAGGACAAGCCAATAGTTAAATAATGCTAATGAAAGTTAAAGGATCCAAAAAGTCTGTGGCCACTTGGGCTGAAGGACAGCTAGCTCCTTTGTTAGAAACCAACTCAGTTTTAACAGCAATGTGGTGGAGGAATCTGGCTGACCCTGCACTGGGCTCTGTGGCAGCGTGTTAGCATGGTACTATTTGGCAGCAATACTACCAAAATCTTAATTTATATTTTCTTTCATTGCTAGCTCTTTAGTCTGATACTCATCCCATAGTGTTGTGAAAAGGCTGAAAAATGTAGCAAATACTAACCAACCTGTGGTCTGGGGAAAATCAAATTGGGTGTTTTCATTACATCAATCCCACTTTTGTTAACTAACACTATCATGACATACTTCGTGTTTTGCAATGTAATTCCTTTTATGGCAACTTATTTGCATGGTTAATTCAACTCGGACCAGAAGTAAATCCAGAATTCAATAGTGAGAGTTATTACCCAAGGTAGCATCTTGCTAAAGGGTGCAATGAATTCTGTCATAATCCATAAGTTAAGATCAGATGTGTGTCCAAGTGGTATTTTCTGATTAAGCTACCATGTGTGAGATAGATGCAGAAGTTACTGTGGGGCTCTAGAAGGTGCTATACAGAGAATTGATGAGATTATCATGGGTCCTTCTGGCCGCAAGGTCACCATGGTTGCTGGGTATCATTCCTAGTGGTGAAAGGTGAAAAATCACGAGTCAGCTAGTAGCGAGCATAGACCAAGATCTTAAGGGCTATTTCTCAAATGAAGTTCTCAAGTCTTTGCTTCTTGGTGAATAATAAGCATTGGACTCCTAGCTTAACTTTATTTGTACAGGTAGTGGTCTTCATTTTAGGCTCCTTTTAGCTTGAATGTGGTGGATAATGAAGGCTGTTCTGCTTCAGTATGAGCTGCACTGCTTTTGCTTGTCTCAGCTTCACAGCAACTCTTATCTTAAACGTTTTGACTGTTTAATTTTACTGTGGAGTGTTTGCCTGTCAGGCTCAGTGTGACAGCACAAGTGCTTATGGTGGCTTAAAGAGAAGGGGAGCGAGGGAGGGGGAAAGGAAATTATAGCCTTTCTCTGGAGATGGGGAAACCACTTCTTTCAACAGCAGTGCTGGTTTATACTGCTTCAACTGCTGATAGTCCTGCTGTTCATATGTCTCTGTGCTCCAGAAGTATATGTTAAGGATGAGCTGATATATAAAACATAAAATTCTTTTGCAGAGTAAGTTCAGAGAGCAAACTCCTTGGAAAAGACAGTATGCCACACAAAGCCACTGTTATTTAAGTTCCCAAGTTTGTTTTCTCTTTCTAGTCTCTTACCTGTGAATCTATTCTATTCCTACAAGTGCCGCTCAATTTATAGTTGTCAGATGGGAAATATGTGGCTGTGAAACTAACATGGAGCTAATGGAATTATTTTGATTCCTTTAAGGTACCTATACATTTTTAGCTCTATTACTGCATGGTCACTGCTTCTCTTGGTGCTTTGAAAACTAGAGATGGAGGAGAGAAAGCTTTATGCACAACTTTAAGATATTTATTTTGACAAAGGTTAGAGTCTTGCCTGGAGGGGCAGCTTTCTCATCTCTGTTTCCATTTGCCCAGGCTGGACAGCTTTCTTGTAGTTCTCTGCATGTTTTTCTTAGCTTTGCTCATGAAGCTGTTTCATCCTGCTTTTAGGCTTTATCTGATCTCATGCTTTTTGAAAAGCAGCATACTTGCTGCCTGAACAAGAGTCTTTCTCTGTTACTTACTTTTCCCCTTTCTTTTGAAGGTCATCCCCAAAATGGATGGAAAGAAATCCAAGTCAACTCAGCTTTAACATCGACACAATTGCAGTTCACTTCTGTAGCGTAAGCCACAAACCTCTTTAGCTCAATGTAACTCTATGAGAGTATGGAAAGGAAAGAAGGGATGGGGAAATAGGCAGGCTGATTTCCATGGAGAGTTATGACTGTCTTTGAAACTGGCTGTTGCCACAGCAGACCTGCAAGGCTGAAAGGTGTGGTATCTGTCAGAAATAAAGAATCTGACTCTGAGGCTGGTAGAGATTCTGGATGGAGAAAATCCACTGATTTCCCATATATTGGGAAAATGGTGTTAGTGAGACTAACTAATGAACATCAAAGCCAGCTAGAAGTGGTCTGAAGATGAGGTAGGTAGGAGTGAGCTTCTGAGAAACTAAAGGCTGTGTCTTGCATCAAAGTTTTTTCTCTTGTGCTGCTGTTGGAAGGCAGAAGCATGGTAACATATGGGATTGCTTTGCAGAATTGATGCGTGCACCTTGTGCTTCTGATTCAACTTCTGCAGTCAAGGCCAGGATCTCTGGGCAGAAAAGGGGCTGAGTATTAATATCCAAATATTATGTATACAAATTTAATGCAATGGAGCTAAGAATGCAGAGGGACAGGAAGAACACTGAGCTGATGAATGCATGGTACTGAAATAGGTTACAGGCTGCTTACTCATTTTATTTCTTAAGCAATGCAAATACTGAGAGGGAACTGGGAAAATGTCTGCTTTGTTTGTCTGAGACACTAGCAGTGTAGAATGTCTGATAAGCTGACCCAGTATTGACTATTAAAAAATGCTTCAGCATTGTTTTTTATTAAAATTCTTAAATGACAAAATCCTCTGTGCTGAAGGAAAAGGGTGTAATGAAGAAAGATCTAGGGATTAAGGTACAGAAGGGTTTTTAATTTACTAAATTGTCATCTACATATGCAGCTGTAATGGTGCTAACTTCTGAGAACTGATGTTACTGTCACCTCCTTGAGAAACTAGGAGAAGACACAACTCCCAGAGTCTATTTGTCTCTTGGTCGCTCATTTGCTTGCTGTAACACTTGACATCTCTTTTAGTAGTGTGATTCTGCTGTGCTTCTGAAATGAAGAAACTGTGGTTGTCTTCTTGAAAAAGGCACTGTGGTGGACCAGCTCACGTTTGAGGAAAAGCCTTATTCAATTCCTGTAGTAGCAGTGGGGTTCAGAAGTTGCTTTGTAGTGCTAGAGTAAGAAAAGTCTATGATTCAGCTTGACTTGCCTGTATTTCTGTAGTCTGCTTCGTTAGCTGAGGTGAACTGTAGGAAAACTGGGTAAATTTGACAGGTACTTTACTGTATAAAGGGGGAGGAGAGGAAGATGTTACCGACTTGCCAAATCGTTTGTGTCAAAGGTAGTAACACAACATTGTTATGATGAAATTCTGAACAGCTAAGAACTCTTTGGGGTTCATTGATTTCAGTTTTCAGCTTGCTTAGTCCTATGGAAGGCTGTAAAGTCTGGTAGTAAACATATCAAAAAAAAAAAAGAAAAAAGGAGAAAAAGCTAGTGTCAATATATTAATGAAAGCTTCTGTTTTTAACAGTGTTCATCCCTGTGTCCTGCGACAAGGTGAATTGTCTGATTGTAATTTTAAATGATGTAGGAAATGGGAATGACTGTCCTCAGAGAATAAGAAATCAGGAAACTTAGGTTTCAGGCTGGAACTGTATTTATTTTTTACTTTGAAGCAGTTGAATTGCCCCCTACGAATAAAAGCAGATGTAAAACTGTGCAGAGGTGAAAGCAAACTTTATAGCGTGCTCATATCTGCTGTTGACTCTTTCTTGTAGCATCATTTCTAAAGAAAGATGACTGTATGGTCTTAGCTACCAAGACCTCACAAATATGGCCCGCTGTCAAGTTAAGATGATGCTCCAAATTGCCTCTTTGCTTAGAGGCTTTCAGAAGCACAGGTAAAAAGCAGCCCCATATAGGGACGGTAAACTCTTCTAAATTCTGTTAAAAAAAAAAAAAAAAAATTAGAAGGAAAAGGACAAGGGAGGTGGTATGAAGGCAGGAATACAAGTTCTGTGATTGGGTGGTATCTGGAAGCAGTAATGTCATCTGGCTCCCTCTGCCTGGGAACGCAGCTCTGAGGATTCTGCTGCAGTAGAGTGCAGTGCCAGATTTTTTTCTTCTAGCTTGTGCCTCGTATTGATTTTGATGTCCAGGGACTGCAAGATCTTCCCCTCAAACTTTGGATAAAATGACATGAACGTCCGATGTGCACTTAACTTTAGGCATGTTGATTTGATCCTTGTTTGTCAATCTGTTACTTCTGTTTCACGAAAATAGAGTACAGTCCTTGGGTAGCATGTCAGTACACCTTTTTCATTTGTCTTAATAATTTTTGTTGTTCATTTTAATGTTTCTCCATATTGAGCTGAGTTAAGACTCTAGCTTTGTCCAACATTGCTCTTGTCTTGTTTTTGACAACTCAAACCCTTGGAATGGAACACTTGGCAGCCATGTGGATTGAAAGCTGGAAAGTATAAGGTTATGTGCCAGCTGTAAAACGCCACACTGCATCCAACCAAGTAAATGTGAACTCTGCTGTGTATGATATGATACTGCAAGGATATTATTGTAGAGATTCTGTCTGTTCGTTGTGTTATGCAAAAGGGTACATTTGCTTTCTCTTTAATGTTTGGAAGGAAAACAGATGTCTGGAAAATGAACTTCACTAGCAGAGCTTCTCTTATACTACGTTTGAGAACAGATCATATAACTGTTGATGAAAACGCTAGCAAGTTGTGAAGGCACTGCATGTAACTGCTCTGGCCAGAGATTGGCAGGAAAGAGCAGTATGGCAAATAATGAGACAGTGGACCTTGAGCTGCTGTGACAATGAGCTGCTGACGGAGTTAATTGACATTATAAAACCAAAATAAACTACTGCCATCAACTAGAACTGCAGAAGCCATACAGACTTCATTGCATTCTTCTGGCAGTCTCTGAAGAACAGTAGCTACAGATCCCATGAAATTCTATACAGAGTTTTGGGGTTTGTGTATAGTTTTTAAAATAAGTTTATAGTAATTGTTTTTCTGTCAGTTTTTTTTAACTGCAGAACTAGTTTACTTTTAATACATTCAGTGAGAGAAAGGTCTGAAGGCTGATTTACTTGTGGGTTTTTTTTTGTGTTATTGCACTTACTGAAGAGATTGTAGTGATAGGATGGCAAACTTGAGACCAGATTTATGTTGCTATAGGATTCATTATCCTGGGAAAAATAGTGAACACTACATCTGGCCTATTGATCCAGCACTATGGCTCTTTAAGAGGATGTTTGCTCAGTCCCTGAGGTGGTGATAAAGACTGGTTTTGTTCAGTGGGTTTGGTTTGGTTTGTTTGTTTTTTTTTCTTGGGGTGGTGGGGGGAGGAATCCTTTGGGGTTTTTTTTCCTTAAACTCAGGTGCTGCAATTCCCTGCCTCTGTGAGACTGCAGACTGTCTGCTCGGCCAGCTGGACTATTACTGGCTGTTACAGAGAAACTGGTTAGTTATAAGCTGAAGAAGCAGATCCTTTAAAATGCACCTGGTTCACTATATCATAGAGAACCAGCTTAAGTAATTGTGTTTTAAACCACAGCAAGAGGAGCCAAAGGTCCAGCTTTGACAGATTGTATTTTCTTTGTTTTGCTTGAGCAACTTGGAGTCCTTCAGGATGAATCGGTTGCCCAAATGGTAGGCACCTAGGGCTGCTAAAAAACTCCTGCAGTATTCAAGACCCTTTGTGGGATTGACAGCTGTGATGTAGGGTGTTAGGAAAACCTACACCTCTCTGCAGCTGTGGCAAGAGACAAAGCAAGCACTTGTGCATGTTGAAAGGAACAGTAGGTGCCTGTGATTTTGCATCCGAACTCCACTCTACATCTCTACTTTTTCAGCCCTACATATTCCTCACTGTCCCTGTGCTCCATTGTGATAGTTCATTATAGTCATGTCCCTCAGTAGTCTGTATTGGGACTGGTACTGTTAAATGTCTTTATCAATGGCATAGTGGGTTTGAGTGAACCTTTGGCAAGTTTGCAGGTGACACTAAGCCAAGTGATGCAGTTAATTTGCTTGATGGATGGGATGACATGCAGAGGGACCTTGACAGGCTTGAGAAGTGGGCCTGTGGAGGTTCATGAAGTGCAACAAGGCCAAGTGCAAGGTCCTGCACGTGAATCGGAGCAATCATGGCTGTTGGTGCAGAGTAGGTGATGAATGGATTTAGAGTAGCCCTTGCAGAGAGGGGCTTGTGAATACTGGTGGATGAAAAATTAGATGTGAGCTGGCAACGTGTGCTTGCAGTACAGAAGGCCAAATGTATCCTGGGTTGTATAAAAAGAAAGGTGGCCAGCAGATCAAGGGAGGTGGTTCTCCCCCTCTGCTGTCGTGAGACTCCCACCTGGAGTATTGTGTTAAAGCCATGAGTCCCCCATTACAAGAAAGACATGACTCCACAGGAGCACACTGAAAATGATCTGAGCGCTGTAACACTTCTTATGTGAAAAAAGGCTGAGAGCACTTGGATAGCTTAGCCTGGGGGAAAGAAGGCTTTGGGGAGGCCTTATTATGTCTTTTCAATACTTAAAGGGGGTTTATGAGAAAGATGGAGTGGGACTTTTTACCAGGGCTTGCAGTCCATTAGGGCAAGGTGTAATGGTTTTAAGCTAAAAGAGCATAGAATAAGAGCATTAGATAAGAAAGAAATCTAGTAAAAGGGTGGTGAAGCACTGGAACAGGTTGCCCAGGGAACTTGTAGATACTCTGTCACTGGAGATGTTCAAGGTCAGACTAGGAAAGGCTTTGAGCAACCTGATCTGCTGAAAGGTCCCCCTGCCCACAGCAGCGGATTTAGAACTAGGTGATCCTTTGAGGTCCTGTTCAACCCAAAGCATTCTATGATTCTTTTAATACAATAACTTTAATGATGGCAAGTTCCTGTTTCAAGTAGTGTAGGCTGCATTTTGTTTCTAAATGTGTGACAGCAGATCTGAAGTGCTCTTCTCATCTTCAGCTTTGTAGTTTTCACTGTTCCCACAACAGTGCTCAACTTTGCTTTTGTTCCTTCTGTACTGTTTCTAGTGCTACACCTTTTCTATCTCTAAAAAGACAATTTAAACTCTTTATTCTGCTGTTTTGCTGGCTCTGTTGTATAACTGCATCAATAAAAGTCCTCTTCCAAAGAGCACTTCACAAAGGATGCATCTAGATTTGCAGTGCACAGTAAAATCTCCTTATACAGGAGTCCTATGATAACTTAATTCTCGCGGGTGCTGGTGTACCATGTCTCCCACTAGAACTGTGAGATTTTCTGCTCTCGGAGAGTTTAAGAGTTAGTTGTTTTTTAATTTTACTTTTTCCCTTATCTCTGTGCATAGTTCTACTGTTTCTTCTGGCATGTTTGACTGGCTCATACAATACATTCTTGACAGGAATGCTAACTAGAATAGACGAAAGGCATTGTAATGAAAATAACATATTCTGGTAACAGTGGCTTTCCATATAAACGTGTCTTCTTCACCTGTAAGCATATAGATTCATGGGTCCTATGGTAACCAAAGAGGAAACATCTTTCCAGGTTTGGAAAGCTCTTCATGAGGCAGAAAAACTAGGCAGGTAGCTCTTCCTGTCAGTCACTGAAGACAAACAATAGAATAACCCCTCGAACACAGCCTTGTTCCACATTATAATAATATTTTATTAATGATCTGGACAAAGGGATTGAGTACAGCCTCAGTAAGTTTGCAGATGAGATCAAGTTGTGTGAGAATGTTGATCTGCTTGAGGGAAGGAAGGCTTTACTGGGGGATCTGGACAGGCTGAATTCATGGGCTGAGGCCCATTTTATGACAAGGCTAAATGCCAGGTCTTGCGTTTGGGCCACAACAACCCTATGCAATGCTACAGGCTTGGGGAAGAGTGGTTGGAAATGTGCTTGGCAGAAAAGGACCTGGGGTTGGTGGGTTGATAGCTGGCTGGATATCAGCCAGCAGCGTGCCAGAGAAGGCAAACAACATCCTGGTTTGTATCAGAAATAGGATGACTGCTTCTCTAGCCAGCTGGACTAGGGAAGTGCTGATCCCCCTGTACTCGTTATTGGTGAGGTTGTCTCAAATCCTGTGTTCGGTTTTGGGCCCCTCACTGTGAGGAAGACATTGAGGTGCTGGAGCATGTGCAAAGAAAGGCCACAAAGCTGGTTAGGGGTCTAGAGCACAGGCTTTGAGTGGCTGGGGGAAATGAGGTTGTTTAGCCTGGAGAAAAGGAGGCAAAAGGGGAGGCATTGTTGCTCTTTACAGCTACCAGAAGGGAGGTTGTAGTGAAATGGGTGTTGGTCTCTTCTCGCAGGTAAGAAGTGACATGATGTGAGGAAATGGCCTCAAATGCCAGGGGAGATTTAGGCTAGATATTAGGAAATATTCCTTCATGGGAAATGTCGTCAAGCACTGGAATAGGCTGCCCAGGGGAAATGGTTGAGTTGCCATCCCTGGAGGTATTTAAAAGAAATGTAGACATGGTGCTTAAGGATATGGTTTAGTAGTGAACTTGGCAGTGTTAAGGGTTGGACTTAATGATCTTAAAGGTGCTTTCCAACCTAAACAATTCTATGTTTCTCTTCTATGATTTTCAATCTATCCTACCTGACCTACCTGATTTATTTTTTTGTCTCTAGAAGATGATGCTTAATTTTGTACCATGCTGAAATATTAGACTGTACTTCATTTCTTTGATTCTGAGACTGTACACTATGCAAGTTGATTTAGAAGTTAGTTTGCTTTGTCATTTATGCCTCAGAATGCCAAATAGTTTGCCTTGATCCAGAAAATGAGAGGCCAAGAGATATTCTCCTTGAAATGCACTGTGTCAAAACAAAATATTCGTGGATGGGAAGAGAAAACTTGTCAATTTCGAAGCAGGAATGAAGCATCACAGGACAGACCTGGGATGTTTGGTCCTGGAGTGGAAATACTTGTGGTCAAGGCTGAATTCTCCCACCTGTTCAGACAGTTTATGTATTTGGAACAGTTTGTGAAATGAGTTGTCTGAACCAGGAGCTGCCTGTGCCTAGTCAACAGAAGTACTGTGAAGCAGGAATCTGCCGCAAGTCAGTTTTGTTGTGGTTTTGTTGTTTTTTTTTTTTCATTTAAAATGCCTTATTTGAGGCTCTGGGCAAAAGCGTTCTGAATTTGAAAATCCACATTTCCAAACCTTCATTATGAGATGCATATGCTTGTCCTTTTTTTCCTTAATCTACCAAGAACAGGCCTTAAGAATGAGGGCAAGGGCAGTGGTGATTAATGCCCTGTGCTATTACAGGCTACTGTAGGACTGAGCACAACCAGCTCTTCCTTCTGAAGCAGGGTAGGTGTGCGAAGATGAAAAGACAGGCATGCCAGGATGAGGGACCATGTGATGCAGTGGTTATTTTCAGCTTTCTTTTCTCTTGGCTGAGATTCAGCTTCTGTTGTTCTTTTTGTTTATTCAAACACCGCCCCCCAAAAAAACCCAACCAAACAAAACAAACCTCCACACAGATATTTTTACATATATTTTCTTGTCTTTGACAGACATGTGGTTCATTATTTCAGAATGCTGTTTGAATGGGCTGAAATACTGTTTTAAAGCTGCTCAGGCAGGAGATGAAATGGAAAAGGAGGATCCTGTTTTGGGCAGTTATTAAAAGCCTAGTGTTTACTGTTCAGAACCGGAGGTGTGCTGTAGGTCTGGGCTGGGCAGCTCTGAAAAGACATGCAGAGGAGTATCTCTCCTGTGCATGGCTAAGATGTAAGTGCCTGATGAGAGCTTGCTCTTGCAGCTTTAAGTTCAAAAGGTTGATGCCTTGGAGCTTAAGGTTTTAAACCAGTATAGAGGGGTCTTTATGGTTAGGCAACTGTTGAAACAGTTATTAAGATTTGTCTTTATCAAAGTCCTAGAACTTTGTTTTTCTTGAAGTTCTTGTTGTAAGTGCTAATCTGCTGCAGTCTAGGAGAAAACTCAGCTGATAGATGTCGCCAGGGAGTTTCTCACTGAATCCAGTAGTTCCTTTTGTGGGAGCTCATTTGCTGCTTTTCCCTAGCAGGGAGGATACTGAAAGGTTTCTCTTTCTGGCACTCTTGAGCTACTGAAGTCATAGGTTCATTAGTAACTAAGGAACAGATGCGTTTACAGGAAAAGCTCCTACAAGCTGGCAATAGACTCTTCTCTGAAAGGAAAGTTGTTTTGATCCCCTGTTTGGTTTTGCTGAAGAGTGAGGGATTTGTCCAGGGCGATCCAACTGCTGACGAAATATCTTGTAATATATGACCTGGAAGCATAATTAATATTATATCATCTGATGAGTCAAACAGCCCTACAAAAAGGATTGAGAAACATTACTTTACCTGAAGAGGGTCGCTTAGTCTTGCATAATGTCAGATGACTACATTAAACTGAGTACTGTGCAATATAGTGTGGGAAGAGAATGTGATAAATACGGAAATATGGGGGATGTCAGATGTCCTCAAGTATGATATAATTTTATGATCTTAGCTTCAGCACTTAAAGGAGAGTGAACAGACCAGCAGAGATGTTGCCTATAATGGATTCAGATTAGCTCACTACACAGAAATTGAACTAAGTAGTTATAAAATCAGTTTAAATCTCATTGTTTTGGGGGAGTGAGTGAGGGAGTATGAACAATAAAGCCTGCTCTTGCACTAATGCATTTCGAGAATATCTTTTGGTTTTCAAGAAGCATTTTACCTGAAGGACAGATCCTTAATAGGATTGCTCTGTCATTGTGTGAACAGTGGGTCAAAGGACTCATTAATATGAAGTTCAGTTTTTAAGTATTTTGGTTTAGTGTTGTTTTTTTCCTGCAATAGTTAAACATAACTGTTCGTATTGGTGGCTGGAGCATCAACATTTGTGGGGGGGAGGTTTTGACAAATTTATAATTACTGTTGAGAAATTGGATCTTGACTAATGGGCTTAGGGATGTAGTAATAGCATCATGCTATTCATATGCTTTCGTATTTACTGCTAATTAGAAGTGGAGAAAAGCAATGATAAACTATGGGGACATATAAGGTTGTTCTGTGAACGAGCCCTGTTGCAGAGTTGTGCTGTGCTACAGCTGCTGTTTTTAAACTTCTGTTCCCAGAGATGCTGCTGTGGCAAGCTGAAGCACCTTGTTAGGTGGAAAAGTGCTTTCAAGAAGGTAACTGTATTGAAGCCACACAAAAATAACTTACGTTTGAAACCTGGAAACCATCCTTTCTTGGACATGAGCAATCTCATCCCAGTAAGTGCAAGGTGATATTGGTTCACAGAGAAGCTTTCTAGGGTGACAGTGTTGTGCTTTTCCCCATTTGGGCTGTGAATGAGGACAGAAGTGTCTCATGAATTCAAGCTTAAGTCCATGCTATGAGTTTTAATAAGCCTTTAGGTGGCAGCTTAACTTCCACTGTGAGTTGGCTTTTGTCGACCTATAGCTTATGGTGATGTAACAGATCATTTGGGAAGATCCATGTTATGCAGGAAAGAACGTCAAGTCAGAATAAGCATAAAGCTAGTAATGTGCAATCTTCACCTCTCGGACTTGGTTGCTGTACTGATCCTAAGCAGAATAGACTTGAAATAATGTCACATTGAACTCTTCAAAAAGGGCAGTAAAGTTTAAAAGTGTCTAGCTGGAGCTTCTGAGATAAAAGGCGGTAAACGTAATCTGAACCCTTCTCTCATAAGGTAGATATGTCATCATTACTATCTGAGGGAAGAATACCAAGGACATACCAAAGTGAGGTTCAATGCCAGGTTGTCTAGTGTTTGCTTTTGAAGACTAAGATTAGCACTTTTTAGTTCCCTGTGGTTTTAACGTTACATATGAGCTGTTAGTGCAGAGTTGAAGTCTTGCTTACTATCCTAAAATGTTAGAATTGTGAAAAAGCTGTAATGTAAGTGTTCTCATTTAAAAACAGACAACCAAAGACACAAATACTGATGTTTTACGTGGTGAATGGGAGAAAAGGGAATAGGATAATCCCAGGAGTCAGCTATTGGTTCTTAAGCTCTAACAATTCTCCTTTTCACTCACTGAGCAATGCTTTTCCATGGTGCATTTTGTCTGGCTGAGCCCCTGCAGGTTTTATACTTGTGCTCATGTTTTACTCTATGAGAATAGTGTTTTTATAGCATTGATCATGTTAGATCTATATGGATGCTGTTTTGTAACAGTAGGAATAGCTTCAAAGATCACGGAACTGCTAGGTTGGAAAAGATTTTTGAGATCAGAGTCTGCCTGTACCTCTCCACTGTGAAACCATATTCCTAACCACTTTATCTACCCATCTTTTAAATACCTCTAGGGATGGGGACTCGGTCATCTCCCTGGGAAGCCTGTGCCAGTGCCTGATAACCCTTTCAGTGAAGAAATTTTTCCTAACGTCTAATCTGAACTTACCCTGGTGCAACTTAAAACTATTCCCTCTTGTCCTATCACTTGGGAGAAGAGACCTCCCTACAACCTCCTTTCAGGTAGCTGTAGACAGTGATAGGGTCTCCCCTCAGCATCCTTTTTTTCTAGGCTAAAACAATGTTGAAAAGTGATTAAACAGCTTCCTTTTGCAGTGGAGCCTATGAAGACAAATGATGCCTGCAAAAGGAGGCCTTCCTATATGGCATTAAGGATTTGTAAGGAATTCTAGTTTTGGACTGAATGAGCTAATTTATCACTAGAGATTAATTAGATATGCAGTGAAAGGTGCCCAGTCTGTGCTCTTGCCTGTCTTAATTTTTCTGCATTGTTTTATGCTCCTTATGCTGTACCACTACTTCCTGCCTTAACGTCCTACATTAGGAGTCAGAAGGCAAGAATTTAAACTTTCACCAGTAAACTGTGTTTCTGTACTCTTCTCCACTACCTTTCTGTGTTATTTTCACTGCAGCAAAACTACAACTGTCTTTCATGCATGCTGCTGCTGTGCACTGCTCCCCCCACCACCTACCAGCATGCACCACCTCCCCTATACCCCAGCACTGCCACCACAAAACCACACCACTGCTGCCCCTGCACACCATCCACACTGCACACCCTTCCAACTGTGGCCACAACACACTGTCCCACCACACACCACTGCCACAAAACTGCACCACTGCCACCTCCCCATGTTGCCCCAGTGTGCACAGCCGCCTCCTTGTGCCACCCCTGCACACCACATGTGCTGCAATGAACCCCCACCACAGTTGCTACCACCACATGCTGCCCACCATGCACCACTGCCACCCACGCACCAGCACTGCACAATACCTTCTCCTAACCCCACAGCTGCGTGCTATGCATACCTTGACTGCGTATCACTGCCACACACCATGTGCCACCACACAGCCACCCTCTCCCACGGCACACACCATCCCTGCACACCACCACCAATACACACCATCTCCTCTACCCTCACCAGCACACAGTGCCACCAGACACATGACCACTGCACACCCTCACCACATCACCCCCACCAGCAGCACACACAGTTCCCACGCGCCTCCCTACCATCTACGCATACTTCACCACCATACACCATCCCTGTCAGCGTACCACACTGCCAGATACCCCTCACATTGCTGCTGCCCACCATGCTCATCACCAATACACATCACCACCATCACTCCACCCACCCAACACATCCAACCACCATTGCCATACACACTAGTCTTGCCAAACAACACCTCAACTGTGACTGCACTCTACCAGCACCACCACACACCTCCACCCGCCCTGCTAAGACATTCCACTGCATACCACCTCCACCAACACAACACAGCCATCAGGCACCACCCCATCACTGCTGCTACTACTAGCCAGCACCACCACCATTGCTCACCACACAGTGCCCCCACCATGTGTGCCACCTGCCACCACCAGCACATGCCACTACCTATGTACTCCATCACCACATGTTTTCCACCATATGCTGCCACCACCTCCACCAAAGACCACACACCTGTGCCCCCCCCTCCACTGCCCTGTGCCAGCACAGCCCGCCACTGTGCAACACCACATGTCCCTACCACCACAGGTAGGGGAGACCTTATCACTGTCAACCACTAGCAAAGTGGGCGTTGTTCTCTTCTCCCAGGCGACAGGATGAGGTGGAGGGCTTCAAGTTGTACCAGGGGAGGTTTAGATTGGATATTAGGGAAATTTTCTTCACCAAAAGGGTAATTGGGCACTGGAACAGGCTTCCGAGGGAGGTGATTGAGTCACCGTGCCTGGAGGTATTTAAAAGATGGGTGAGTTAAGTGCTTGTGGCATATGATATAGTAGCGGACAGGTATGGTTGGACTTGATGATCTCAAAGGTCTCTTCCAACCTAGTGATTCTATAGCCAACCACTGCACGTACTCCCCACCACACTATGCACTACCACTGACAAACGAAACACTGCACCCTGCTGTTACCATACACCACCCCTAGCCGCCGCCGCCACAGACCACTACCCCTACCACCCTGCCTCAGCGCACACACACACACCAGCACCACCAAACCATACACTGCACGCATCACCCCCAGCACCTGCTGCCTCTCACCACCTGCTATCACCTCATCAGAGCCTGCTACTACACCACCCTCATGCACTGCCTCCAGATATGACCACCCCCAGCAGCATCACCATTGTGGCCAAACACCATGTGCAAAACAGTGGCTGCCCAACACGGCACGTACAACCACCTCACACCACTGCCCACAGTGCACCACCACCAAACATCACACACACTCCTGCCCCCAACAAACACTACCAAGACACAGCACCATACACACTACCGCCACTTGCTGCACACAGCACTGCCAGCCCTACAACACATTGCCCCAGCAGCACTGCGACCTCACACCACCATATCCAGCATCGCATGCTGTGCCTACCACCATACGCCACTCGTTGCAGCACTGCCACCACACAATCCCCCAACACTCGCCAGCACCACAACCCACCTCTCTGCAGTTTTCTCAAAAATTTTGGTACTGACTCAGAAACCTTGTTTATCATTTATATGGGTCATGCTTTGATGTCATGGAAGGAATTGAATTGCTTTAAATTGATGAGAATCGGCAGCAGGTGCTGAGGAAGATCAAGGAGGAGGTGATCTTGAGTGCCATCACACAGCACACACAAGACAACCAGGTGATCAGGCCCATTCAGCATGGGTTTATGAAAGGCAGATCCTGCTAAACTAATCCAATTTCCTTCCCTGACTAGGAGACCTGCTTAATGGACGAGGGAAAGGCTGTAGATGTAGTGCGCTTCAGTAAAGCCTTTGACACTACTTCTCACAGTATTCTATTTGAGAAACTGTCTGCCATTAGCCTGGACAGGTGCACCCTCTGTTGGGTTAAAAACCGGCTTAACAACAAGGCCTGAAGAGTGGTGGTAAATGGAGTTAAATCCAGTTGGAGGCTGGACACAAGTGGTGTCCCCAGTGTTCAGTGCTGAGTCCATTCTGCTTAATATCTTTATCAATGACCTGGACAGAGGGAATTGAATGAACCCTTAGTAAGGTCACAGATTACACTAAGCCGGGAGGAAGTGTCGATGTGCTTGAGGATAGGGAAGCTCTGCAAGGGATCTGAACAGGCTGGACCGATGGGCTGAGACCAAGAGGCTGAGGTTTAGTTAAGGCCAAGTGCAGAATCCTGTACTTGAGACACAGCAACTCTGTGCAGTGCTACAGGCTTGGGGAAGAGTGGCTGGCAAAGAAGGACCTGGGGGTGTTGGTTGACAGCCGACTGAACATGAGCCAGCAGTGTGCCCAGGTGGCCAAGAAGGCCAGTGGCATCTTGGCTTGTATCAGAAACAGCGTGGCCAGTAGGACCAGGGAAGTAATTCTGCCTCTGTACTCGGTACTGGTGAGACTGCACCTTGAATACTGTGTTCAGTTTTGGGTCCCTCACGACAAGAAAGACATTGAAGTGCTGGAGCATATCCAGAGAAGGGTGAGAACCTGGTGAAGGGACTGGAGAACAAGTCTTTTGCGGAGTGGCTGAGGGAACTGGAGTTGTTTAGCCTGGAGAAGAGGAGGCTGAGGGGAGATCTTATCACTCACTGTCTACAACTGCCTGAAAGGAGGTTGTAGAGGGGTGGGTGTTGGTCTCTTTGTCCAAATGATAGGTGAGAGGACAAGGGGGAATGGCCTCAAGCTGCATCATGGGAGGTTCGATTGGACATCAGGGAAAACTTTTTCACCGGAATGGTTAGCAAGCACTGGCACAGGCTGCCCTGGGAGGTGGTTGAGTCACCATCCCTGGAGCTATTTAAAAGACAGGTGTGAAGTGCTTAGGGATGTGATTTAATAGTGGACAGGTATGGTTGGACTTGACCTCAAAGTTCTTTTCCAACCTTACAATTCTGTGCTTCTGTGATTCTTATTGTAATAACTGCTCAGGTTGTGGCTGTCTGTATCTTATGTTTTTTGTTTCTGTGGGCCCAAATCTCTGGGAAATGGGCACTAACATATTAAAATCAGACTTAAGTAAAATTGCTTGGTAACAGTATGTGATGTTTAGTTCAGCCAGAGTAAACTGTTGTGTTGAGAGAACAAATTCTATTGTTTTGGGTTTTATGTTTGGTTATGTATAGATAATTAAATGCTCTCCACAAAATTAGTTATCTCCACAAAAAAGCATGTTTCATTATTTTATTCTTACAGTTTGCTCTAAGGTTGAAATAAGTTTGCTGTAAGTCTCCATGTTAGAGTTGTCCTCTTGTGTTATGGGAAGTTACTATATGTAGAATGTTTCTCCTTTTTTCTTTAGATAGTGGAATAGAGGCTTGGTTTTTTTCTGAGCTATATTTATATGTCTTCATTCATGAAGACAATAGATTAAAGCTTGTTTTAAAAGAAAGTACTTTCAGGCTTGCTGACTCCAAAGGAGTTAGTGCTTAGTGCAAGCAGTTTTAGGGTATTTTTGCGTTTTTTTTTTTTAAAAAGTAGAGCTTTGTTTCTAAATGAAACTCTGTATGTATTTCTCTCTTGTAGTGATTTTAAAAGCTAGATTTGGATTAACTTGATGGGGTCATTTGCATGCACAATCTATGCTTACTTTCTGGGAAGCTGTGTGACAATAGCTTCTGAAATTATTCTGAATCTTAATTTAAGAGTTCATCATGAAGATTTTCCTTGAAATTAATTTATTAAAGCATTAACCTGGTGATGAGAGGGTGGTGAAACAGACCTGTGTAACTTCCTTAACTGCTCTTGTAAAATGAAGACCTCTTTAAACAATGCCTAAGCTGAAAGTTACTTTTTAAAAGACTGCTTGAGACTAACTTAGGTTAGAAAGTTGTTCCCTTTAGACACTCATCTTTATTCAGCCTACATGGACCTGTAGAGGGCATTTTAGTTTTAGAGTTAGTTTATGTATTTTTCTACACACACCTGTAGGTCTAAATTAGGTGATGTTTTCTTTCTCCTTCAGGTACGTTGACGATAGATCACTATGCTACAGGTTTGTGTGTTTCTATAGGCACGTGGGATTAAAATACGGTAGGATGTATTCATTTTACTCTAGGGATTTTAGCAGCATTTATTTGCATAGATAAGTTGATTTAAATCAGGCACATGAGCTTCGGAGTTTCAAAGATCCACAGGCTTGTGCTTGTTTTGACTTTGAGGAAGCTGGCTAATTTCTTCTAAAATTATGGCCATGAGGTTCTAGCTACAGTTAAATTGCATGTAAATATAGTCGTTACTCTTGAAAGACAGCAGAAGTGCCTACTACGTGTTGCACTTCCCATCACCTGTACAAGAGCATCTTTCTAATTAAATGTAGTGGCTTAATCCAGGGAGAAGCATGTTACATATATTGTTTTGGGTTTTTAAACACTTCTTAATTGAGAGGATATGAGAGAAGAAGACCTTGAGGTATGTAGTCCAGAAATACCAGTTTTACCCTTTTTATAGCAAGGTGATTCCACTGGTGTTTAAATTCTAGTCTTGTTAGTTGCAGCAGACAGCATTCAGTTTGGCTTCCTGAAATGCAGTGTAGGTTTAAATAAAACCATCCTTCCCATGCCCTGGTTTTGTCTAACTATCCGAAAAAGGTTAAAAGCTCAAATGGACAATAGAAGTTAGCTGTTGAATCTGTGAGCATAAAATTACAATGATTTTTTACCTTCATGTTTCACTCTAATAAACTGATTCACAGCTGGAATTAAAATGAATTTTTCTCCACTATTGTTAGTGTGTCGTACCATTTGGCTCATGCTGTTGCTTATATGTCTAAGACATCCATGATAAGCCTTACTCTGGAAAACGAATGCAGAGTTAGCTGTGTTAATCCATTACAGTAGGCTAATCTTTATAGCCATAATTTAGTTTATATATAAATGCGGAGAGAGATGAGAAGGACTGATATCTCTATTTAAATGCAATGGGTAAGGTGGGCCTCTGTGAGCCAGGTGGGGCAGCTGCTGGCATTGAGTTGTGTGATTTAATAACAGTTAATTTCCTTTGTGCTTGGAGTTTGTACATACTTTTCCCTGGCCCCTCAGTACTTGAGGTAGTTGACAGTGGAACCTGGAGCCTGTCAACTGTGCAAGAAGAAGGTCCCTGGTCTTTTGGTGGTTTAAAAAAAAATATGCTGGTTATAGGGAAGCTGGAAGAAAAGCTGAGGTGCAAAAGCTTTCATCTATGCTCTGTAGGAATATTTGGGGAATATCTGCTGAGCACAGTGAGTTAACTTGGTCTCTTTTGTGGGATAGCAGAAATACTGCTGTTGGGAGGAAAAGCTCTCCTCAAAGGACTTGCTGCTGTCCTTGTCTCTTCATGAGGTAATAAATCACACAACTGGGATATGTTCAAGACAGCAAGGCTAGCTCAGTTTGGGTTTCAGTAAGGACACAGTATAGTTATTTGTGGGCTCTTCTCAGTTCCTTGTGGTACACATTGAAAGGGTTTTATTTCTTTGCAATCAGGCAAGTGCATTGCAGCATCTCGTACCCTTTGTGATAAGCAGTGCTGATTTGGCTTGAAGTAGTCATTTTCACTCACCTACTTAGGCTGTATGAGTAACACAGTTTAAATCCCTGCAATTTCTGAGGCTCATGATTTCCCTTTCAGAGTCCGGATGGGTCCCTCTCTGGGGTTATGCAGAAGTGGAAGGAGTATCAGCTCCAATGCCTGAAATACTTGTATGAGACACCCCCCATTGTGGCAGGTAAGCCTGCTTAGCAGGGATAGGATGTATTAACTTTTAAAATGTATGGTAATGGTACCAAGGGAGTGATTATGGACTTGAAAATACTTCTTCAGCTTACTTTCTAGTCCATTTCTTCTTTATCCCATTTGCCGCCCCCCCCGCCCCCCCCCCCCCCCCCCCGCTTGCTCTCTGTAGAACTCTTCCCTCTGCTGAGAAAGCATTTTATAGAACAATTTCATTGTAAAGATGTTAGTCTTTAGGTCCACAGTGTTTTGCAGTGACAAATGGCTCTACCACATCAAAGCAGAATGCTAATGTAATAGTCCTGAAACTTTTTAAGGGGTCAGGATTTATTAGGAAATCTGAGACCATGCTCTTCACACTGACCTAGTATTCTGTGGGCCTTAAAGTTGGTATAAATTATTTTGAGCACTGTAAAATGCTGAATTTGCCTTAAAAAAAAAAAAAAGTACAATAGTAAAAATGAGATTGCAGCTTGTCTTAGCTGTTGAACCCCTGTAACATGCAGAGAACAGCTGTGACATGCCAGCATCATGTTGTTCAGAGGATACTGGTGGCTTGTCAGTGATGCTCAGAATTGGATACAGTGTGGTGTGTCCTATGCTTCAGTGCTTTTTTTGTGTACTGAGAAAGATAAGATGGGTCTGAAGTTGTGTCTGTTAAGAATTATTTCAAAGTTGTTAATTTTCCTTCTCTTAACTACATCATTATGGCAGAGTGAGAGCAGTAACTGATGACAGCAATAGCAGGGAAACATTCATCTCCCTCTGCTTCGTTATCCTGTTGAGTGGTTGAGTGCTGCCCTCTAAGAATGACAGTTTAATAAATCTAAAGTTGAAGTATTCTAGTGTTGATTAATCTGCAATGCAAAGTTATGGGTGTTTGTGGATATTTTGTTGGTGGATCTATATATTAGGCTAGACTTTCCAACTGCACAACTGTGTACCATTGTTTGGAATTATTATCTACAGTATTTATAGCAAAAAAGATTTTAAATTAAACTGAGACATGTAAGGGTGTAAAAGAGGAAAGGTTGGAATGGATCAGTGTTGATTTACCTTTCTTGTCCCTTGATTTAGTCAAGACCCTCATCTATTCTTCATTTTCCTGGTGTGTGGGGATAAACTCCTTTTGGACAAATAAATCTTGTTTAACCCTACATCAAAGCTAAATTGCATAATGCTCTTATGGCTTAAATGCTCGTGTCTGTGTTAACTTTTATTTTCTGCTTTTCAATCTTTTCCTTCTTGAAGTATTAATTCAAGGCAGTGGCATGACCCCTCCCTTTGCTCTCTCTGCAGAAGGCAAATTCTGCAACAGAACATTTGACAATTATGCCTGCTGGCCAGATGGACTGCCTGGCACCTACGTGAATGTCAGCTGCCCTTGGTATCTCCCCTGGGCTAATGCAGGTAAGAGCCTTTCCCTGTAGTCATAGCTCTAAACCAACTCTCTTTTCTTTCCACAGTCTTAACAAGGATAAAAATGGCTTAAATAGCTGAGTCCAGTCAGTTCTCTGCAACATGTTAGTAGGAGTATGGCTCAATAGGATACACTATTTAGTTGGAGAATATGAAAATGGGAGAAGAGGCTATTCTGAAAGGTTGCATTTCGTTTGGATTTGTGCTGTCATTTGGTTTTGCTGCTTGAATAATGGTGACTATTAATGAAATAATTCTGTGTGAAATAATCAATAATAATGGTGTGTAGTTTGAAAATGGGGATTTCAAAGTAGCAGAGATAGGTGATAGGTCATCTGGTAGTAGGTAAAGACAAAGTCTGAAGTGCAAGTGGTTTATACTGCTTCCTGAAATAAAGTGAAATTTCTCTGAATGCTCCAAGATGAAGGCATAGTCAGGATTGCAAAGACTTTTTCTCTGAAGGACTGAATGTCACCTTTAGATTTTACACCCTTATGTACATGTACACTTGATGTCACTTGAAGGCAGTGTGTATTAGATCACTTTGTCTAGCATGCTGTCTTTAAAATCAATGATTTGTACAGCTTGTTCTTTGTGAATATCTTTCAATGTTTTTAAGTCTAAATGAAAGAGTTTATTAACTAGTTACCTTGGTGTGGGGAATTCGCTTTGGCCCCTGTTAAGGGACAGAGGGTACTGGTTAATGAGGATGTATAAATCTCCTGGATGTAAAGATGATTTAAGTATGGAGTACGTGTTATAAGTGGTGTTAGGAAGAGATTTCAGGAATGAGAAGAAAAGGCATGGGAGGGAGTGGTCAGAGGGATACTTAGATGTAGTAGATAATGTAGGACCTGTATGTGATCCAAATAGTATGGACTTAAGGGGTGGGGCTTTTACTGGCTTTGCCTGGGATGGAGGTAAATTTCTTCATAGCAGTCCGTATGGTGCTGTTTGTATTTATGGCTAGAAATGTTCATAATGTACCAGTGGTTCGTCTGTTGCTGAAAAGTGCTTGCACAGCATCAAAGCTCTGTCTCCAACCCATGTCCTGCCCAAAGCCCATAGGCTGGGGGATGATATAACTGAGACAGCTGACTGGGGTATTTAGTGGTCAGGGACACTTGTGTTATGTGAGGGAGAGATCATCTACTTCACTCTTTCTATGCCTGTGCTCTGGAATCCTGTTGCTTCTTGGTTATGTCTTCTACCTTGTCTGCTTTCTGAAGTGACCTATGTGCTCTGGCAGTTTTATTCCTGTGTTGTTTGTGCTGAACATCTATGTCAGGCTGATTTCCCTGACTCCTGCCCGGATGTGATGCTCTGTATTCTACCTGGGGAATATTATGCTATAGTGTCCATATTACTACTTTTCTGCACATCTTTTGTATTATCTCTACTATCTTGGTAGTAACTGCCAATTTGATAACCTCTCACATTAAACTTTGTTAATGTTCTTCAGATTGTTAATAGAGGTGTTATGTTTCTAGAATGGGTAAACAAGCTTTTAGAAAATGTATGAAATTCATTCTTATCTTATAATTAGTTGACATAAAATTATTGAATGCTGTGGAATTTTTTTTCCAATGATGAGAATCTTTCTGTAAATCTAAAACACTTCACAGGATTAAACTTCTTTCCTGTAAACCTGTTTACTTGCAGTTTTCAAGACCCTGCATACAGTTACTTGACTTCCAGCTGCTCTTGAAACATCCACTGCTGGAAAGAGCCAAAGTTTAACACAATACTGCAGATTAATAAATTATTGGAATGCGCAATATCTTTCATACTTTAGCAATTAATTTAAAAAAAAAAGATCCTGAATCAGTGTTTGTTTTGGTGAAAAGAACAGCAGTATTTTGTTAACCCCTTGCTAGAAAGAATTGCAAAAGTACTTCAGAAAGTCATGAAACCTCTGGACATGTTCCTTTTTGCATATACCTCAATCTCTGTTTTATCAGGAGGAATGAGAATGGAACAAGGAGGTCTTTCATTGTCTAATATCAAACCAAGACATTTGTACTGGTGCCAAGTACACAATTGAGGAGCCTGAATTACTATGACCTGATATTATTTTGTGATGTTTTGTGGAGTTGTGTTCAAAATGAATGCTAATAGGCTGCCATGGTGAAGAGGTAACATCTTTATAATGGAAGGGCTAGAGCAAAAGGAAATTGGACATCCTGTGATTTACAGTAATAACTAAAGCCTACTTACTTGTCCTTGCTTAGCCCCCCTACTTGCAACTTGAAATAGATTCTAGCACTGCAGGGCTTCCATCTCTTCTGATGAAAATGGAGAAAATGGAAAGATGAGACCGTATTTGGGAAGTACCTTCAAAACCTGTTCAGTGAAGGGCCATTATTAAGTATGAAGTGCTTCAGCTGAGCTTACTTCTTTAAGACTGCTGTTCCTTTGACTAGAAGCCAGGTTTTCATGTGTGTAAAAAGTTTTCTGGAAGACTTCGTACCATACTCCCAGAAGCCCCCTGGGGCATAAGTTGAAACACTTGAAACTGAATACTGCTTATAATGGGGTACTGAAATGGAGCAAACATTGAGTGCGCGTCTCCTTATAACCTGGTCATTTCCCTAAAAAGTGTAGAAGAGTTGAAAGCAGGGGATGGGTGAGCCAGAAGGCATATAGAAACACTGATCATTCAAGGATAGGGTTAGGACAGCTGAAGCCTACCTACAATCTGACAAGTGATGTGAAAACAAAAGGGCTTCTAAACAGATACAAGAGAAAATTTGGAACCTCTGCTGAGTGGGACAGGAGGATCTTATGACAAAGGAAGGGGAAATGACTGAGAAGGTACACACTGCTGCCTTTGCCATGGCCTTTGCTGGTAAAATTTTCCTTCTGCAATCCCAGACCCTTGACATCAGTGGTAAAGTCTGGAGCAAGGAATACTTACCTTTGATGGAGGAGGATCAGATTATGGAACGCTTAAGCAGGGTGTATAAAAAGCCTGTGGATCTTCATGGTGTGTACTAACAAGTGCTGAATGAGCTGGTTGATCCTATTGTGAGGCTACTCTTGATTATTTTTGAAAAGTCTTGGCAGTTGAGGGAAATTCCTGAGAACTGAAACAAAGCAATTGTCAACACTAGCTTCAAGAAAGACAAGAAGTAGAATTTGGGGAACTATACATGATCAGCCTCACGTAAGTCCCTAGGAAGGTGATGGAGCAAATAATCCTGGAAAACGTTTCTAAACACCTAAAGGACAAAAAGGTTATTGGGAGTAGTCAGCATGGATTTATGAAGGTGAAATCATGCTTGACAAACTTGATAGCTTTCTGTGATGAGATGGCTAGCTTGGTAGATAAGAGGGATAGCAGTGGATGTTTATCTTGACTATAGTAAGGCTTTTGACACTGTCTCCTGTAACATCCTAATTGACAAACTGATAAAGCGTAGTTTAGACAAATGAACAATGAGATTAACTGAAAACTGGCTGAGCTGCTGGGCATATAGAATTGTGGTCAGCAGAGCAAAGTCCAGCTGAAACTCAATCCCTAGTGGTGTACCCCAGGGATTTGTAGTAGGGCCAATACTGTTTAACATCTTTATTAATCATCTGAATGATGGGACTGAGTCCATCTTCAGCAGGTTTGTAGAACATACAAAACTGCGAGGAGTGGCTGATACACCACACAGCTGTGCTGCTGTTCAGAAGAACCTTTAGAGGCTGAATAAATGGGCTAACCAGAATCCTGTGAAGTTCTGCAAAAGAAAACACAAAGTCCTAACCCTGGAAAGGAATAGCTGCATGCGCCAGTACTCTCTGGCTGGAAGGTAGCTTTGCAGAGAAGGCTCTAGAGATCCTGGTGGACAGAAAGATCAGGAGCAGCAATGTGCTCTTGTGGCAAAGAATACCAACAGCTTCCTGGGCTGTACTAAGAAGAGTATCACTGAAACATCGATAGGATGATCCTTCCCCTCTGCTCTGAGTTGAGACACATCTGGAGTGCTTCGTCCAGTTCTGGGCTCCCTGGTATGAGACACATGTAGACATGTTGCAGCAGGTCCATCAAATGACTGCGAGGGTCGTTAAAAGATAGGTGTGTCCCTCATGAAATGAGGGGTATTCTTCAGCCTGGAGAAAGGAAGGCTTGTCAGAGAAACCAAGGGGATCTTACTGCTGTGTTTGGTCTGTCATGGCCCGGATCCATGAATGATCAACTCGTGCCTGGGAGTGATGGGGGTGGAGGGGGAGTCAAAAGACCAGGACATGGGGGTTCGTTTATCTGTGTGGTGATCTGGAGGCTGACAAGGTCACTCTCAGGGTGAAAATCAGAAGCAAAATTTATTCTGGCTCCAACAGAAATAAACAGACCAAAGTACTTGAGTGCACAGCTGAGGTATGGGGGTGCAACTTCCCAAAGTTGCAGGAAATGGATTCAATCTGAATCACATGACAATCTGATCCCTGACCGTAGTCAAGGTCACTCTGATCGGACACACCGATATCAGATCAGGAAAACAGTAAGGTAAATGAGAGACAGAGAGAAGGGAAAAAAGAAAGAAATGACTGCATCGATGGACAGCAGCAGTTCTTCTGAAACACATGGTCTCTGCAGCAGCAACTTCTTCCAGGCCATATGGTCCAGGCTGGTCCCATCTAAGTGGTGGGCTGTACCACCTCTGCTGTTTATCGCCAGCGCCACAAAACAAAGGCACAAATGGCCAGCCTTCAGACAAAATGTTTAGGGCAAAGCAAGAAGCTAAGTTGAGCTTTACAGTGGTTACAAACTTAAATACAGGAAGTTTCCATTAAACATAATTATTTTACTGTGATGTTGGTAAAACGCCTGGGACAGATGATCTGGAGAGGTTTTGTTATATCTGTCCTTGAAGATGGTCAGAGCTTGACTGGACATGGACCTGAGCAACTTGTCTTAGTTCACCCTGCTGTGAGCAAGGTGTTGCGCTAGGAAGCTTCCAGAGTTTCCTTCCAATTTTGGTTGTTTTACGATTGTCTGTTTTACAATTGTCTGTTTCAGTTAAATCTTTTTATGTTAAATATTAGTAATTACTTAGTGTCAGGTGTTGAAAACTTTCATTGGTGTCGGCTGGAATAGGAGATGGGCAAAAAGAATTTGCATGTGGAGTTTGTAATGTTGGAGCATTCCTTGATCAACTGCAGTTTTTGCTGACCTTACACTTAAAGAGCTTTTATTCTTGGTTGTGTCCCAGTGTTTTTTTCCTAGTGGCTGTCAGTCTTGATCTAGCCCTTCTGCAAATCTGAGAAGCAGATGTAGCTCAGCAGGTTGTCTGGCACAATGGCAACCCAAAAATGATATGGAGAACTTTTTATCTGCTCAGCGGGTATGTCCTGTGTTACAAGTCCAAGCACGCATGATGTTAGCAGGTTCTTGTCTATGCTTGTTGCTATGGAGGTGTTCACTGAGGTATAACTTTCTTCTTGCTTCCTTAATGTGGCAGCTTTGGAATTGCTGTTTGCATTGGGGTGTGGGTTCAGCAGTAATGCTTTCTTCAGGTCTTTGGATTGCTCATTTATCTTAAGGAACAAGGGACATCTGTAGGGAGATGAGAATCTCAAGTTCATTGAAAAACTTGAGAATAAAATGGGTCTCTTAGTGCTCTGCCTCTTCACACTTGTATGCATATGGAGACTCAAGACCAGCCTTTTACAAAGCCAATCCATGGAGAATGGACCTATGAGTCTTTTTTATTAAGCAATGTGTGCAATTGCGAGGATTTGTCTTACAGCATCACTGACCTTGCGAGGACAACATCCATCTTCTGCCCTTTTTGAAAGTGCTGCTTGCTAAGGCAGCCTATAAAGTACAACAGAGATAATAAGAGACAATGTCATGCTGGTGTGTCAGATGTGTTTATTAATGCTGAAGCTGAGATTTTCTTGTTGTGCTACCTAGCACATGTGTAAGCATCCCTGCCGCGCTCTCTATTGGCATGCTGTCTGCAAGGATGGACTCTCTCAAGGCTGGGAATATGTCTCTGATAATTGGTTAGAGGAAAGATGCAAGATTTTATGCTTGAAACCAAGTATCATTGTACTGCTGCAGACTTGCTTTTTGACTGGCAAGTAAATTCAGTTCTAATTTCAGTGGAATTTTTATTTCATAGCTCACGCTGAAGTACCAGGGCATTGACTTGTCAGTGCCCTTTAGGGATGTGGCCCGATGGTTGGTTTACTACATATTTCTTCAGTGACACTTGACTGCTGCCTTTTTCACATCTAATTGCTGAATAAGTGCAGCATTTGAATATCTGTGCAGCAAAATAGACAAGGAATTTCACCCAGCTGAAATGGGAGTGGTGTCCTCATTTCTTTGAGTCTTCCTGTCTTCCCTTCAACCCCCCAGCAGATTGGTTTCCTGACTGGTCTGATGGCAACTGTATTATCCTTTATCTATTTCAATTATAGCAATTATAGTATTGCCCTAACTCAAAACGAAATTGTGAAACCAGATATTATAGGTATCTGGGTACTCTGTATCACACTGAAAGCCAAAGAAACTGAGGTTGAGAGTAGCCTTCGCTTCATTGCAGGTTCAACTGGTGTCACTGGAATGAGAAATAGGTGGCTAATGTACCCTACAGCACAGTGTGGGGCTTTGGCATCATAGCGAATGAGGACCCTAATCATTTCTGGGCTGTAATTATGTGATAGGAGTTCATAAGTTATCTGTGTTCTTCTAGTGCCTTATAAAATGGACAATGAGGTAGATTGGGAACTGGCTGGATGGCAGAGCTCGGGGGGTTGTGATTGGCAGCGTACGCCCTAGTTGGAAGTCTGTAGCTAGTGATGTTCCCCAGGGGTCAGTACTGGGCCCAGTCTTGTTCAACATATTCATTGATCCACCTGGATGTGAGGGGGCAGAGTGCACCCTCAGCAAGTTTGCCAGTGGCACAAAATGGGGAGAAGTGGCTAATACATCAGAAGACTATGCTGCCATTTAGCGAGATCTGGGCAGGCTAGAGAGTTGGGCAGAAAGGAACCTAATGAAGTTCAACAAAGACAAGTGCAGAGTCCTGCACCTAGGTAAGAATAATCTCCTGCACCAATAGAGGCTAGGGGATGACCTGCTGAAAAGCAGCTTTGCAGAGAAGGACTTGGGAGTCCTGGTAGAAAACAGGTTGACCATGAGCCAGTGATGTGCTGTCATGACCAAGAATGCCAATGGTATCCTGGGCCAATGGATTAAGAAGAGTGACCAGCAAGACATGGGAGGTTCTCTTCCCCTTCTACTCTGCCTACTAGTGCAAGCCCCATCTGGAGTCCTGTATCCAGTTCTGGGCTCCCCAGTTCGAGAAAGATAAGGAACTACAGGAGAGAGTCTGGATGAAGACTATGAAGATGATTATGGGACTGGAGCATCTCTTATGAGGAAGGACTGAGAGACCCGAATCTATTCAGCCTGGAGAAGAGAAGACTGAGAAGGGATCTTATTAATGCTTGTAAGTATCTAAACGGCAGGTGTGAAGAGGATGGAGCTGCACTCTTTTCAATGGTGCCCAGCAACAGGACAAGGGGCAACAGGGACAAACTGGAGCACAGGAAGTTCCACCTAAAGATGAAGGAAAAATTTTTTATTTTGAGGCTCACAGAGCACTGGATCAGGCTGTCCGGGGAAGTTGTGGAGTCGTCGTCTCTGGAGATATTTAAAACCCACCTGTGCAACCTGTTCTAGATGCAACCTGCAGGTGGATTGGACTGGATAATCTCCAGAGGTCCGTTCCAACCCCCACCATTCTGTGATTCTTCATAAATAGCTTTGTGCATGTGGTAGGGAAGCACTTTGGGACAAAGAGAAGCAGTGGCAATGGGGCAAACAGAAACTGAAGTGGAATCCAAGTTTGGTTGAAGTATTCTGTTTAGGAATTTCGTCTATCTAATCCTGAACTTTCTCTTTTGGAAGATTTCTTGTCTTTTAAAGTGGTGTTTTGAAATGTTTTGAAAATGTGAAGTGAAAATGTCTCGATTATCAAAACAGATGCATGCTTAATTTCTGCCATGCCTTGCTTCCTCACATTCACCCCACCCCATCTCCCCATAAAACCCCAAAACCAAAAAACAAACCAAAGCTTTTGATAACATTTAATTTGTACTTCTAATAGCTTTGAAATCTTTGAAACAGCACTCTATGGCGATTTTAAACCTGTATGGGCTATTTCACTACAGGTGTATGTTTTGCTTCTGTTTGTTCTTACACAACTCCTGCTGTTGGGCAGGTCTTCATGTGGAGATGCTGAAGTAGTAGGAGGGAGGTTATTGCTAGAAGGATTTGTTCTGTGAAGTTTCCAGCACAGATTTTGGACCACAGCCAAAGCTTGTTGAAGGCAAATTTTGTATACTACTGGCTGCCTGAGTTGAAGCTTTTGTTCCCATATGTCTCATGTCTTGGGCCAAACCTTGCCTTTAGTGAAAACCCAGAACGCCTACTCTGTTTCTAGTAGCACTGGAGTTAAAACCAGTTAAACTTAGCGTATTTTACTGTCCTCATTGTAGTCAATCAGATTACCATGACTTATACTTGGGCAACGGCTGTCTTGAAGTCCAATCAGTGCAGAAACCTCTAAGGGGAGCAGTAGTGCTTTAAGGGACAGCAGGTATCTCACCTCACTTTCACTGGCTCTGTAGTTTTTCTTGTTACCTTCTTATAATTGAAGGCCAGATGCCAGTAACACCATGTAGATTTGGAGACCGTAGAGCTGCACGATTCATTTTGCAATTATGCCTCCTCTGGGGTTCTGATACTTTATTGTTTAATAGCACTAAATCCTTTTTAATTAAAAAACCTTCCAGGGGTGCTAGTTTCAGACAAGAGTTATGTGAACAGTAGCTACATCGGTCGCTCCTATATGCACTGGGCTGCACAAAGGCTGGCAGCAAACTTGTGTTAACACAGATGTGGCCGTTATTCAGATCTCCACTCCAAATCTTCTGAAGCCTTTGAATGCTTTTGTTTCAGCTTAGGACCTGTCTCTAGTTTTGAGGTGTCTGATGACTAAATAGGCTTGACTGATGGTGTGTATGTTGATGTCTTGCTGTGGCACTGTAGTAAATTTTAAAGCAACCTCTTGGTTTTCCTGCTTGCTGTGACTGAGTTAGTTTGACCTAAGTGGGGTCTCTTTCTTTGGAGGGAAACTAAAGCAGAAGCTGTGCCCCAAGTGTGCATTGGATTCCTTTCAGTCCTGTATGGAGACTTAAGATCTAATGATTTGTCTGTAGTACTATGAAGTCCTCCAATATGACCATACATGGACCATTATAGGACTCCTGAACTATCAAGCTCTCATTAATTCCTGAACGTTTATTGTGTTGGGTAAAAGGCCAGATAGTTTGTATGCCTTTTACTACTGTTGGCCATGAGGCCTTAATGTCTTCTAATTCCCCAAGCTCTCAAGATTGATCTTTCTTCTAGTTTAAAATACGTTCCTTTGTTTAGCTACTAGCTCCCATTGTCATTCACCTTTGCTTGAATCACTTGTCTTCTATAATTTAATTTATCTTCTATATTATTCTCTTTACTACATTGTATTGCAATGGTAACACCTGCTCCTTTGTTCTCCCAGAAGACCAGGCAAAGTACAGCCTCAGAACCCCTGGAAACAACATAGCTTTTCAGCCTATGATGTAAAATCTCTTGTGGCAGAATAACTCAACGGTAATATCAAATGATCTCTGATAGTAACCTTGTGGCTGCCTCTGGCTAGTAGAGATGTAGTCAGTCTGAATAAATCTATTAAGTTGAAGGGCATTACGAAGATCTGGGACAACAGCTGTACTTCACACAATAGTTTTGTTCAGCCATAACTGGCACAAAGTGAGCTTCGTGTTGGGGATGTGGTAATGCAGAAGAGGCCAGAGGTGAGGTTGCTACTCCAGAGTACCTTTAGGTGCAAGGACATATCCATCTTTCCCATTTGTCTCTGCTGTAAGGGACATTTGAACCCTCTTTTCAGCACTCCCCGTTCCTTCTCTGGTGTCAGAACTGCTTTTCCTGATGTGCCTCTATGTAGATGTGGGCTCTGTGTGAGGCTTTGAGTGGAAATGGGGCATTCCCTTTGAACTGCCACATGCCAGAGGTTATAAATCTGACCCAAGAGGATTTTATGCTTTGTAAAAGCAGATTTCCCTAGGGCTGTGAGATACAGGCAAACCTTCTTGTGTTGCAGCAGAGATGTCCTGTCCTGCATTACTGTCTAGCTGAGTCCTGGCTACTGTTTAAGTCACAAACTCGGCAAGCCCTAGTTCCTCTCTCCTGTGTGGCATCTTCCTTTCCCTGAAGCTGTGATTATATAGACTTACAGAGGTGTACTGGCATCACGCATGGCAGTACTGCAAACTGCATTCCCTGCTAGACAAGCAGCAGAAACAGAAGTGTTGACAGCGATTTTATTTGGGATCAGAGAGAATCATCTGTGGTGGTTGTGCCCACCAAGGAGGAGAACTGAAAAAGGAAAGAGTATTGTCGTATTTGTCAAGGTGTTGCCACAAGTGCTTTGGGTCTGTAATATGCCACATGGTGACCCAGATGAGAGGGGATTACAAGTCAACTTATACCTTGACACGGGGATTTTGGATTGGTACCTGGAGGTGAGAATGGCTGATAGCGTAATGCCCTCCTCACAGCAGAGTGCTCCCAGGCTGGACAGGTGGTAGTGTGGTAGGGAGCAAGCTGGTGGTAAGCACTGGTTTGGGGTTGAGGGAGTGCTCTAACTGACTCCATCTATCTGTCCTGTAAGTCTTGCTTTCCTAAAAGTGATTTAGTGCTTTTCCCATCTGTCCACACACACATGCTCCAACATGGTCACGAAGAGTTCATGTCCAACCATCTGCCAGTTCTGTAGGTTTAAATGCACTGTTCTGGTCCTCTTTCCTTTCCCCAAGGTTGTGTGTGTTTGTCTCCAGCCTTCTCCCTCTGAGTTTGAACAGCACTCAGAGTGCCTTAGTGCTGCAAGCACAAAGCAGAAACAGAAGATGCTTGGTTTTGTTTGTGAGACCTCCTATGGGTAATGGTGCTGCAGTGGTGAAATGTTATTATCACCTGTATGAGGCAGAGCAAAGGACACAGTATGTGTTGCTTTCTAGAGGGGTCTGTACGAAGTCCTACCACTGGGGAAGCAGATGTTTGTGTGAATTATCCTTCAGACAGTTTAGAAGTACATGCATGGCTGGAACATTTGGTTTAGGGGACCAGATTAAACCTTGTCTGGTTTAATTTCTCTCACTTTTTGTTTAATCATCCAGTTTCATAGTTTGAGACCTTCTTAATACCAAGATAGCAGATGGCTACGTGAGCATATAGCTAAACTACCTGTTTGTCTTTCAACATGCAAGAAAATAAATTTCACTTCAAATATTGGATAGAGTGAAGATGATTAGACTTTTATTACATTTCTTTCCTTCTTTACTCTAATAAAACCAAGTTTCCAGAAAGCGCTCCATAATGCTGGAAAGAGTTGTGACTTTTTTTCAGTAAAAAAGATGTTTCTTTGCAGTTGCTAACCCATAAGCAATTCAAAAATTGTATTTACTTGCACTAAAAATTAGCTCAAGCTAATTAACAATATCCAGTTTACTTGAAAGAAAAATAGTCTTTCAAGGTCACCTCTGCCTCTGTTTGTTAGCCTCCATCTGGCAGTACACCAGAGAACTCTAGAACATGTGCTGCTAATCTCAAGGGTAGACAAAGGGACTCTTAGAAGACATAATTTTAAAAATCCATTGACAGATAGATATTATTAACATCCATCTATTGTGGGCCATGTGGCAATGCCATTCTCTGTTTTATCAATTTTGTTGGTTTAAACAAACGAAATATGTTTTTAGATAAATTGCTGGTTAACTGCAGATTGACATACATACAATGGAGCAGCGGCTTACGAACTTTCAGCTAGGGTGAGATGTGCGACTTCTTTTAGGGACAGTGAAAAGCTATATGCTTAGATTCTTCTGCTGCTGCAACCAAAGGATGGGCATTGCTCATTAAATGTGTGATTGAAACAAAAGGAGATTTTGCTTGTGGCCAGACATCGAGGTGCATAAATGGGAGCAGCTGTGTGTTGCTTGTATGTCAGGTACAGATGTGGTCACCTGAGGACCTGTAGGAAGAATTTACCTTTCTGCTTTGCTAAACATATCCTACAGCAAGGCTGTTAAGCTTTTATGCTATCAGCTTGCTGTGACTGTGTCTGTGGGAATTAGAGTAGTTGGCAGAACTGCATATTTTCCAGCAGTTTTTCAGTTATAACTGTACAGTGGTTTTGCTTGGATGAAGTAATTTCTTGAGATGTAGTGTCAAGGATATCAAGGCACACCTCTGCAGAGACATAGCTAAGCCTCGTTCTATGACTGCTTGAGGAGTTGCCTCAGATAATCTGACTGTGAATAGGTCATTTAAGTGAGAAATAAACAATGTCACGCCCAGCTGTGAGGAAAATAGACTGGGCATAGACTACCTCTGTCCCTTGCCCGTGCTAGTCTAGCACATAGCTTAGCTTCCAACAGACATGTGAGCTCATCAATTACCTGAAATTTCATCTTGCATAACTGAAGTATCTGTTATCTACTCACTTTTATTTGTTTGCAGTACCGGTATATAGTCTGTTAAATGGAGGAAACTCAAACCTTTCTTCATGTGACTTGTACCTAAGAACTTGCAGTTTTTAATTACAGAGAACAAAGAGTAAACTGAGCTAATTAAGGGCCTGAATTAACGTAGTACTTGTGTGTGCTACATAATTAAATGCCTGAAAACAGCTTATTATCTTTCTGGCTTACTTAAATGCTGCTAATTAGTAAAGTATTGATTTATTTATTCTTTTTCCCCCTAGTCCCAAAGATGGGATAAAATATGAATACCTGATCTTACAACAGCATATGTGGATAGCAACTTGCTAGAAGAGCCATATGACCTATGTTCCACTTGCTCCCTTTTTCAGGAATCCCTGGCACTTAACCTTTGTGTGTGATAGGAAATGCTCCTCTCACATCCAACCTATACATTTTCACCAATTTAACAAATATGGTTTTGGCAATAGTGAGCTTAGAGGTTGCTTCTTTTTTTCCAAGATTCTCAGTTGAATTTAGGTGAATACAGCTCAATCTATTATATATATATAAAAGTAAGCATTTTATGTAAAGGCAAATCACACTTTGCCTCTTGAATGCAGTAGCTCTGTGTTTGGATTTTTATAGTATGTTCATTTGACAGAGTAATCACTTAAAAAATTTCAACTGACTTAGAAGGTGTCTGCATGCAAGTGGTCTAATATAGGACATCTACCCTTTCACAACCATTTTACAAATGCAGCTTTAACTTGAAAATGTGCTAACCTCTACAATGATTGCACTTGTTAATCATATACACAATTTTATTTATTTTCCACTTGTAACTTTCCCCTGTAATAGCCTAGATTTTCCCTGAGAGACCAAGGTCCCTGCTATGAATTTTGAAGATATGTCTAATCTTCCTCAAACATGTTCCAAATGTTAACTCTTAGGATTCCCATACATCACTTTAAATTTTCCTTGACTAGGAACAAAGTTTTTCAGAGCTTATGAGAGAACCTGCATGCATAACAAGTTCAATGACAGTAATAATGATAGTGGTAGTTGGTGGCTGGTCAGACTTATCTGACCTTTCTGGAACTAATTTACTTTTTGACAATTGGAATGACTAGAAATGAATTAGGTGAGAAAAGGATCAAGTGCTCATCAGCATATTTCCTCTAAAAGCAGGAAAACTGGCTCTCACACGCAAAACCTACCTGATAATTGTTCTGGAGCTTGATGAAGCAGGGCGTCAATGATTCCTTTAAACTGAATGAAAGCATGAGTAAGAGTGTGGAAAACACTGCATTTGTAAGGATAATGAAGGACAGCAGACTTCTCTAAGTTCTTTAAAAATGTGAGGTAGCACAAGTAGTGGACATTTAAGGAAAGGATTGCATCTTGTCAGGAAAAGAAAAGCTTAAGTCAGAAGGATTGTATGTCCATCCAAATACCTTTCAAGCAATGAAAATTGCGTGGAAACAAAAATGGAATAGAGAACTTGGGGAAGATTACCAATAGAATGGCGTAAGAATTCCTGATTTTTTCGGTTGGTGATAGGTCCCAACTTTTAGATGGAGAGTGAGAATCAGAGATCAGTGTAAAGTTTGTCTTTGTAATAGAAAGGTAAACCTAGTCATAGCTCTGCAGCTTTAACAGCCTACTGTAATTATTGACAGGAAAGATTTTGCTTTCCATAATAAAAGCTGTTGGTGGTTTTTTCATTAGTAGTAAGAGCTTGTATTCAGTAGCTTATAGGTTTGCAGAACTTTGCTTGACTGAGGTTCAACACAATAGAAGTGTGGTTTACAGCTGACATTTTTCAAGAATGTTTTGTCCAAAATATTGTTCTGCATTTCAGCATGTGGATGAGGAAGAGGAATGTGGCTCCTATGGTACGGGTGATATGTCTCCTGCTGCGCGCAGGATGAATCCTTATGTGTGCTTCCTAGAGTTTGTACCTACAGTGCCCAGAAGACAGATGAGAACAGAGCAGTGGTCCTTTCTCCTCAAATCCTGCGTGACTGTTGGGCCAGATGTGCTTTTGGCACGTGGATGGCGTGGGACTTCTTGTGTCCTTGCTGGCCACAGTAGTCTCCAGACCTGAGAGCAGAATTCAGGATGGCTTGAGCAGAAGGAGCTGCTGGAATGCTATGAGGAGGGCTGAGGAATGTGGATCCATGAGAAAGGAGATGTGGAAGCTGGGGTCAGGTTGCAATTTTGTTTAATTATAGTGGTTTCAGAGAATGGCAAGTCACAGTAGGAGTTGAGAGTGGAATAGAGAAGTGAAGGGTAAGGGTCAGTAGTAGCTAGGTAGATCGATCAGCAGCATAGAAGTAAACATTGCAGCAGCAGGGAGGGTTGGAGGAATAAAGCTGAAGTGGGAGAACCAAGGAGGGGAATGCAAGTATGGGAGAATGAGAAATAGTATGATAGTAGCTAGGAGAGGAGCAAAGGAGGCAGAGATAAGAGGAAGGTTTCATGAAAGGAAGGCAGAGAAACATTAGCCTTAGTGTATATCTGTGATGGAGCTTGGAACTCAAAATCAGTATTCCTTTGTTGCATCACGGAGAAATCCATTGGCAGAACATGGGAATATATTGATTTGGCCAAGGCAATGTCCTGTATTTCTGCTACACCTGAGCTTAGAAGGATTTGGGGTTTTATCGCATGGTACTACTTCTTATCATGTAGATGCAGCTTGTATCTGTAACACCAGGTCTGTTAAGAGTATAAAAGCAATGTCTGTAGGAATCTTTAGCAGTGGATATAACTTTACTTTATAGCTTCAGATGCTGTAGTTCATGTATACAGAGGAAAATATGCCTTTAACCAATGCCAGAATGCACAGCTTGCTCAATAAAAATGTCTTCACTCTGAAATGCATGAGGTGCTTCATTGTATTTGTTCTGCTTTGAAGTATCTTCTTCCTTTACTTTCTGTAGATAGTTGGTAATACTTGTGGAATTATAGTAATCTTTAAATGATGTTTGATGGTTTGGGTTCTTTTTTATGATATGTTCTTGTTGCTTGTGCTGAAAGCATCCAGTTGTTTAGGATTTTTTTGGTTTATCTTTTATAACTGTCCTGTGAGAGATTATAAATTAGGAGTATTGAATCATTGGTTCTTCATACGATTGGTTTTGAGGATAACTAAATACTGCTAATTTCCCTTTTACCAAAGACTGACAGTTTGCAGCAACTGGCATTGGTTTTCACTTGCACCTTCTGCTGCTTGTTGTTTTGCTCAGAAGCTGCATCAAACAGCTGATGTTTATTTGCCTGTGTACTTTCTTCTCCTTCCTAGCTATGCATATTTGGCATACCTCGTTATCTGTTGTTTTTTCTCAAAGTTGTTTATCCTTGCTTTATTTCGGCAAACATTGTGCTAATAATTTGCTGAGTTGTTTTCTTTTAACTTGTTTTTCTTTCCCAATCTGCATGTTTTGTTTGGTTTTCTGGAGGTGTTTTGTTTATTTTTATAAGTCCTTAGAGCATGTGCATAGTAAAATAGATCCCTTCGTCTGTCCTGAGATGATTTGAGTTGTGTCTTTGGTAGCCTTTTAAGAAAACTTTTTATTGCATATTTTTTTCCTTCTTGTTAATATTCTCTGAGATGTTTTCTATTAATTACAGTCACCAATCCAATAATTTTAAAAAAACACATCTCCTGGCATTGTTTTTAAAAGTTTATTGTGCATTAAGCTTCTAATATAATTTGTTGTTGTAATAAATTTATTCTGGTCCACTTTTATTTATTCTGAACAAATCCTTACCAAACCTTCACAAAGCTATACCATTATCATAATATAATAATTGTTTTTAATAAACCTTCTTTTATTACATGAATTCACTTATCTTTTAGAGTTCATAATTGCTCTCAAACCTTTTTTTGAGTTGTTTTTTTTAAAGTATGTTTCACAAAGTTACGTAAGGCTTCAGTGTGGTGTAGCATGACTAATATAGCTCTTTCTCCATGCAAGCTACTTAGCTGAAATGCTTGGAGACTATAGCTCCTTTTAGGGAAAGGAAAATACTTAAACTGCTATTTTTCAGGAAGATGTTTTAATTTTTATGAGAAATTAACTTTTGCCTAAGGTTACAACTTAAATTCTTTCTGATTTGGCACAGTCTACTTTGCTCACACAACCTTTACTGTCCACCATTATGCAAGTAGTTTTTAATTATGAAGCTATATTCTATCGTTTTTCCACATATCTCTCATTCCTTCACTATGCAGGATGGATCTACTTGTGAGATATGTAGTAAAGGGTATCTTCTCGGCAGGATAATTGCCTCATTAAACATGGGAGTTTGTGTTGAGTGAGGCAAGATATTGCAGAGCTGGCATGGATGTTCTCTGCACTAAGAACGGAATGCTCATGCGGAACAAATTTTGTGTCTGAATAATATTCTTTGTTCTATAAATCTGGCTTTACTATGTGACTAGAATATGGCCTTTATTTTTTGGATCATCTATGTACACCTATGTGGTAATAGCACTTTGTGGTCATTGTGGTGCTGCATTGGTGGTCTTTGAATGGACCATACAAATGATAAAATGCTGTATTTCACAGAATTGTTTAGGTTAGAAGACCTTTAAGATCTACAAGTCCAACCCTTAACCTAACGCTACCAAGTTTTACCACTGAACCATGTCCCTAGGCACCACACATCTTTTAAATATTTTCCAGGGATGGTGACTCAACCACTTTCCTGTGCAACCCATTCCAGTGCTTGACAAACATATTCTGTGAAAGAATATTTCCTAAGATCTCCCCTGGCACAACATGAAGCCACTTCCTTTCATCCTGTCACTTGTTACTTGGGAGAAGAGACCTACACCTGCCTCATTACTACCTCCTTCCTGGTAGCTGTGAAGACCAATAATGTCTCCCCCTCAGCCTCCTTTTCTCTGGACTAAACAAGCCCCAGTTCCCTCAACTGTTCCTCATAAGAGTTGTGTTCCAGACGCTTCACCAGCTTCATCGCCCTTCTTTGCACATGCTCAGCACCTCAATGTCTTTCTTGTACTGAAGGCCCCAAAACTGAACTTAGGATTTGAGGTGTGGCTGTGCCAGTTCTGAGTACAGGGGTACAGTCACTTCCCTAGGTCCTGCTGGCCACACTATTTCTCATACAAGCCCAGATGCAGTTGGACTTCTTGGCACCTGGGCACACTGCTTTGCTGATATTCAGCTGGCTGTCAACCAGCACCCTCAGATCCTTTTCTGCTGGGCAGCTTTCCAGCTGTAACGTTTCCAAGCTTGCAGCTTTGCGTAGGGTTTTTGTCACCCAAGTAAAGGACTTGGTACTTGGGTCTTGTTAAACCTCATACAATTGGCTTCGGCCCATCAATCCAGCCTGTCCAGATCCCTCTGTAGAGACTTCCTTCCCTCAAGCAGATCAACACTCATGCCATACCTGGTGTATTCTGCAAACTTACTGAGGGTGCCCTCAATCCCCCTGTCCAAGTCATTGATAAAGACATTAAATAGAACCTGCCCCAACACTGAGACTTGGGGAACACCACTGCATTGAACTCCATTCACCACAACTCTCTGGACCTTGCCATCCAGCAAGTTTTTCACTCAGCAGAAGAGTATGCCTGTCCAAGCCATGAACAGCCAGTTTTTCTCAGCTGTGGGAAAATACATCAAAGGCTTTACTAAAGTTTAGGTAGACAACATCTACAGGTTTTCCTTTGTATAGACTTAGAATCGTAGAATCACCAAGTTGGAAAAAAACCTCTTGGATCATTGAGTCTAACCATTCCTATCTGCTACTAGACCACCCTGAGCACCTTGTCTACGGGTCTTTTAAATGACTGCAGGGATGGGGACTCAACCACCTCCCTGGGCCGCCTCTTCCACTGCCCAATGACCCCATCTGTGAAATACTTTTTCCTGATATCCAGTCTGAACCTTCCCTGGTGCAACTTGAGGCCATTCCCCCTTGTTCTATCACCTGCCACCTGGGAGAGGAGGCCAGTATCCTCCTCCTTACAACATCCTTTGTCACAGTTGTTCCCTTTGCGTCCAATAAGGACTGAATATTCTCCCTGGTCCTCCTGTTACTGTTGTATTTGTAGAAAGATTTTTTATTATCTTTCACAGAATTGGCCAATCTGAGTTCTAGTTGGGTTTTAGCCTTCTTGATTTTTCCTCTGCATGATCTCACTTCTTCCTTGTAGTATACGCAAAATGCATGCCCCTTCTTCAGACTTGGTTTGGTATGCTTAAATATGGTTTGATATCTCACAGTAGTAAGGATCGATCATTTCCATTCAATGATCTACTTCAATTCTGTATCCTGAATAAAACAGAGCCTGTTACAAAAAAAGTGTGACTCTGTATCTAGAAACAGTGTTACTGAGTGGAAGTAAAACCTACATAGGTAACTTTAACGTAACGCTTTGTATCTCTTGAATGTTTAGTTTTGTTGTGTTAATTTCACCCCAAGATGTCAATTTTTAAGTAAGAACTTCTATGCAGGCAATATCCTTTGTGTGATGCCAGGCAGCTTCACCCCCATATGCATAGTCTCCAAGTTTGTGCTTTTGATAGCACAGGATTCAGGCACCGAGGATTTCAAGAGCGAGCAAGGTGGGCTTAAGAGGCCCTTGGCATGGCCTGTGCTTGCTTAATTGGATCTCCCCCTACACCATGTAAAGGTATCTGTTAGATCTGTGTAAACTCACATTCATGTCTTGGTAGGAGTGTGGATGTATGACTTGGTCTTGTCACTACTCTTCTTTGCAGCAATTATTTTTTTTTCATTGGAAGAGGCTGGAGGGATTTTTGGATCTCTTAGGCTAAGAACTAGTCATGGGAAAAATTCACTGTAGGGATGTCCAAATCTGTTTCCCCACCTCTCACTCAAACCTTAAAATATAATTTAGAATTATTCTCTTCCTGTTGCAAGAACTTGAAGTGACCACCAACCTCTCTGCCTTCAAGGCAGAATGCAAGGTATAGCTGTTAATCATTTTTTGTCATCACTAAAGCCAAGGAGCTGGGATGACTAATACCCTATACGGGAGGAGAAATAGTGGGAAGGGGTATTAAATAAAGCACTCGTAGTTAAACTGCCTGTTGAGGTAATACGATTTTGGATGATGTGGCAGTGAGCCCAACGTAAATGTGCATTTTGATAAATGTGATTCTTGGACAGTAGCACAGGCTGGAGATGCTCCTGCTCCCTGGAGGCTTCATGATCAGGCTGCTCTTTGGTGTTTTATTTCCAGCTGCGTGCTCATGGGCAAGTACACGAATTCTGGGTTTAGGATATCTTTGCTTATAAGCAGCACCAGGTTTGGGCCTGAGTGACAATTAGGCAGCAGCTTGTACAGCCAGGAGTGGCTCCTTTCAGGGCAGCAGTGCCCTGATTGCATCAAATGGTAACTGAACAGAGCTGCTGCTGAGGGTCCGGAGTCCTAAATTCTGATAAATTGTTGTCCCATCAAAGGGCAAGTTGTCATTTTGGGAGCAAACCAGTGTGCTTTGCTGACTGCCATGATACTGTCATGCTACAGAGTCCTTGTTTTATGGATAAAATTGCAACATTTTCCGAAATGTTCTCCCTGCTGGAAATAGAGAAAAGGTATTAATAGAGGTGAGAGGTCTATAATACTTGACAAACAGCAGCTTGATAGAACTACAGTCTCTCTTGTTCTCGTTCTCATTCTCTCATCTCTCTGCCTGAATAGAATTGATTGGATAGAACATCGTAATTTGTTTTTACAATGAATAATGTTCCAGTTTATCCTCAGGAACAGTTTGGTGAGTAATCTCACACCAACATTGACAACTGATGTTGTAAAACGCGAATCAGGATAGTTATTTTAAGCAAAGAAATAATTTAGTTTTATATCCAGTATAAGGAGACTAGTAAGGAGATGTTTGTAAGCCTTCTGTTTGTGTGATGACATATTTTCTCTCTATATAAAAGTGTTTAACTAGATTTACTACTTGATTTGATTTACAGGCTCATCAGAGAAGCAGACAGATGTTAACTTTCTGCTAACTCTTGGGCTGTCCTGTCTGTCTTTTATCAGCTTACAGAGTCTGAGTTTTGGGCATTAATCCATGTTTTAACATGTAATTCTAATGAGGTGTAATTGACACTGTTCAAATAAACTGGCTTCATTAAGATGCTGTCCCAGAGGTTGTGCTGCTTTGTGAGTGAATTATCAGATTCCCTATGCACTGGCTGTAGATTTTATTATTGTTTGTTTGCAGAGGATGTCAATTCTAGAATGTAATGATCGGTGTGTTTTGAAACTTAACTATATAGTAACAGAAAGCATTACAAGACAAGAAAAACATATTGTAGGATAACAAGGAGGCAGCAACCACTTGAATAATCAAAAAAATTGTTCATCCTGCTGGTCTATTAGAACTGAAGTTGATTGCTGTATGTTTTGTATTTGCAGTACATTAAAGGTAAGAGGGCCTGAGTCACCCTCAGGCATGGACAAATTTGAATATGTGAATCATCCGTGACTAAACCACCTGCAAGTAAGAAGCTGAAATTGCTTAGCAGTCGAGGGGGAAGCTGTGTGTGTGTCTTCCTTCTGCACAGAGGCAACTTTCAAGCCTCTGTTGAAATGTTGTTCTTAGTTTGTCTCCATATGTATTGATAACTGATTTTTTTCCAGCAAATGCTTCATATGAAGGCTGAAGGGAATGAGTTTTCTGGGCAAAATCTTTCTGGCGTTCTCAGCAAAGAGGATGTATACAAATACTATCCCTTTATCCGTTTCAGAAGTTGAAGATCCTTACCATTCTAAGCCATGACCAGCTGTCTGTCATAATAAGTCAAAGTGAAAAAGCTGTTTTAAGAGCATTTGTAGGTAGCTTTAAAGCAATCCACATGCTTTTCTTTGAGCAGTAAGAATGGTAAGATAATTGTAGTGCTTGAATCAAAATGTCTGTGATTAAAAGCTGGTAGATCCCTTTGAAATTAGTTGGCTATGCTTTCGTTAAGCAAAGACGAGAATTTAGTTTGTATATGAAACAAACAAGATATAAAGTCTCCACTGCAGGTCTTCATCAGTTATTTTGGAGAGTTTCTGGCATTGAGACTGTTCTGCATCCCCCTCTTCCTTCAGGCAAGACCAGGGAAGAGTGTTCAGTTAAGGTAACATCTCTTCTGAGCTGTCAGTTACTATCAGCCTTTCTCTCGTGTTTGGACAGTAGTAGGTGGCTGCCTATGATGGAGCCTGTTGCCCAGAGGATGAGTTAGATGTTTGTTTTGTGCTTCTAGGAAACAGAGAAACCATGAGTGGCTGCAGGAAGATGTGGTTCAGGAAGGGTCTGCTCCAAAGGTGCATTCTATAGTGGCTATGGCTCTGGGCCTCACTTTCTGGGGGGGCTTCTGCACTTCATCATGCAGAATGCAAACATGTCGGCACCCCATGGGCCGGGTTTGCCTCACAGTCCTGCATGGTGCTTGCGTTGGATGTGCTCAGCTGGAGGAGCTGAAGGATCTTACGTGGTGTATATCCATCACTGAGCCTGCCCTTCACAGCCCCTACGATAAACCTCTGCTAATGTTGTGTGGGTTCTGTGGCGTTCAACACATAACTGAAAATAATCTATTTCCACAGTGGTGAAATTTGTGAGAGTAATTGGCTGCCTGCAGTACATCAGCCGCACGCTCTTCTCGTGTCGTCGTTTGTGCAGCCTCTCAACTCTTTCATGAGCATCTTTCCATGTATTGACCAGAATCTCAACACTGTATTAAAGTCTGTTTTCTTTTTTTTACTTTTTCTATCTTGTGAGCATTTTGGCTAATAAACGGTTACATAGATGAGATGTATACACTCTCACACTCTCATACACAGTCTCAGCTATTTGGTTGGATTAATTCTTTTGCTTCTTAAAGCTTTTCCTAAATATATGCCACCTAGTTGGTCATTAATTGCCTCTGGGTCCTGTACTGACCACCACAGTTTTGGTGAGCAGTAAGGCTACAACAACCTGACACAGCTGGCTTGCAGCTACCTTTAAGAGCCATCAGTCCAGTTTGAGGGTTTGTAACTCCTAGATGTGGCAGAAACTCTCCTTTCCAGTGTAGTAGGGGCTACATTTGTTTTTCTTCATATTTAGATTTAATTGTCTTATCTTCCTGCCTGATGGCAAACTTTATGTTTCATTTACTGTAAACTCTTCCATTTTCCAATATATGCCAGACTTCAGCATATAATAGAATTTCCTCATTATTTCAAGAGAAATTTTGTCAATAAAAAGAAAATTAAAATGTGTTATGATGATTTGGAGAGAAAATAAATACTATAAGGCTAAGTTTTCATCACAATTAGAACTTGACAGTAAGAAAGATTGGAGTGTAAAAAATTTACGAAGCGTTTCAGAGAATGTAAAATAATGTTTTTTAAAAAAATCAATTTTCTTTTGGCAGTTTATTTTCAGGAATGTTGTAGAATTTCTTTTTCTGTAAGATTGTTTCTCATAATAATTTTGTCTTGTGATACTTCTTGGTTACAGCTCATGCGATGGCAGTCAGTCTTCTGAGTCCTTTGACCTTCTGGACCTTAACCCCTTGGATTTCAGCTTGATTAACTTCTTATATATAATATTTACTGCTTCTGGTTTCCTAGAGCTGCCTTTCCATAGATGTTTTGAATAGATTACTTCAATTTTCTGTCCATTAGTCGGGGGGTGGGAATGCATTTCCATTTGCTACCCTCCATCAGGTGAGATATCCTTAACATTGTAGCAAACTCCTGACCAAAGGAACTGGTTGGCATTGGCAGCAGGCAATGAGGACAGGTGACATGTTCATAGCTGTTAATGGATGAGAATGCATATGTTGCATGCACTGACCTACCTCTCCTTTTGTCTTTGTGAAAACTTATGCAAACAGATATCCTTAACAGTAAGGAAAAACCGCCATGAGGCATAACAATTTTTATATTAATGCAGATAACTTTCTATTGTCTCTTATGGTATATTCAGTATACCAATTACAAAAGATAATAGCCTGTACCTACCAAAAGCATTATCAGTTGCCATTTAGCATACTCATTAAAAATGGCTTATTAGAACATGATTATATTATTTTTAAAAACTTCATTCTTTGCTTAGAATACCTACTACTAGTCTACTGCTGACAATTATGAAACAAATTCCCATTTATCAGCTAATATGCAAATTGCCTACTGGGTTGTTAAAATTTCAAATATGTTTTAATATTTTCCTATTAAACAGAAATGCTGAGTTCTAGTGTGTTCTGATTTGCAGTAATGAGGGAGCTGACAACAGGATGAGGTTGCACCAGGTGAGGCTGCATTTGAGAAAAAGCTGTAGTTGAGGAGTATTTTGATACCTTTATAGAACTGAATCCTCCTAACTCAGCTTCTAATACATAAAAGTTTACAGCTTTATTTTGTAGCACAGATGTATATATAAGCATTTACATTTTGGGGAGCTTGTGTTAACATACCTGTTGTGAGGTTTCTCCGCCTCTGGTTCTGCGTGATCTCAGGAAGCGAAGAGCACCTTTACTTTGTGCGTGTTGCCTTTTCCCTGTGTATTTTGTAGCTGGGGCTTAATATGTCCAGAATTTATGTGTCTTAAAGTCTAATATTTCAATGAACTGGAATTGATGCATTTTATGAAAGTCACACAAAGATTGCAGCAGCTGTTTCAGATTGCTGAATGATTAGCAGTGCTCCTGGACTATGTACTGTCTGATCTTTTTGCATTTGTGTTCTCCTAAGCTGCTCCCTGGTCCTGAGGATAAGCAACAGCAGCAGCATCTGCAGCAGGCAGGGAGCAGGGGAAATACTCCTGCAGCCACGAGAGCAATCAGTGAGGAAGAACTTGTTGCGCTGAGCCTCAAACCACTCTGTCTACCTTGCCAAACACGCAGGCTCTCCTTCTATTAATGCTTTGGTTTGTTTTGCTTCTGGCAGTGATGCATGGGCAGGTGTACCGGTTTTGCACCCTGGAAGGGACGTGGCTGCTGAAGGAGAATTCAACTCTGCCATGGAGAAACCTGTCTGAGTGTGAGGCCTCTGACCAGGTATCAGTTTCCATCTCTTGCTGCCCTTCTTGTTTAGGACAAAACAGAAGAGAAGAAAAATACAGGCATTGCATACATGTTTTTGTCCTGTCAAAGTAATCTTTACCAACTTGTCCTGAGTGCCTCACTTAGGTGAGCCTAATGCTAAGGGACGTCGGGTCTCTTCCCTTCAGCAAGGGGGATGGACGTTGGACAAGAGCAGGTTTAAATGTAATTGAGAAAAACAAGAGAAATGAGATGTAGTCCCAGCTGTGCTGTAGGGCAGGGGGCTCAGCTGCAGCCCACCCAGAACAGAGAAGTGACCTAATGTTATTCCTTTGCCTTTTCTTCCATTGGCATATCATTACAATAAAGTGACTGGTTATTCTGCCTTTCTTGTTAGCAGCTATTAAGGTGATTAAGATGAATTGAACTGAAGGATATTTGCTTTTCACCTCTGGGCAGGGGGCAGTCCCTGCTTTTTGTTTAAGTTTGTCTTTTTACCTTAGTTTTCTGTGAGCAATGGAATTAGGCATTTCAGTGTTATTTTCTTGCCCTAGTGCTTTATGCTCAGCAGGGAGCTGAGACACCTGGCACCAAATGAAGGAAAGCATAAAGATTTCCAGGGGATTTTTGTCAGCCATTGGCGTCAGCTCACGCACTGTGTGCGTTCTCATGACACGTGATACCATTACTGCTGTGAGCCTCCAAGGGTGATGCTTTTCCTCAAATAAAACAAGTGCACACTCTCTGTCTGGGGGTACTGGGAACTAGGACATAGCCAAAACAGTATATGAAATTCCCAAGTGCTGCAGGAGTTTCTATTGCTCAGTACTTCATTCTTCAGAAGGAATAAATGGTTGCAGACTAGGAGGCAATTGGGACAGAGAGTTTCTAAATCTCTAAAAACGTTAAATTTAACTTTTCCCTTTAATTTGCAGCCTTATTCCTTATCCCTTCTATGTTCTAGGGTATCCCAGCAGAGTGTGTTGTCTTAACAGAAAGTGTAAACCTGGTTGGTTGACTTTGCCATTATGGTTCTTTGAGAGCTATGTTGAAATATGCCGTGGAGCAAAATCCCCAACGGTAATATTTGGTCATTTGACACCTGCCTCCACGTTACCATGAACTGATCTAGATTCTGAAACTCTGCATGGTATCACTCCCTCAAATGTGAACAACCATGTGTGATTTTCCAGCTAATGTATGTAGAGCCCCCTAATAACCTACTTTGTTTGTATGTATATTGTACATAAGAAGGAGAGGTTGTTTTGATAAGTTTGCCATGTGTTATATTACAACTGTTGCTCAAATAAGATCCAAAGCATCTGTGAGTGTATCCTTATAAAGCAACATTGTGTGCAATGGTTTTGACCTGTGTAGATGTTATAAATTGTCGAGGCTCAATTGTTTGCCTGAGCTTTGATACTGAAGAGATTTTTCTTTTCTCTTTGTAAGGCAGCTCTCTTATCATTCCTTTTAAGACATTAGCCTAGCAAATCCCTGAGGAGCTGCCTTAAATACTTCACCTTAAATCCTCATGGGTGTGCAAAGTACATCTGAATAGCTGTACTTGTTTCTGAAGTACAAGGAATATATGCCTCTGTACAGCACAGGTCTCGGGAGTCACTTGCAGAATTAGCAGCTTAAAGAAGGGAAGTAAAATGCCTGGGTCTATTCAGACAAAGATACATGCTTAGAAATGAACCAGAATAGAGAATATGAATGCGCCTTAAAGCCCGAGCAATAAGCCTGTGTTGCCTGTGGCTTTTCAAATACTTTTCCCTAAAGATTTTGGCCACTGCTTTTGAATAAGAATCTCAGCGATCACGTCTTCAACAGCAAACCTGAAGGGAGCCACAGCTCAGGACTGTCAGGGGAATGCAAGCATCCCTGCTGCTCTGGCCTACCTTGTCCAACTCCCTCTGACGCAGTGCTATGACATTTAGGTTATGAGATAGTGTTGGACTATGGTTTGTTACCAGATGATTGCACAGTTGAGGAAGAAGAGAGACTATTTTGGAGCAGAAAAGAGCTTAGTTTTATGAATGTAAGGCATGCTTTGTTTTGTAGTCAATGATGAGATCTGGCCTGTTTTATTTCTGAGTATAGACGTAGCCAAAGGACTCCCCTCCCACCTTACAGCAGTGGGTTCAAGCCTGAAAACAGGACCTTTGCATTTCCACTGCAAGGCTGAGTTGTGTCTGTGCTTCCTCTCACCTGTTTGACTTGCTTGTGTGATAATTCGTGTCTCTAACTTTATTATGACATAATGTCACACTATCTGTTTTCTAGCCTGACTGCAAAGCCCAGCTGTTTGAGTGAACACCTGGGAGCAGCTGGGGAATTAAGATTACATTTTTATTTCCTTAGAACATACAAAAAGTGGAAGACTGTTTTAATAAGTTCATTTAAGCTTAAAACTAGGAGAATGACTTCTGGTTATCATTAAGAGGAGTTAGAAAGTAGCTGGGAGAAAAGAACTGAAGCCCATGACCTCTGTCTTTTCCTCCCTCCATTTTTTAAATCTTTTTATTTTATTTTATTTTCTCCTTTATGTGCTCTCAGGATGCACCAGAAGAACAGCTCTTGAATTTGTCCATCGTATACACAATTGGATATGCTCTTTCCTTCTCTGCCCTTGTAATAGCAACTGCCATTCTTCTTGGATTCAGGTAACTGGCAAAACTTTGAAGAGTGGAGAAAAGGTGTTATTTTCTGTGTGATAGTATCAGACTTTGACAGAAACATCTGATTTTTTTTTTCTTCTCTTCTATCATCTCATTATTTCTCTATCTTATGTCACTTCTGTGTTCCTCCCTATAGTCATTTATTCTCAAAATGATAGTGAAATTCCTAGACTTTTGCAGTGTTACCAGTATGAATGTGTGGAGCAGGTGCTTTTATCAGTTGAAACATTTTGTTGTGATATTGTTTGTTTTGATTAAATTTCTACTGGAAAAGGTGGGAAAGGAGATTCCAGCATTCTCTCACGTTGTTGTCTTTCAGATGGGGCGTTAGACTGGGGTGTGAGAGGACATTTAGGACAGAATTTTTCAGTTTGCCTTACTTGGAATCACCCAGAGCATAAAGCTCACTCTGGCCTATTTCACGGCCCTCACATCCAGAGCATATTTCAATACAGAAATAGATTTTTGACAATATTTCTCTTTTTTGAGGACTTTCAGAGAAATTCTTATTTCTTTTGCAATATGGAAGAGAACCTAATTTTGAAGCATGAAAAGTTTCTGTGAAATTGCTGTCACCTGGTCAGGCTGGCATACTGAGTTCAAGGTATGCAACAACCACTTGCATGGAGTGGGTCAATATTAAGAGAATATTGATTGTTCACAGCAATGCCACAGTATGTAGGTTTGGTTAAAAAGAAGAAGGAAAGGAAAAAATAGAACTGACAACTTTGAACTCCAACATAGATCTCTCTCTTTTTTCCTCTGGAAATGCAAGAAGTGTCTTGATTCAAGCGAGACTTCCCTGCAGTTTGGGGATGCTGAGCACAAGAGACTGATATTTAGAAACAAAAAAAGATGAGATCCTGATCTGTTGTGGGGAAGAAGTGCAACTGTCATGATGTCCCATTCCCTGCTATTGTATGCAGTCAGGCCCATCATCCATCTTAAACACTGATGAGACCGCCTCCTTAAATAGTATAATTTTCCATCAACCGGTATTCTTATTTGAAATCACGTCAGGTACTTTCAGTGCTGTGATTCATAAGAAACTTTCTTGCCTGACTAAAGAATTATTGCCAATTCATGATTGTTTGCTCTGGTGCCAGTGCTTTCTGCTAGCAAGCCAGTCCCTCTCCTTTCCTCCCTTCTGAACGTTTATACCCCTTACATATTTAAAAACATCAGTCATGCTTTTTAGCTTCTAATTTCCAAAACTAAAATGACCCAAGCCTTCTAGTATTGCAACACACATTTTAGCAGTGTTATCCCTCCTCCTTCCAGTGGAGAAGCATAGCCTAGAGATTTCAGAGAAGATTTTAAAATGACTGTGGAAACGCATACTCACCCTCTGAGAATGCCACATCATAGTTATGATTTGTACATGTTGTACCTGTGCAACTTTGGGATTCATCTGATAAAACACCAGATGGTTTTGAAGTCTCTAAATGTCTCCCAGGACAAGTGTGCTCTCCTTGTTACACTCATCAATGACACTTTTTGAATAGTCTTAGCAGCTCAGATATAAAGGTCACCGAGCACCACAACCATATACTTTTTGAAGGAAAGAGGGAAGGATGTGCATGTTGTTGGCAGGGAAGAAAGAGCAAGTTTAGCTCTGAGAGCTGGTAGAAGAGAGGGAATTTTGATGGCTTTACTTTTGTGGAGACATTTTTTAGCGTTTTTCCCTTTAGCTGTGAAGCAGGGACTGGAGAAGTGTACAAGACTGCCCTGATTTTTGAAAATGAGGTTTCAGAGATGTTAAAGAGGCTGAGCCCCTGGTTAAAATTATGCCATCAAACCATTTTGTGTTTTCCGGTCTAAATTGTCTACCTGGAGATGACTTGGTCCTGGATCTCATGAAATACATGACACCTACCCCTACATGGCCTTTCCCCAGTAGCCGTGCAACCTTAACAGTTAATAGAGATCGATACTTAATTCAGTGGCACCAAAATGCTGATGTTTTCCACTTTTGTAATAGGAAGGCCTTTTTAAGTTCTTAGGCTACAGAATAGCCTTTATATTTGTTTTTAATACTGATGCAACAGAGGAAACTATATATCTCTACTGTCCAATTCTGCATCCTCTGAAAGAAATGGAAGAAAAGTCTGTCGTTTCAGTGATGGAAGCTGAATTAGGCCCATAACTTCACGACTGAAACACTTTTAATAACTTGCATTGCCTGTAGCAGAAATACTCGGTAACTGCTTGCAACCTACTTTCTTCAGTTGGCTAGTTTACATAATTTTTTCAAACAGATTTAAATCTGTAACAGTTCTGAAGGGTAGCAACAAATAAACTTTAGGTAAAGGAAAATTAATATTAATCATAGTTAAGTTTTGAAATAAAGTGTGACTTAAAAACTATGCAAAAAAAAAAATCTATTTGACCTATGAAAACAATTTCTTCCTCTTCAGTGCAAAACTGGTAACGTTGAGACCAAGTCTAATTTTCTATCCAAATTCATAGAGTAGGAAAAATAGACATTTAAAGCATAAATTCACTGATACTCTTGCTGGAACAATTGCTGTTTATCATATGTTACCCGTATCTTTTAATATCAAAAAAGAATATGAGCCAGTGTAAGATCCTTTGAAGTGAAACGTGTACCCTTGCAGTGCTGGAAATAAAAAAAACAGTTCTGGATGAAGCTGGTAAAATATTGACAGCACTCTACAGCTGGATACTACTTACATGATGGCAGTTTCTTTTGCTATCCCTTGACTGCTATTTTTGACAAGTAGCAATTTTATTTTCTTTGCAGTTGGCTACTGAAATTGAAGAGGATTTTGTTCTTTTTTTTTTTCTATTCTGAATGCAGAAGTGAAAATTCTGTTCCTTTTAGTTCTACAGGAAGCATTTTCAGTTCCCTCAGGAGGCAATTTAAATACAGTTTTCTCTTGTTGTCAGTGGTAATTTACTGGTGGATGTTTTTTGACTGTGGGCTTGAGAACAGCAAGAAGCTGTACTGCACACTAGTTCCTGAGCTTTTCCAGGGTAAACCTGTGCAGTGATGTTGGAATTGACTCAAATATATTAGATTCAGCATTATGTGAAACTTGACTTTTTTTTACTCCTTTCAGATATAAGTAATCTGAAAATTACTTTATTGTTACTCTTTTTAAACCTTAAAACATTTTTTTTCTTACACACTGATCTCAATCCTTTCCCCAGATATTCACTCATAGGGCTGAAGTTTTGAATGTCTTTTCCTTGTAATTTTTTCCCAAAGACAGTTTGAAATCAGAACAGCCATTCTCAAGTTACGGAATTTCCTCTGCATACATCGTGATTTCTAATAGGGCCCGTTGTTCCCTCCCTCAGTCCTGTATGTGATGCTGCAGCTTTTACATAGGTTGTGGGTCATGACTGGTTCTCCTTTTTACAGACATCTGCATTGCACGAGGAATTATATTCACCTGAATCTTTTCACATCTTTTATCCTCCGGGCTATATCCGTCTTCATTAAAGACTCAGTGGTGAAGTGGATGTACAGCACTGCCACACAAGAGCACCAGTGGGAAGGACTTATCTCCTTCCAGGTAGGGGCAGACACTGTGGTGGTTCTTACGATATTGGAGTCGTCACTGTGGTGTGGCTGCATGACAGCAGGTAATTTCATTTCGTACAACAAGGGCTGTATTTTACAAAATTCTGTTCTTCAGTCCATGGAGTTTCCCTGAAACTTGTAGCACACATGTATGTTGTTGTGGTTGTGCCACTTCAAGCTTCACGCAGGCAAGTAGTTGATGCTGTGGCATGTTTCTCTGTCCGTAGGAAGTTTACACCTGTTGGAGGAAACTTGAAGAGGTAGATTTTTGATATATATACAAATGTCCATATCTTCTTCCTATGCTGCAGTTTCACTTCTTTTAGCAGTGACAGGAGGGTATTCATTTCCCTAAGCCAGCACCTTTTGTGATTGGACTGTCCATCTTGTATAACAACCAAATTAGTTTGTCATTCATGGAGATCTTTATAATCTGTTAATGGCAGAAAAAAGGGAAGCATCTGATTAAAATGCAAATTTGAAAGCATTTAGAAAAGCTTTGAGAGGAACCGGCTAATTAAATACTTTGAACCAAAAGGAGTGGATATACAACTCTTTTGTGAACATGATGAAAGCATGCCTTTCTACCTTCAGATTTGGAATACAAAACATGCTTGAATCTTCAAAGAAAGGTATTTTCATGATTTGTATAACTCTTGTGGCTCTATAACCATAAGTACAGCATTTGCTGTGCAATACAGGTTTAGGCCATAAAGGGTATGTCTTCTGCGTGTTTAGTACCCATCCTTTTCTGACACTCTGCCTAAGGCTTAAGTGCTAATACCATATAGTGAATCTTATATGATGGTTGATTTCTTCTCATCTGTAGTGTATCAATTGGCAGAAAACAACAAAGCAATATGTATCTTAAATGGCTTGGAAATGTTCGCATTCGACTGTCAGTCATTTTCTCCTTTCAAACAAAATTTAAGATTTATGCTCTCACACATGGTTTATCCTGTAGTAGTTTCATCACATCTGATGGTTTTATTTTAGTAGATAATCAGGTTTCATACTTACATAAAACCCTGCTGACCACCTCTTTGTACATTACCAGCAAAGAGATTTTGCAATTAAATGTGATGCACTGGGCAATACTGCTGTTCTAACAAAAATGTTTTGCTTTGGAAAATATTCAACTTTATGGCATCCACTATTTCTCAGAGAAATTCTGAGCTGCAGAATAAAGTATTGTGGAAACAAAAAGATTCACTGACTGCAGTTGACACAGTACCTTTAAATTGTTCTTCTTTTCATCTTTGTGTTATACTTTTCAAAATATAATCCATTGCTAATTGAAGGAAAATGCAAAACAGGTAATTTTGAGATTATTTTTTTTTAAAGTATGAATGTTGTTGAAAGCATCTGTCTGCTGTGTATAGCACCCATTACTGGTTTCTGTCCTTTCAGTACTCAAACATAATTAGTTTAGCAAGTGTTATTTTGAGGAGCAAATAAAAATTGGAGAGAGAACCAGTCTTTTGGGTTAGTATCCTTTTTATTTCTCAGCCCCTGTTGCATTCATCTGGGCTCTGCTTTCTTCTGTCACAGGAATCACTCGGCTGCCGCTTGGTCTTTGTGATGATGCAGTACTGTGTGGCTGCAAACTATTACTGGTTGCTGGTAGAAGGCATGTACCTGTACACACTGCTGGTACTTTCAGTCTTTTCTGAGCAGAGAATTTTTCGTCTTTATCTCTGCATTGGCTGGGGTAAGTTGATCTTTCCATATGCTCACCTGTTGCTGCAGATGATATAATAAGAAAAAAATGCTGTGTGTCTATTATAGTGCTACCCAGTTCAAGTCCAGCACTCTTCATTCCCTTTTTATTCCTGATCCTGTCCTCGGCCAGCACAGCTCCTTGATGCTTGCAGTGTAGAGGCTCTGAGCCTGTAAGGGGGGACTGTGCGGCATCACAGAAACTCTCCAGACTGGTGGCAGGCATATGGTACTTTTCCTGCAAAGTATCAGCTTCTCATTAGAGAATACATGTGTGTATGATTCCAGATGAGTTGGAAGATTGCCTTACTCTGTTTCCTGATAGTTTCCCATTTCCTTAAAAAATGTAACTACTTGTGGAAAAAATAGCGATGATAGCTTGTATGTGGTCAACCATAACAGTAGAGAAAAGGGGGCCGTATGAGCTAGGAGGATGCAAAGGGGCTGATGAGCAAGGAAGTTGTCACTCTGGTTATGTGGGCAGAGCAGGTCAAGTAAGGATTGTCAGGTGAAAGACTGGTCAGAGTGCATGTGCCATGGGCACGTGTGTGCTTGAGATTAAGGATTGTGGTGCCTTGAAATCAGTTGAGCCAGAGTTGTCTTCTGTAGAAATGCAAAAGCTTTGATTCTTTTGCTGTCCAGTTAACCTCAAATGTATTACTGTTCAGGATTAATCCTATTTTTGGAATGATCTCTTGTGTGCTTTTATTGCATTCTCTCCTCTTGATCCCCCTCCCATTTTGGTGGAAATTGGGTGACTTTTGGAAAGCTGAAAGTAAATCCAAGAAAATACTGCAAGTGCTTTCACATATATTGGTTTGAACATGTTAATTGATTTGACTGCCCTTCTCTTTCCATGGATCTGTCAAGTGTAACTATTCTAGCAAATAAGGTCACTGGTAAATGCATATACATGGCTTACTGTGAATTAGCCAAGTCTACCAAACACTGATATATGAGGAGAAAAGGCTTTCCAGCATATTGATGGGAATAAATAAATGCAAGTGTTAGCAGTTCAATTAATAACTTCTATATCTTCTATTATTGTTTTATATAGGACATGCTGCAAAAGCAGCAACGTCCTGTATAGCATTTGAATTACGTATTTTTAAGCATATTTTATAAATAGCCTTCCCTCAATTAAATGAAGAAAAAAAAAAAAAAAAAGAAGATGGGGAGCTATCCTGAAGCACTGGCTGAGGTCATGAGAGGAAATGGAAAAGAAATTAGAACAAAATTATATCTAGCCAAATCCTGAGGGTATTGTATTGTTTTATAAGTAAGGGATTAGGATAGTCTTGATCTGAATAATTTCTAGTTAGAGTTTGTCTCTTGGAAAAGCAGAAGGCAAAAACAGAAGATTCTATTTTGAATTTGTTCTTTTTCAATTAAAGTTTTGGTACTGTGTATTAAATTTCTGGATGAGTTTGTAGAAATGAGTGACAATGCCAGAATTTGGCATGGGATATATGAGCTTAATCCAAGCTTCCTAGAAAAGCTTTGCCTGTGCCATTCAACCCTCATCTGTACAGTTTCTTCTAGTCCAGGCATGGCTGCATGTGAAAACTTTGCTAATGATTCTCCACCTTCAGATGAAGAAGCATCTATTATTTCAGTGCTCCCAGATTACTTTTATTAGATAAGTTTTGTCTCTAACAAGTAGGAAGAGATCAAGATTTTTTTTTTCACTCTATCTTGCTTCTTCACTGGTGATCCCATGTTTTGGGTGCTCGGGTCCCTCACCAGGTGCCTTTCTGCTGTGTACAGTGCTTAGAAGATTGAGGTTTTTGGGGGCATCACGATAGCCTCATCATAATGCTGAGGCTTCAGAGAGACAGTAGGTTCCTGTTGGAGCTTAAAGAGTCCTGCTCTTTGAAATAGTTTATCAACCGTAAAAGTAAATCTGGATCAAAAAATAAGTATCTAATTAACAGAGCTGATTTGATACCCTGACCCTTTGTTCTTTTAATGAATTTTCCTACTAGAGGAAATTACTTATCATTTGTTCATTACTTATAATTTGATGGATATTTATGTTTTAAAATCTCATATATGCATTGTCCACAAACTTAGTGGGTGTTAGTAATTTCATGTTGTTGTTTCTTCTGATCGTAACTGAACTTTGTGATTGCTCACAGACCATATGGTATTGGTTTTGCTCTCTGAATGGCTTCGACAATTCCCTATATGGTCACATATGTTTGCAGTTGTACTTCTCTCAAATGTACAGATGAATAAAACCACATATTCTCCTCGAGGTTTTCATTCACCTCAGTGTTTGCTCATACTCTTGGTCATGATGTTTGCCCTGTTGTACTACTTTCAAGGAAAAACAGATCTCAGAACAAACAAGAAGCTAAAGCAAACTGTTTCCTCAGGTAATCCCAAGCAAAACTGTAACGTAATGGCCAGATTCCAGATTGGTTCAAATGTCTCTGTACCTATTTCTTTCCAAGCTTTTAAACTGCTATATTAAATAGTGCTATATTTTGTTATAACAAGGGAAAAAGTCCACGTAATTGTGTAAATAAAAGCAAGTTCTTCTCCCACTTTCAATTCAAAATGTTGAAAGAATAAACTTGATTTTCAAATGGAAGCATGTAAAAGATACCACTTTTAGTCTGTGTTTTCCTAGGAACTGTTAGCAAACAATGAGGAGTATAAAGAAAAATGAATAAGTATTTCCCAAATATATTTTTTTATATGATAATTTCAGGTCAGTTTGTAATGTTATTAGATGGTAGTACATTTAGTTTCAGTTCAAATGAGTAATTATTTCTTGCTGCTGAAGTGTTTTAATAAGGGGGAAAAATCTCTTTGTCTCATGTTACGGTACTTTGCAAAAGCTAGAGAAGTTATAAAATCTTGATAGACCTGAGGAAACTAATGTAGTTTTACAGATTGGGAGTCATTTATATCGACATCCTGTACATTGATAGGATTCTATAAACTTTCCTGATTACTTGTGAGGTAACTGTATCCCTGTAATGGCCACTTCCTTGCCAAGTTTTCATGCCATATTAGGCTTTGATGTGGCAGTGTTATATTTTTCTTATTTCATTTAATGTGGAAAATGTCTTGCTTATGTCTTCATCTTCTTTGTAAAAGCAGACTTTCATATGCTCGCATCAACCTCAAGTTCCACGTATCTTATTGCAAAGCCAATGGTTTATGACTTTTTCAAAACTGTTGGGGGAGGGGGCAACAGCAGAAACACCAAGAGCATCAACAAACAAATTATTCACAGGCTAATGGCAGAGCAGGTAGATGAGTTGTTCCCATCAATCTGAAGGTCAGCATAACAGAAGCTAAACAGGATATTGATTCAGGCAGTCGTTAATATTTGCAGGAAAAAAAAAAATATTGCTATACATTGCTGGTACTCAGTGCTTTCTTCCTCTGGAATAAAAGAAATCCCTGACCGTAGATTTCACCTCCTAACATTGGTAGAAGGGGCAAAGAAAAAAATATAACTGCAGAGATTAAGGTTATTAATACTTTGGTTTGTTTCTTTGGATGTGCAAACTGCTCTTAATCGGTGTGTCCTGAACATCAAATCAGTGTTCATCATGTCTGAGCCCAAGTGAAGAGTTGCTGAGCTTAACAGTAACTTCTAGCAGCTTTGTCAGTGCTGTTCAAACTACTCTCTGGAGAAGAGCAGTTTATACTGTAGTGCTGCTGTATGTGTCTTTTGGAAGCTTTTATTGGAAAAAGGGACTGCTCACATTCAGAAGTGGGGAGGAGAGAGGAATAGTGAGACAGCAGCAATGTTGCATGGTGACTGTGTGACATTTGGGTGGGAAGAATGACAGGAGACAATTTTCAGCACCTGAAGGCTAAGAAGACGATGTTAGTAATAAGCTAAACATTCTCAGAGCTTCTATGGCAATTTAACACGCAGCTGCACTTGCAGCAGGGAAACTGCCATAAGAAATAAATAATGCCTTTCCTTCCAAGCCTCAGCAATCCAAACTTGCTCTAAGGAAGAATACTTTGAGGGAATGAAGATATTAAAGCCAGGAAGCCTGGCTAGGGTCAAAAATCTACATCCTCATTGCAAGGAAGATATGACTGGAACAGAGCCAGTAAGAAACCTTTCTTCTGAAGCCCAGTGTGAACTCAGTGCAGCAGAAGGATGTATTCATTGCACTAACCACTTCTTGTTTGTTTTCAGATGAAAACTGTTTCAGACGTGTAAATGAATTTTGTGCCCAGACTGATCTTGGTAGGAAATCTATCTGTATGTTTTTTCTCGTAATACTTTTCACTCTGTCTTCTGGATTAAACTCTTCCTTTCACTTTTTTACCTGTTTTAGAAAGAAAAACATTTTGTCTTTCCACCTCACATGTTCAATGCTGTCACTCTTTCTACATATAGATATATTTATTACTTCTTTCAGTTCAGTTCCACATGCTTCTTGAGTTTGTATGTCAATCAGTTGCTCAAGTCAGACCATCCTGGATGGTTTCTGAGAAAAAGAGGAGGATTGGAGTTCTTCTGACAGCAGTAGTGTCTTTCTGGTTTGTGTGCCTGATTGTCTCCGAGGTTGAACTTCTCATCACATGAAAACCAATGGTGTCAGGTTATGGGTGAAATAGGAGTTTATATGCAAAATCATCAGTCCTAAAGTGCTGTGTTCAGCATAAATCCTTTCTTAAGCATTTCAGCAGGATGGCAGCACTCTGGTCCTACAGAAATAAATTTACTTCAGGAGGAATCTCTAATCAACATATGAAGAACGAGCAGAGCCTTCTTTGTTCCTCATACGTCTTTCTTCCCTGCAGCTGCCTTTATGTAGATTGTGATAAAATGTGAAGCTAGAAATGTGTCTGCAAGAGTGAAAACTTGCTTTGCATATGGAGGTAAGGGAAAGAACATGGGATGGAATAGCACCACCTGGTGACACCTTTCATAGTAACTACTACATAATGGACTCAGAGCAAGCTTGAGCTTTTCTGTTCTGAAATATCTCAGGCCCATTAAATGGAGAGACTGTTTTTCCACGTGTTCTTACCCAAACACGGTAGCTTCCATTAGCAGCTTCGCAAATTGCTGTTCTTCCTGCTCATTAGGAGCAGTGAAGCATTGTGAAAATGTCAACCAAACAGTGGTTCCTGTGCAGAATTTCTCACAGCTTCCTCCTTTTACCTACCCTCTCCTATTACCATTTTGGGTAATGTCTGGTTTTCCAGCTTTTTTTCTTACTATGCAGACATCTGGCCAAGTGTAGAATATGTAAGCTAGAATGAAAATAAGTAGGTTGTGGTGCTTATTTATGCAGTGTAGCGTTAAGATGTTGATTTGGAAGTTCCATTACTTTCTTATCATTTATAATATATCTTGTTATCACAGCCTATAATTCAGAAGCCCTGTCATTGCAAGTTGAACTTATTAGCTGAGCTGTTAGCATGCTGATTTCCTAGTACACCTGACAGATTTCATAATAGCCACGTAGCGTTCGGAGATTTTTTGGTCAGTTATCAGCTCGAAAGAGTTAAGATGACAGAGGGAGGGGGTATCATGAGCAGGCTGGTGCAGCTTCTGGCATCTTCAGCAGTGATGCAGTACAGACAAAAGTAGATATTACCATTTCCAGAATTCAGAGACTTCTTTCAATAGCAGCAGCAAGACAAAGAGGTGTAGGACTGAAACTCAAATGCATCAAAAGAGCTGCATGTTGGGAGCCTAGGACTGGAATACAACACCGATTCTGTTAATGAATTATAGTAATCTGTAGAGTTTATTCAAGGAGCTGTACCCAGTTTGCTTCTACTGCCTGCTCAAGCCAGCCAAATTTCTCTTGAATGAGTGAAGTAACCAGAATAGTGTTTGCATTTGTACCAGTTAATGCAGGTTAATTGGGTATCAAGATTTTAAATTCATCTATGGGGAGCCTCAGTGATCCTTGCAAACTACAATCATTGCAGATGCGCTGCAGACTTGCTCTTTGTCTGTTCTGAACAACTTCTATGGATTTGATATGGATTAGGGAATGTTCATGGGGCCATCTATTCTTTAGATCTTGACTAGGAATTTGGAAAACTGGATGCATTCTGGTCTGCTGAAAGTGAGTCCTAGACAGTTTTCTGAGCCAATCATTTCCTAGGGTAAGACTTTATGAAAGCTCAGATGCTATCCATGTGGAATTTGTACTGATGTTCAAAGCTTATATATATACGTATTGCACTGTTAATTCCTGGTGTCTCAGATTATAGTCCATGCTAGCAGTACACATTGTAATGTGATTGATGATGTTGCAATACCAAGGCACCAGGGGCCTGCATACGAAGTGAGAGGGGGAGGGAATGTTGAACAAATCACGTTGTGCGTGCTACCTATTAATCTGTATATCTGCATAGCAAGATGCTGATGCAGTTCAATAATACAAGGCTCTCCAAGCACAAGCTTGGCTCTTTTGAAATATAATATTAATAACAGATTCACAATTCAAATGTTGAGTAATGCAATTAAATATGGAGAGATTCCTGATGTATCCATGAGATGGATATATCAACAAATCATTACCATTCAATACATCAGTTCCCTCCACTGACCCACAGCCTTTGTGCTCTCAGTGTTCATATCTCACATTATAAGTTTCATATTAAAATGTCTTAATTCTCAGTGAAGTCAATAAAGGAACAATTCAGGTGGTATTTAGGTTCTATGAATCAAAAGCTCATTTGTCTTTGGAATTGACTTGCAATGAGCCTGTTCTTATTCTCTTATGCTACTATCAAAGCAGCACAGAGTTCTTAGTAACTTTGCTTCCAAATTATTGTGTACTCAGTATCAGGTACATCCATGGAATGTGTTCAATCACTTGCCCAAATAATCTCTACTCAATTAATTATCTTTGCTACTATTCTAATTACTGGGTTTTTTTATCACTGCCTTTTTTTTTTTTTTATTAACTGTCTGAGGAAAATAATTGAGTTTGGCTTTTTTTTCACATCTGCAGTATTTTGCTGTTCTGGTAGTAGAGGAAGAATACAGTACAACAAGAGAAGTTTTATACACCAAATTTTTCACCCACTGCAGATATTGCTTGTAGATTTTCAGACTGCAAGAGATCACTGGTTTCATTGTGGGTTCTGCTGTCAGGAAATGTGTATTTGCCCTGCACACCTGTGTTCTTATGGTCTCTTACCATACTGGTTCTTAAAGAGTGTGATAACAAAGCACACAAGCTACTTACAGCATTGGACACTGTCTGGAGAGTTACACTGAGAAATGAGATCATCTTGGGTCTTTAGGCAGAAATTCCCCATCTTGCTCATTGAGTCTTAATCTTCTCTCCTTCCTTGTGGGCTTTTTATGACATTACCTGTACTAAGTATTGATTGGTAGATGCACTTGAAAATTATTCTTCAAGACTTAGGCATTTTGTAAATGAAATAAATTCATTTGAGAGCCTTTGACATTGTAAAGCAAGTAATGACTGCCAGCTAATTTGGCTTCTCACTTTTCTATTTACACCCCAGATAAACTGACCAACCATAGCACATGCACTGTCAGGTAAAGGGTAGGACTAAGCTTCTTCTCAAGACCAGGTGCATCCACTGTCTTTGCAGCCCCTCAAGTCCATGCCAGTACTGCAGCCAAATATGGAACTCCTCCGCGGTCTAAGTGTGCTTGTTATGTAATTGTGTTGCCCACACACGAGTGTATATGGGACTGAATGTGCTCCAGCCCTGATAGGTATAGACAACTTGAGCTTGGTACCGCCTGAATAAAGTGTATCTGACCGACAGGCCAAAATGTGTATGTGAAGGTTTGGGCCAGAGAGCACTGGGCTCCTCCTCTCCAGCCATGAATACAGAGGCCAGCAGGCTTTCTAGAAATGTTTTTCACTTGGTAAAACTTTCTACAGAAAAGTTGGTATATGCTGTGTTGTGTGGGCGTGATGGTCTCTTCACTTTCCATGCTTCTTTAGGAGCTTGGTGAGGGCCCAGGCTAAACGAATTGTATATTAGTTACTTGCGGGCTAGATTCCTCCTCTCATCATTGACAGCCATGTATGCTGGGCAGGAGCTGCAACCTACCACCAGTTAATTGTGTTGCTCATCATTACATGGGGGATTTGTTCTTCTCACTGCTTTTTCCTGTCTCTTAATGTCAGTGTCAACCTTATCTCCTCTCTTCCCAGGTGTGCCAATGCTGTTTGTTATCCTCTGGGGAACTGTCAAGTACCTTTATGAAGATGAGGGGTTGGTTTAGTTCTGATTTTTCAGCTACCTCATTTGTGCTGCATGTGTGCACCAGCAGGTCATTGTTTGCTTTCTGTTCAGCCGTGGTTTGCTTTGGCAATGTGCTTGAAACCTCACATAATTGCTTCTGTTTTGTCTGAAGGTCTTGCGTAACATTTCAGAAAGGAGCATATGTTTGCTTCTGATCAGAATTTTCTGCATGTCTGAATGAATCTATCCTTTTGCAGGTCAAGGAAAGGTATGTTTTGTTTTCCTTTAGTTACAGTACCAACAGAAGTCATCATACCCAACCAAGACCACTCCTGATACTGTGCCTTTGGCAGTAGCCTTTACAGTTATGCTTCAGAGGAAGGCAAAAACCTCCCACACAATTCTGCCTGCAATTTGTAGTGGTTAGCTTATGCCTAGCAGCAGAGATGTGACTGCCTGTTCTTGTTTAGGCTCCCATTATTTAAGTCTTCTTAAAATAAAAGCACATTCTCTGCTTGTGTTAGTCATGCTGAAGTCAACTATACCACATGCAAGACTGCTGCAAAACACGAAATGCTTTTTGGCCACTTTTGCCTTAGTGCCTGTTCAGAAAATTTGCCTTTATATATGCTTTAGGTTCAAAATAGTGTCGTAGTTTTGGTTCTTCTTAAAAGCGAAAGAAGCAGCTTCCTTTTCTTAGGGACAGAGAAATATTCGGATAGCTTTCTTTGTGATGAAATAAATTACTTTTATGCTATTTTCTTTTTATTCTAAATGTAGTATTTATTGGATCTTCCTCTCCCTTAGTTTCCGAAGAACCCATTCAGCACTTTTGTGGAAAGTGCTTCCCCAACTCCTTCTCTCTCCCACCCCAACCTTGTTGTAATGTGAAAATTCACTGAAGTCAGAACCCACCCCCATGACTTTTTCTGGTGTTCATGAGTATTAAGAACCAGCTTTTTTTTTAGTGTCTTTCCTAATAGTGGACTAGTTCAGTCAAAGCTGCCTTTTCGGGCTTAAACAACGATAGGATTTTCTGACTGTCCTTTTCAAGGGTGACTCGATAATTTTCTTTAGCGAGATCGTGGCTGTACTGATGCATCGCAAGTTTTGTTGAAATGATCAGAACAGGTATAGAGAACATACGCCCTCTGAACAGGCAACGTTCCATGGGCATATCTTGCTATTGATGTAGGGAATGTATTCAAAGTGCTCATGATGAGCCTCTACATTATGCAGTGCTAAGAACTGATTTATGTTTTCTATTAAGGAAAACTGTCACTCACTGCCTTGAGCAGGCCTTAAAAGGGGCAATTTTGCACTTTATTGAATTTTCTAAATCTTGTGTAAATATTTGTAAAATACAGCAATAAATAACCATGTGCAGCAGCTTCTCTGAAAAGCAAAAGATTTCTGTGCCTTGGGCAGGCATTTGCTGGAACAGCCAGGGATATCTTTCATGCTGTTTGCCACAGTGTTGTCACCATGGATGTGCAGCAGGCTGTAAATTTAATTTGTGACTTTCCTCATAGCCAGGGCAGTAGTTATAACTGGAAGTAAACGTGGTCAGGGCTGGGAATTTGAGGCAGTTCTGCGAACATAACCATTCAAATGAAGGACTGAAGGCTGCAAGACTTGCAGATTGACTCTTTCTTTCCATACATGTCCAAGTGTAAAATCCTTTAGAAAGCAGTTACTGTTTTAAAAAGTGAGCTATTGAAAAAGACCTCCATCTAGATTACAAATAAAATTAAAACAAGCCATGCTCCTTAGTTATTAGACTATGCCTAAAAAGCCGATACTTACACATCTTTGTTTCTCTCTGCAATTAATTATGGGAAGAAGACAACCAGCCTACTATCTTTTTTTAAAAAATGGAGGTTAAATGGTAAAGATACAGTGATTGGTAAGCCAAGGCAGAAACTTCCCAGTAGCATTTGTTTCACTGGACCCATTCTCCATTCCTGTCTCTGAGGCTATTAGTTGTTAGTTGTTAAGCATCTTGCTGAGCAAACAGCAGGGACAGATCCCAAACACAATAGATGTTGGTGTATTTATCAGTGAGAAAGTCCCAGAAAGCACAAATAGACAAGAAATCATGTACAGATCTATCAGTTTTACTTTCTGCACGCTTTATTGGCTGTGACACTTTTATTGGGCTCTAATGGTGGTTTTACTGCAGACATTTGCATACATTTAGAAGTAGCTAAAACTGCTTTGTGCCACAGGAAACAAATTAATACACACAGAAATGTAGAAGAGTTAACGTAAAGACTTATTTTTCAGCCTGCATCACCATTGGGAAATTTTTCAAATTGCCTCTGCTTCCGCTGCAGACAGTCAGAAAATTGGAAATCCACTTCCAGGCCATAGCTATTATCCTGCTGGTCTTGAAGGGTGCAAATTAATTTTAAAGGCTCCATGAAGCCAGCTCCCAGTCACGCGCACCAATTAATAAGTTCTTCTGTTACTAGGATTCCAGTTAAGGTACACTGACTGCGCACAATATGTACATCTTTTTTCTCCAGTATCCAAAATACAATTGAATTATACGTTGTAGAGCTGCTGATTGCAATAATGTACTTGTTGTATGCATTAAACTGAAATTGAAAGGAAAAGTTAAATCCTGAGACCCACATCTGTGAAGGAATATGGAATTGCCACAGCCAAGCTATTTCACTTTTCTTTGTAGTACATGAATGCATGTGTGTACATTGTAGCAAACACCCCTACCACCCACTGCGTAGTTCTCTAGTTTCTCTCAACCTGACTGTCCCATTTCAACCCTGGTGGCCTTTACTCTCCACCAGCATCACTCCAGCTGAGGCTTTATAGGCCTATTAAGAAAATGTAAGGAAAATGGAGCATATATATGTTTTGGCAGATGAGATCTGGAAATTAATAGGAACTTGATTTGGGAAGGAACTTAAATTTTCTGAAGTCCTGTTTTGTAGTTCATGTTTCACAGCCCGTGTAGCTCAGGAACCTGCTGGCTTTGGTGAGGCTAACAAAGTTATTTTGTGGCTACATTAACAATGCTGCCACTGCAGCAACAAGTCAAGTGGCATGTGAACATGTGCATGTACGTGGGCCGTCATACAGTCGGGAATGGCTGTCTTTAGCCAAGGTGGGACCCAAAAGAACCGTATGTACAAATCCCACAGTGTGACGTTCACTTCAAACCAGTGATCCCAAACTGTGGCTTCACGTGATTTTTCTCCAGTATTATTGAAGATCACAGGAATTTAAAAGGCTAAAATGAGGCTTACAGGGAGAATGAAGTATTATATTGCTTGCAGCATATTACTTGCTTGGTGGAGGGATCATTTGGTGAGGAACATTTGGGAACTATTAATCCTGGCTTTGATTTTAGTTGCTTGTAACTTTAGAACACACTTTGGGCCTGAAACCTGTTCATATACATTGAAGGAGCTGGAGTTTGATGGCTTAATTGCTTTTTCCTGTTTGAAATTAATAAGTCTTTTATGAAAATAAGAATGAATAGATGACTGATCGAAATATTGATACATGAAAAGCAATGGTAGGTAATGGGATAAAGGACTAACAAGGAGTTAAATAATAAGATGACCTGATACTGGAGACTGAAAAGGAATAAATAATGCAGAAAGAGTAGGATGGGAACTATGCAGAAAGGTCTGTCTCAAACAGATTTCTCCCCCCTTCTCCTTTCAGCTATAGGACAAATTTGACCTTGGTTTTAATGGAGTAAGAGTAAATCTTCACAATGGATTGATGATGATTAATAGCAAATTGTAGAGGAGAGTTAGCCATTAGAGGTCAGGAGAGGCAGGCAAGTAGTATCCAGTTGGATTATGACAGCTGCAATAGTACAAAGCATTCCGTGTTTCATAAAAGCAACTGCACTTGTTTCCATGTCAGCATGATGTGCTTTCCTGGTATCTAGTCCTCAATATTATTTTCTCTGTGCATTGCTGTGACAAAATGAAAAGCAGGAGATCTTAATATACTGAAACTTTTTCTTCTTGTCTCCTTCGTTTTGCCACCTGCCTAGCTGCTGGACCAGAAACTATAATATGAATTACTGGTTGATCATCAGACTGCCCATTCTTATCGCCATTGGGGTGAGTATGGGGCACATGCAGCAAGCTGGCAGATTTCCATGAGAGCAGGACAAGTTGTAGTACAAAGAACAGATGTGCACATAGCTGTTAGGCATGTCTAGAGGCTAATGAGCTTTGAGAGTGTTGACATTTTCATTCAGAAATGTGATTTTTATGAAACCAAATTGATTTCTGTCACTGGAATTCCTGACTAGCATTTTGTTTGCTTAATTTGGCCACATGCTGTCATGTTGCAGCGGCAGCGCATGATAACAGCATGGCATGCTGCAGCAGCTCAGTTAACTCCCTGGTGTGGGGGAAGCTGTGGCAGGTGGTACAGAGAGGCAGAAGATAATATTCCAGGTACTGGGCTATAGAAGAGCAGCAAACTGTATGACATCTTGGAGAAATGCCGCATTCTGCAGCCACAATACTGTGGCAGTCTTGGGCCTGCAGGCGAAGATACCCACATCTTTACTGTGTCTAACATCAAAAGAGATGCAGGTAAGCTCCCCTGCATTGTTTAGTGAACTTGCCTGTATTTGCAACAGTGACTTGTGCGTTCACAAAGAATGTATTTGGAGCACAATTCCTCAGCGAAGACTTGAGTTCAGTGGCAGATTATGCAAATGTAGAGTAGCAGGATGCAGAAGGACCTACACATGCATACACAAACCAGCGTTTTTTGAACACTTATGTATGTCTTTTTTGATGATGATATAAATCCATCTTTCATTTCTCCAGGTAAATTTCCTGATCTTTATCAGAGTTATATGCATCATCATCTCCAAACTACAGGCTAATCTCATGTGCAAAACTGACATAAAATGCAGGTATGGTATTTAATAGTCTGATGCTTTCTGTGCCTCTCCAAAGGGAAGCAGACAAGGGTGTACATGAGGAAGAGTGGATTGAAAAAGGTGGTTAAAGACCACAGGCCTCAAGCATGAATGCATGTGATATTTCAGGAGAGACGATAGATTTATCACAGAAGAGTTCAATTTTTATTTTGCAGGCTTCACCCTGTCTGTGTGTGTATTATTCCTATTATTTAATCATCTTGCTAAGATTCATGGTCACATCTTTCATTTCTGCATCTTGGAGAATATTTCTGCATTGCAGTCTGAAGAATAATGTAAAAATAAGAAGTTACCAATAGGATGAATTAAACAGCGTGGAGCCTACGTTCTCTGGTAGCAAGACTGCTACTGGTGATTGACTTAGCTAGTAGATTGAAGTTGTGTATTTCACTGCTGCAGCCTTTCTAAGCTAGACACAGCACGTATAATGTTTTGATTTATTCTCAGAGTATAGACCTACCCTGTATGTTACCGACCTACTTTACCTCACATGAAATCGCAGATATCCTAGTCTGTGTTTAAAGCTCAAAGCAGATAAAAGGACTCCTCTTAGTGAGGCTTTGTTTTGAATACATGACCTTTATTTGCTAGGATAAAATTTGCTGGGGTAGAAAGGGAGGATTTTCCAGCTCTGATAGCTTGAAGACATTTAAAAATCTGACATTTAAAAATCTTTAAAAATTTACCCCATCAGGGGAGGAAGCCCTTGCCTTCATGACTTCTGCACGCATCAGGAAAGCTTGATGCAGCTGAGCCATTTCTCAGAGATGTATGCTTATTCATTTCTTTGTGTTTCCTGTTCAAGAATCTCCTGTGTAAACAGAAAGGCTTTATCTGGATTTAACCAGCAATAGAGCCTTTTATACTGATAAAGACTATAGTCTTGGTGGTCCTTCTGGAGGTTGGTGATTATAGCCAGAAGCTTTGGGGAAGTTTTTTACCCACAAGTGTTCAGTTCTTTGATGTGCCTCTGATGATAACCAGTTGAGTAGCCAGATGTTCCTGAATCAGAATTTCCACAGACACTTTTTTTCCCTGCTCAGAACTACTGGAAAGTATTTTGATTGGAGGGAAGACAGAACTGTTATAATGGAATGTGTCCTTTTAAACAAGGACCGGTCTAGGTGTCACTAATTTAGATATGTTTGTGTATGGAAAGGAGAAAGGTGTGTCCTCCACCTTTCTCCTGTTGCTTGCTCAGTTTATGAGAGAGAGCTCACTGTTCAGTATGGCAGCAAATCCCTTTTCTCTGTGGAAGGGCTGGAGTTGTGGAGAAACCCCTACCCTGACTCAGGGAAACTGTTTTCTTTAGGGAGAATTAATTACCCAGGAAGCATTTTAATTGGATTTCACTTGGCTTCCCATTTAAAGCAGAGCTCTCCAAGTATCCTATCTAGAACAATTAGCATTCATTAAATAAACTAGAGGTTTTCTGTACACCTACACAACTCCCTTTTTTTACCCAGGCAGTGTCTCCAGAGCCAATTCAGCATCAGCCTGCTGTTTCTACCTCTCTCCCAGTCAGGTGGTGGTGGAGCAGAGCCTCCATCACAAGACTCGCTGGTAAGCTGCTCATTTAAACAAGACCCCTATCCCCCAGTGCAATGCTCTGCCTGGTTCCCCTAGAGATCTGCATTTGTTATGTGTAAACTGTTTAATTTCAGTAGTTGCTTTGAATCGCCATCCCTTGGTCCTTGTTTTTTAAGGATTTTGGCAGGCTGGTGGATGAGCTGACCGGAGCTTTGCACTTGGTATGTAATAACCCTGTGCAGCGCTACAGGAGGGGCACTAACTGGGTAGAAAGCAACTTTACAGAAGACCCAGAGATGCTTCAGGACTACAGGCTGAACACAATACGCTTGTGACAGTGTAGGCTGACTGCATACTGGGCTGCGCTAGCAAAAGCACAGCCAGAACGTCAAGGGAAGTGACCGATCCCCTGCATTAAGCATTTGTGAGACTGCTTCTGGTGCTCAGGTTGGGACTCAACAGTACAAGCAATACATTGTGTCCTGTCCCTCCAACCTCTTAGGACTTGCTTCGGTTTTGGAAGAAGCTAGTTTGGGGGCTGATTGGATGACACAGGAGGAGGTGCTGGAGAACAGAAGACTGAGCAAGGATTTAATTGCAGTCCTAATGGTGCTTATGCAGAAGATGGAGCTGGAGTCCTTTCAGAGATGCACAGTGAAAGAATGGGCAGAGGTCACAAATTATAGCAAGAAAAGTTCCAATTGCATGTCAGAGGTGAAAAAAAATTAACAGTGAGAATGGTCTGATGCTGGAAGAGAGGCCCAGAGAGGCTGTGGAGGACCTTGGAGGTAATCAAACCTGACAGGGCACAGCCCT